>NC_133770.1:256457459-256560109 GCF_003597395.2 Chelonoidis abingdonii | reverse complement strand
CCTGATTGGTCCTCTGGTCAGGTTTTTGGTTCCCTTTGTTAACCCTTTACAGGTAAAAGAAACATTAACCCTTAGCTATCTATTTATGACAGTCCCCTTCCTCTCTTCTCTAACACTGCAACCTCCACACCAGCTTGCTGAGGTGGCAATACACAAGGGTATGTTTGCTGTATTCTGTGAAATGGTGGGGCCACTGTAGGGTTGTGACCTGTCCAGGTTTTCCCAGGATCATCCCTTTTTTGAGGTAGCTGTCCTAAGAAGTCTGTAAGGGTGCTCAGTACATTGCTGACCAATTTTATGGGCTTAGGAAGATCCTTCATATCCTGTTTTTTGTACCCCACTGGTGGATGGATGGGGATGGTGTCCCTAGCCTCTGTTTACCAGAAACTGGGAATGGGCAACAGAGAATGGATCACTTGATGATTACCTGTTCATTCCCTCTGGGACACCTGGCATTAACCACCATCAGAAGACAGGATACTGGGCTAGATGGACCTTTGGTCTGATCCAGTAGGGCCATTCTTATGTAACTCTAGTCCAGAGACTGCTTTCTCTCTGCACTTCAGGGACTATTGTGCTTCCAGAAGTGAAAAGCATTTCACACTCATTTTTGTCAGGAAAGTAAGCAGATCTGATTCTTCTGAATACATGCAAGGAACAGATCTGTGGTGTGGAGGAAAGATGGTCTTGTGGCCTGGGACTCAAGAGACATGTGCTCAATTCTAGGCTCTGAGGCTCAGACTCGTATGCTCCTAAATTCCATTGAAATCAATGGATCTGGCCTTACAGACTTTGTTCATGACCTTAGGCAAGTCGCTTAAGGCCTGATCTTCTGCTATTGAAATCAATGGGAGAAGGAGCAGCAGGCTTTAGGAACTCTATGTCTTAGTTTTGCAAAATGGGGATAATAAAAAGTTCCTTCTTCACACAGGCCTCACAATAACAGATAGGAGATGCACAAGAGTGATGGAAGCCCTAGAAGCATCCAGACAGATAAAAAGGATAAGAAGGGGTCCCTGGTATATGCAGTAGTCTCAGTGTGAAATGCCCTTTTAAGAAGCTTGAAAAGTGAGAGTATCAGTGTCTGCTCTGCACCTGGATCTTTCACACCACAACTCAGTGTGCTTCCTACTGAGTGGTCAAGACAGCTCAGTACTCCTCTTTTACTGACACCCTGGAATAACTTAGTGACACAATACTAATTTAATCAACTGCCAGAAAGCAAGCATGAAGTCTAGGTAGACTGCTAACCTTTTCTATGTTTTGATGTATTCATCTCATGAAGACAAAATATAATTTCCACTTCTGAACCCTCTTAAAATGCAAAATGTATTACTCCTATTACTTTACTCATGACTAAAAGGTGAGTGACTGTACAGAAAGGAAAGAGCAGTGAGCTAAAAAGACTTTATGTGAAAACCATGAATACTTTAGCAAGAAAGCCTGTGGATATTCTAGGTGTGACCTTGCTCCACTGAAATCAATGTCCAAACTCCCATAACACTGACTTCAATGGGATCATAGGATCAGGGCCTGTAGACGAACAATGAATTCTTTTTTTGGGTTGGAGCAGATTTTAACACCCTTTCTCACATTCAGCAGTACCTCACTCTGAGAGTAGTTCCAATTGACTACAACAGAATAACTCAGAGAAAGTTGCTACTCAATTTTAGTAAGGAGTGACAGATTTTATCTCTATTTTGTAACCCATAGAATGCATGAGCCCTGTTAAATTACCTTCTCTTAGACAAGTTCATTTTTTCACTCTACTCTTAAAATGTAAAGATTTTAGTAAATTGAACAACATTAAAGTGAGTATTTATTTTATTTTCATTTCATAATGGTGTCTATCAAACTGCAATGTGCTCTTCTACCTTTACTTATTGTGCTTTACTTGTATCACTTATCTTCTGAACTCTCATTAGAATTGTTTTTAATTGATAGCTTTTCCCCCAGTAACCAGACAAGGCCTACAATCACAAACAGTAAAGGAAAAAATCATTCTGTCTTCTATAGGACATTTATTTCTTTATTACTTCTACTTTTCTATTTGTCTGGGACCAGAAGTAATAAGTGACTAATGTGCACAAGCATCCTCCCAGTAATGATGTGCACATGGGAGAACATTTTAAGTTGCTATTGATCTTCAAATTACTATTGCTGGGCAAACTGGATTCCACAAGTTTCATTCTAAAAATAAACCATGCTTTAAAACATAAGTCCAATAAACGGAGTGGTATCAGACTCCATTATCTAGCTGAGTTTTCCACTCTGTGGTCTGAAAATTTAAAACATCTGTACATAAGTACTACAATACTTAACTGTATTTTTAAAATAAAATAAGTGAGTTTATGTTAATGTATGTTCCCCAGGCTAAGGTGTGCACAGTTGTCCCTGTTATATGACCTTTTTTGAAAAACATGAATTTCTTTAAAATGTTTTTCTAAAACCGTCATGCAAGTACTATACCTGTGCAAGGAAATATCTAATCCTGATTGTTATAACAAGCAAATTAATCTGAAGTTATAAGAACAATTTTAAGGTAACTGGAATACCAACAAGCTCCAGAGGGTTGCTGGAATATTTATGGAAATAGATTGAAAGAGTTGGAAATCCATGTGTCTCTGAATGTGGAAATGTAATCACTTGAATTAAAATTATCATTAAGAAATATTCTATTTTAAAAGAAGTTATACAGAGAAATGCAATTAAAATATTTATGTATTTAGCTTAATGCTAAAAGAATCAGTAGCTTCGGGAGGATGGAAAGTATGGTTTCAATTACATCATACCAAGTTCATGTTATTAATAGAATTCCAAGCAAGGCCAATTTGTTTTTATTTATAGCTGGAAACCAGGAATTTTGATATACCAAAAAAGGACATCACTTATGATATCTAAATAAGCCAGATTTTCTACAGGCAAGGATGGACAGTGCATTGGTTGGTAACAGCCAGCGGCAAAGTACAGACTTATAGTCCCAATTTAAACTTATGTGTAACTGGAATAATGTATTGTCAACATGTCATTGCAATAGATAAGAGGGCTATGCTGTTACCTCTGCATATACAAAATGTCACTATACTTTCTAGCAAATCTAGTACTGTGAGGCTGTGCATATACAAAGGAAAACCTGGAACAGATCACACACCTTGGATTCATTACTTTACGGTAGCTGTACTCAGCTACATATATTACAGATGGTTGGTGTAGATACTTAAACAGTAGGCATATTTAGAACACAAATGCTCTAGAGGTGTTATTGTTGGCCTTCACAGGTTGTCACAAGAAAGCTCACCCCTTTGCCAACTAGGTAATAATTCCCTTCCCTGCAGCTCAGCATTTGAGGGGCTTCTAGTCTCGTTTAAGTAAACAGCTTTGTGACTGCTTATTTTATTACTGTCTCATAATAAGACACTATTGTTTATTGCAGGTGGCTGCCCAGCAGGTGGGAAAGTTAAGGAACTATATGCATGTGTGTGTCAGGGCAACAGTTTTCCCATTACACAAGGTATCCTGTGTGAAAGTGTATGCGTGTTATGTGGCAGCTAATATAGCACTTATTGCTTCTAGGAACCTCAACAGCAAAATGTTTCCTGCTCTTTGACATTGATGGAAACAAAAATTTATTATTTCAATTTTGTTGTTTTCGCATTTGTTTGAGGAGAAGTTGAATTCCAGATTTATATTGTGATGTACTTTGGGTTTTCTTTCTAATAAAGTAGGAAAATCTTTCTACCAAAAATGAATGTATATAAATAAAACACATATAAAATGGATTAAAATACAAAGGATAGTTTTACCATTGGTGTGACTAGCAAGTTTTAATATCAATAGTTTCTCTCTAATACTGCCTCTTTAATCAGTAGCCTGTTCCCTCATTACAGTTTTGTAAATCAAATAGGTTTGACTGGCTCAGCCATATTTTACAGAAAACAAGTTAACAATGTCACAAAACCATCATGCACAAAGCTTGACCGACAACACCTAGAATTTGCCTTTGCGATCTTAGCTAACATATGCCCACCCACCACTGTTGTGTTGTGTGCTAGTTGTCAGCCCAGACGTGCCTGCATTTCTTCGTTGCTGTGAGTACATGGTCTACATGTGCTTTGGAGACCTTCAAGATGAAATGCTCTATATAAAAGAAAGTTGTTAGCCAAGGTCAAGGACACAGTCCCATGCTCCAGTTGTCCTGAATCTCCAACTGCTAGAAACTGTGATTGGATGACAGGGGATGGATCATTCAGAATTGCCCAGTTCAGTTCATTCTCTCTGAAGCATCTGGCACTGGTCATTATCGGAAGACCGGATACTGGACGAGATGAACCATTTATCTGACTCACTATAGCCATTCTTATGTTCTTAAGTTTATTAATATTGCTAAGAGGCTAACAGAGTTGTACAAATGCTCCAATATACACATTCTAGTTAGTATCTGAATAAAAAAATGGACTTCAATATCAACACACACATATGGCTAAAAATCTGCTGTGCAAGAAGAAGGGTGTAAAAAATGTATATCAGTAGAACTTACAAGCTCCTGAAGGTAGGTACTGTGTCTTTTTTCTGTTTGGAATTTGCCTAAAAAGTTTCAGGCACCCTCAGAAGCAAATAGTAAAGATCTGAACAGAGAAATGTCCAGGTAACATCAACCCTTGCAGCAGGTACAAGTGGGCATGCTTTTCAGATTAGGGGGCAGGCTGTCAATTCAGCCAGTGCACATCTTCTGCTGTTATCAGTAAGCATTGGTTAGAGGGCATTTTATCCCTGCTCAGTGGAAAAGCAGTGCATTCAGTAGTTCATAGAATCATAGAAGATTAAGGTTGGAAGAGACCTCAGGAGGTCATCTAGTCCAAACCCCTGCTCGAAGCAAGATCAACCCCAAAGAAATCATCCCAGCCAGGGCTCTGTCAAGTCAGGCCTTAAAAACTTCTAAGGATGAAGATTCCACTAACTCCCTAGGTAACCCATTCCAGTGCATCACCACCCTCCTAGTGAAATAGTTTTTCCTAATATCCAACCTAGACCATCCCCACTGAAATTTGAGACCATTGGTCCTTGTTCTGTCATCTGCCACCACTGAGAACAGCCTAGCTCCATCCTCTTTGGAAACCCGCTTCAGGTAGTTGAAGGCTACCATCTATCATAAGCCTTTCTCCCAAATCTGGACCTTAGTGTCCAAAATCTGGGTGCCTAGCATCCGAACCACCTCTATAAGTCATTTACCAGCCTTAGATCTGATTTCGCTGCACCATCCAAAATTTCCCAGGTTTTGGCCCCCTCTGGTCTCCCAAAACCTTCCCTGGAGGGACCGATAAGACGTCAGAAACCTGAGCCTACAACAAAGGGAAATAACCCACTTCCCTTCCCTCTCTCTCACCCAGACTTTCCCTCTCCTGGGCTAAACTGAAGAGTATTGATGCAATCTCTTTTACATCACAAATACCAAGAAGCATGTCTCCTTTATTCCACAAAGAGACAAACCCCAAATAAACAAGGAAACAGAAGAGATTCTACTTTCTCCCCTTAGCTTCTTCCGCCCTGTGGACACAGGAGAGTTAACACAGAGCGTAGGTGTTACCGCCTCCCCCCAAGATCTTTCCCTTCTCGCTTAACACAGAGAAAAACTCAACAGGTTTTAAAAAAGGAAAGCTTTATTATAAAGAAGAAAAAAAAACCAAAATATTCTCTGTAACAAGATGACAGTACAGGGCTAATGCTTATGAAGAAATATGAAAAAACAGTCTGATTCAAAAAAGATATCAATTTGAAACATTCAGGCAAGTTAACACACATGTAATAACCCGTCTATTGCAGCTGGGCGGCCTCTCTGGGCTGCTATGCTCAGAATGTGTAATGATGCTACAAAAACCTTAAAAACAATGCAGCTCTGTATTACAGTTTATCATCTCATCTGTGTTTTTAAAAGTGAGCATTTGAATAGGCCATCAGTGCAGACTCTGAAAGATGCAAAGCTTAGAAAAAACCAAGGAGACTAAGAAGAGATGGTGAAAGCAGTTATGAATCTGTATTCCCATCAGAAAATTAAAAAAGTTGCAAGACTGGAGGATAAGGAAACCATGAAAAAGGAAGAGGCTGCCAAGAAGGAGAAGGCTGCCAAGAAAGAGGAATTAGACTCAAGGAGAAGCACAACGATCGGGCGGGATGACTAAAAAGTGAAAAAAAAGCCTCGTCATTTCTTATTGTATTATTTTACTTTCCATATATATATGAATTATTAATACATTGCAATCATATAGCTTGTGGTTATATGACTGTTGTTTCACACTGGTCCCCACCTCCCGTGGGTGTCAAGTGTGGTTACCTGCTCCTGAGGAGTTATGCTGGAAACTGCAGGGAGCAGTGGAATGGGGCTGGCTGAAGCATGGGGCGGGGTGACGGAGGTAGGTCCTGGCTGCAGGAGGCAAGGATGTGGGCTGGTTGGAGCAAGGGTGTGGGGCGGGCTGGCTTCAGGCAGGGGGTCAGCAGGGGTTGACCGGAACGAGGGCAGGTGGGTGCGTGGTGGGCAGAGTGTGAGAGCTGGTGCGGGCAGCAGTTGTTGGGGCTGGCTGGCTTTGGGCAGGCTGCAGGGGTGTGTGGAGGTTGGCTGGAGAAAGGAAGGGTGTTTGGGGCAGAAGGTGGTGCAAGGCAGAGGGGGCAGAGGTGGGCGGTCATGGGCAAAACAACGATAAAAGCCAATAGTTGTTTTTCTACTGTACTTACAAGTTGGAGCACAGAAGATTAGAAGAACAAAGAAGCTTCTCATAGCTGAGAGACAAGACAAAAGACTCAGAGTCCAAAAATTCCCTCCCTGACTTTGAAAAATCCAGTTTCCTGATTGGTCCTCTGGTCAGGTGTTTGGTTCCCTTTGTTAACCCTTTACAGGTGAAAGAAACATTAACCCTTAGCTATCTATTTATGACACCATCAAATCCCCCCTCACGCTTCTCTTCTGCAGACAATAAGCCCAGTTCCCTCAGCCTCTCCTCATAAGTCATGTGCTCCAGCCCCTAATCATTTTTGTTGCTGTCCGCTGGCCTCTCTCCAATTTGTCCACATCCCTTCTGTAGTGGGCGGCCCAAAACTGGATGCAGTACTCCAAATGTGGCCTCACCAGTGCTGAATAAAGGGAAATAATCACTTCCCTCAATCTGCTGGCAATGCTCCTACTAATGCAGCCCAATATGACTCATATCCAGTTTCTTGTACACTGTAATCCCAAGGTCCTTTCCTGCAGAACTGCTGCTTAGCCAGTCGGTCCCCAGCCCAGTCTGTAGCAGTGCATTTATTTGCCTCTGCTCTTTTGGTAGAATCCTGGCCTAGCTGGAAAGATTTGTGTAGCACAGGATGTACCAGACAATGTCTCTGCCTCATTTCCATGCAATGATCAAGGAGGACTTAAGGTAGTTCATATTATAGAGAGGTTGTATAGGATTTTCCAAAGAAAGTATATATAAATGTTATTTAAATTATATAGCTGTCTCTTTTCTCTTTAATGTCTGACCTACAAAAGGTGCTAGAACTGAATGACATGAAAATGAAGTGTGGCCTTCCCTAACATATAAAATACACTTGTAAATTAGAGGAAAAATTGAAAAATGTGACTAAGGAAGAGGTTCATATGTTAAAGCTATCAAGAGTCTTGCTTAACGTTCTGACTAGACCATTTACTATGATACTCAATCAAAATGAGTACTTGTCATACCAATTATAGTAACCCATGATAGGTACACTCTGGGCCCAATCCCACTCACATTGAAATGCATGTCAAAATTCCAATGCATTTAAGTGGGAGCTAAACTGAGCTCTTTTTGAAGTAGAGTGTACTGCAATGAAGAAACAAATTCACCAAAAATGTATATCTACTATAAACTTAATTTATGTATGGTGGAAAATACATGTTATGACACATAACTGTCTTAACATTTTGGTTTTTAAATTAACTGTATTTGGAAAAAGAATTGTTAAATACTTGGATAGTAAACAGAAGTTAACTAAATATTAAATAGATTTGGAAGGAGGTGACAATTGTGAGAAGGAAAATATCTATCCATATTTTTTAGATAGGAATAGACAGCTGCATAAACAGGTGAAATGTGTATTGACATATCATTGACACCGAGCATTTCAGTGCGGCTGCTGTAGACTGCATGCCGGGTAACTACACTTTAAAAAAACCTACACCATATTTCAGCTGTAAGCATATGATCATTTTATGTATGGCCAAAAATTGGTCATACTCCTAAGACCTAGTGAGGCATTTCACAGTTTGATTTCTATGTGCAGCTATACTTTTATCTACCTTTCTCTCATGTAATATCATATGGTAATACACATTGTTGAATCATGCCATTTTCACTGTAACATGTAGCAAAAATCTCCTGTGTGTAAAGTTATTCACCTGCTTAAGTGTTTGCAGTGTCGGGGCTTACTATGAAAAAAGATCCAATAATTTTGAAATCTTAAATAATTTTCAAATAAAATGTTTATCCTTCCAGTATCACAACATGCACCTTCTTTCTGCAGTGTATGTAAAAAGAGGAAGTTTTGACAATAATAGTAGGAAAGAGACCATACTTCACTCCTTAGCTTTGTAGTATTATAATAATACTTTACACTTGCAGACTCTTATCTGAGAACCACATTGATTAACTCTCACAATACAACTCTGAGGAAAGCACAGTGGTCACTGTTAAGAAGTTACCTTTTCTCACAGTCTGGTTATGTGAGCAGACTTTTCCCCTATCTAAGTAGTGAGAAATACTATGCAATAACTTGTTTGCTGTGTTATTGTAGCCGTGTCAGTCAAGGTGGTGAGGTAATATCTTTTATTGGACCAACTGCTGTTGGTGAAAGACAAGCTTTTGAGCTTACACAGAGCTTGTCTTCTTCAGGTCTGTATAAGCTCAAAAGCTTGTCTCTTTCACCAACAGAAGTTGGTCCAGTAAAAGATATTACCTCATTGCCTTGATCCAGATTAACACGGCTACCCCTCTGATACTTGACCTCATTGCCTTGTCTCTCTAATATTCAATAATGGTTAGTGTTGACTTTTTAAATGGTGGTAACTGTAAATATTCTCCTCTGTTTACAAATGGGAACACATGGTCTGGAAATGTTAAGTCACTTGCACCAAGATTGCTAACTGTGTCGCTGGTAGAGATAGGAGGAGATCATAAATCTCAGGCCTCTGCTTTCTCCTTCCTCTAATATGGAAGTGGCTGAAAGATTTAAATATTTTGATCTTTTAGAGTGAATGTGCCTGAAATTTGACAGGAAGGGAGCGATATGACTTTTTAAAGTTATGAACTGGGAGTCAGGACTCTTGAGTTCAGTTCTTAACTCTGCCACAGACTTGCTCTGTGACCTTTGGCAAGTTGCTTAATCTGCATCTTGGTTCACACATATGCAAAATGGGGATGAAAGTATTTACCTACATCACAAGCATTGTGAAGCTTAACTAATGCCTGGAAATCACAGATGTCCGAAAAAGTATTGTTTTCACCAGATAATGTTACAATACATACTCTGTAACATTTTTCTACTTTTAGATTGCATTTAAAATGTAAAGACTATTGTTGGAAAAGTCTACAAATATCTTTGACTTGAAGGGGATGTTTGTAATAAATGAACATTTTTACTTAGAAAACAATGCTAGATTTTTACAATTCAGTTTTTTTGTAAATTGAAATCACAATGAGAAAGATCCACCCTGATTTCTGCTCCATGAAACTCAACTGATTACAGCAGGGTGTAAAGCAAGGTAGAATTTGAACCCATATTAGCAAATACCAAGCTGCCCATTAAAGTTCCATGGCCTCTTTATATCAGTGGAGAGGGCAGATTTCTCCAGACTATAAACATAAACATATTTTATAATCCTATGGAATGTTAAAAGCTAACCACAGAAGTAAACTAATAATAATCATAGTCTTCAATCCTGGAGACATGCACATGCTTAATTTTAAGCATGTGAAAAGTTCAATTGACTTCAATGGGTCTACTTATGTGCTTAAAGTTAAGCATGTGTGTGTTTGCATGTGTGTAACAGGCCATAGTTCCTGCACATGGGAATAAATATTGCATATTGGCAAGGTGTTCTATCAGGTGTTATAACACATTTACTTAACATTAGACATTTTGAGGATGTTAAATAAAACTTCCAAATAGTTACAACAATTCTAGTTTAAACACATTGCAGAACAGTCTCAGTCTATCTAGTAATTGCATGGGTATTTTTACTTGAGAAGATGTGTGCTTCACAGACATGTCTTCTTTGTATTGATTCAGGCCACAGGTGTAGATGCAGTAGGAATAATACTGTAAATCAAATAGTGTCAAATTGATAATAACAAAAAGTATTTTGTAGTTTGAGTCATACTGTAATATTGTTTCCCAGCAAATTAAAAGCTGAGTATTTTATTCATCATCAAATTCATGCATGCTCTTTTAAATGTTTATCCAACATCTGACTTTCATGTTTTTTTAATATTCTAGTATTGCTTATTTGTAGAATATTGTAATTCATTTTCACTGCTGAGTTGGTTGTGATTATGTTTTTACTCTTGGAAGAATCTAGAATCCCCTGTGTGAAATTGCACATGAGTTTTGCAAGACATGAAAGACCATATATTTCTTAAAAAGAGAAAGAGGCCTTCCTCAATACTGTACACTTTCTGGAGTGAAAAACAAAGGGGAAAAGAGAATGATAATTGTTTTCTCTAAGGCTATTAACTAATGCGAAAGCAAATAGTCTGACTGAAAATCAGCTAACAGAAGGGGATTAGAGAGTAGATCTGAGAGTGGCTTGATTTCTAGCAGTGCTGTCTCTTCAGACAGTGATGAGATACAGGCAGAGAAGCCAGGAGCTCTCCAGATGGCTAGGGAAAGTGTTTGTCTTGGGTTACTGCAGGGCAGTCTGGACTCTTAAAGCAGGCAGCCTTGGGAAGGCATCATTAGGGAGCAAGTTACATGTCCACCCAGTAAAAGAGAGAGAGAGAAAGAAAGAGTAGGCAGACTGCCCAAGAGGGACTGTGCTTGCCTATTGTTAACATATACTTGACCCTCACTAACCTCCTCACGACACAGATGTCTCCTACCTCTATCACCTCCCACTGCTTTAAGCCCTCCCCCCCTGCACCTGGGTAGCTGAGCCAGGCCGGCTGCTTGCAGTATGCTGTTTGACTTTAGAGGTGGCTGGTAGCAGAGGGAGAGACACAGACACAGCGGAGTGTTTCTGCGGGCGGATCTGCACAGACATTGCATGGAGCTTCTCTTCCAAATCAGACACAAGGCAGTCCTGCAAATCTATGCATCGCCGTCTTAGAGAGAGACAGACAGAGACACCACCACTGACAGTAGCAATTCCCTATACTCCAGATCACATTGGTCTGCAGCAGCAACAGAAAGGGACTTGGGCATTACTTCGTTTGATTTGTGGTTCTTGCTCCTTTCCCCTGGACCCAGTTGTCTCTCTCGCACTGCTCCCCCTTTGAAAAGCGGCTGGAGTTCCTTTTCGGCTCGTGTTGACTTTTTGCGGACGTGGATCAGCTGGACTGGAAGGGGAGCTGCATTGTACTGCATTTCCCTCTCCCACTCCCTCTGCCCTCCAGCAGCTTGGGCTGGCGGCTCTCCCTCAAGGAGGACGGGAACTTTTATTTTCAGCTCACAGCCTGTGGCGAATGGTGGGACTCTCCGGTCCTTTTCAGTGTAAGTACCGAGAACGGGCGTGCAGCCCCGGGGCCGGATCCCGGGGTGGGGGTAGGGCTACCCGTTCTTTTCCTCTGCCTTGCAGGATTGGTTTTAGCATCGGTCTAAGAGGCTCTCGGCTGTAACTAACCCACTCGGGGCGATGCTGCAGGGTTAGAATTGTACGCACATATAAACCAACAGCCCCGCGCACAATCCTGTACTAATAACTCTTCAGAGTGCAGGGGGAAAGCACCCACTTTTGCAGGGAAATTAGCATGTCAAGCAAGTTTCATTGTCATCTTCCGTGCCATAGTGTTTGTCTCGTTTTAGAATCTGCTTTTTTTCTTGCACGATCACAGCGCTAGCCAGTGTGATCTGGAATGCCTGAAATATTTCGGGTCATTTCCCCGCCCCCCCCCCCGTTACAATAGTCGGATTATGCAGTGTTGGCAACATCACTACTGGATGTTTTGCAAGAAATATTTCAGGAGCGCACATCGTATTGAACTGCTTGGCAAGCTTGAAAATCTATCCGCTTCCTAAAACGATGCGGCAGCATTCTATGTTGCATTTCTAAAGTTGCAAGACAGTTTTACTGTGATAATCTTGGATCTGATTCAAAAGTTTTGATTCCAGTAATTCATTATTTAGCTTTCAAGAAGGGAGATCAAAGACTGCAGAACCTAGACGCGAATTTGTTAGATGAGCCTTTTGACGCGTTCGAGTCCCTTCACTAGGGACAAAGTTTTAAGGGGTCCAATACATGGTTTAGTCTGGAAAGGGCCTTGCAACCTTAACTGTGGCATCCCCGATGAGGCGGCTCTATTATTATACGGTAATTGACAGTGAAATGTACCTTCCCGTCATTCCGAATTTTATAAAGAAACAAAGGGGAATACAGTGATACATACTGAAATGTTTTCCATCAAAAAAGAGGCAGAATGTTATCTTCTAAACGTAGTCAGAAGTTTAAACAAGGGGCGGGAGAAGGTAAAGACAGATTAAAACATCCTCATACGCTCCCACCAAAAAGTTCCTCTCTAGCTATTTTTAGTTCGGAGTCCCATTCGTTATCGGGGGATGAATCGATTTGCAGCAGTAAACATCCTCAGATTAAATGGCGAAGGAGTATCAACATTCAGTGCTTTAGAATTATATTAAGAACACGAAGGGTTATTACTAGTGTTATAGATGCTGTCAAGGATCAGCATCATACCATCTTCTTGGCAGATGAAGGGTATGTTAAAATCCCAGAGACTGTCCATTTACATCTGCTGTCTTTGAATTGTATAGAATCATAAAATGTAGATATGGAAAAGACCTATTATTCTATTCAGTTCATGCTTCTCCTGTAGGGCTAAAGATGCAGATTGTGTTCATAAGTCATTCAAATGTGGGATTGTGATAAAATAGTACATATCAAATTTTCCATAAAAAACTAGTCAAGTTTCCTATTGTAAAATATGACAAAATTGAAAACACTGTATTTGTTCTGGTAGTATACGGACTTTAAAGTTATGGCAAATATTTAATAATATGTGTACAAAATACATAGTGGTATACCTCTGAATGTTACTAAATCTCCTATTAATATCTTAAGAGTAAAGACACAATGTGATGCAAAAAATCACTACTAGTTTGGCATGATCTACAATATTTGGGTGAAGCTAGGTATATACTCCCTAAAAGTAATCTACCTGAAAAAACTGCATCTTCTGCAAAAATATTGAAAATGAAGTTGCCTTGCCAAATATTAGGCTACAGGCATACCCTTGACTAACAAAGAGGATGGATTCTGGAATGTGGTACAAGGGGTTTGCTCTAGCAAAAATTCATGTACTTAATGTAACTCTGACCCCTTTAACTTTTAACATCGCTTCCCCTAATTAATCTGTTCAGGCCCTGACTTAAATGGCTGTCCACAGCTGCTGCAAATTGATTTATCCACTGATGGTGGTCTGAGTTGCTGACCAAAGCAGGATGTATTTTTTCCCCCAGTTCTGGACTAACTTAAAATAAGTTTTAAAATAGTCAAAACAGATTAAACACCTGCACAAATTTTGAAGGATTTTTTAAAAATCTTTTCTTTTGATATCTAGCTAGAAACATTACTATTGTATTTCTAAAAAAGTATGTTAGAGTTAGAGGTGAATGTCGTTTTCTGAATACTTCTGCATGCAGGATGAATCCCCTTCTTCCAGTTCCACATCCTGACAGAATGCAACGGAAAGTTTAAATAAGCGGTTTTGTTATAATTAATAAAAACAGTTTGAGGCAAGAGGTTTATTCTAACCTAGGTGAGAGACATTTGTAGACTTTTGTAGCTTTTAATTCTATTATCCCGATCTTCTGATCTGGCTTGGTATTAACAATTCTAGTGAACATGGATAACAGAGTAATAGTGAAACTGGTTTCTAATGGTTGTTAAAGCTGATGCTTGACCTTTTCAGTGGAACTCTGAAAACTCATTCAGTTTGTTCCGGGCTGATTTCCTTAGGAAATCCAATATGATCAGGGAATTTCCTTATGCTTGAGTGACTATTAAAGTTCAGCTGCCTTGTTTATATGTTCTGTTTTTAGCACCAGGTATTTCTGGGGTTTCCACTTAAAAAAATAGTAAGAAAAATGATCTGAAAATGGCTTACAGTATAAACATCTTATTGTATAATAGGTCATATAAATAACATAGCTATCTTGCAGTCTCACTATTAAGCCTTTTAATTAGGCAGCTATCTTATTTGATTATTGAGAACTTTTCTGATCAGCTTATCAGGTTTGAGCCTGTAATGTAATCATTGTTACTCTGGTTCATGCATCAGGTTTTTTTCCTCACCACAATATAAAGTTCACTTATACAATGGACAAGTAAAAAATTGTCAATATCTGGCAAGCTGAAACCAGACAAGGAGTATTTAACACAGCACTGCTCCTTATGGAGCTCAGCTTTAATGCTTTCAATAATACCTAACACTACTTTGTTTCTAAACTATTAGAATGGTCTAACAGACAAAAAACATTCTGTTTGTAATGGAATGCAGACAGCAGTGTTAGGTCACCGTTTGCTGGCAACTGCTGCACAAGTTATTTTTCTTCAAAGGTTTCACGCTTTTAAATACTTTCCAAAATCTTTTAAAAGTAAAACGTTGCTTTCTGCCATTTTTGACCACTTTAATGTTGACTTAGATTTTTGCCAAAGTCATCACACTGGGTCTCATCTGTGTATACTTGGCTCTGTGTATGCCTGTGTGTACATGGAGTTTGATGCTAAAAGTATTGTTTATGGGGGGAAGGGGGAAGCTCCACCTGGAGTGCTGGTCAGTCAATGGCTAGTCAGCTCCACACATTCTTCCCTGTCAAATCCTGTTTCTCACTTCTCTGAACTGAACTTCATCTGACAGGCATTGAATGCAAAGCCTGCTTCACTGAGGTTCTATGCAGACTACACAGCTCTTCATAGGCAAGCACTTTGGAAAAATAGGCATCTGCAGTATTTGTGGTGGGGATGAGGGGGAAGGCAGTTACAATTATCACTTTCATCTTTCAAATCCACTTGCTACAGTCAATTACTGTTAAATCTTTAGCTAATTAAAGTATATTAGTAGGTTGTTTTGGGGATGGGGGGCTCCACAATTTTAACAGCTTTTATTTGTTTTGTAGGAACTTAAGGCATCTTGATCTTTGCATACAATTTATCAACTTAAATAACACATGTATGTGCTGTTGTGTAAAGATTATTCTTATGGTTTGGTTAAAGGCATGTAGCGGGAAGTCCTTTAAAATCTGGCTCATTCAAAAACTTGTAGAGATGTAGTTAGCAATGCCCTGTATGTTTCACATAGCCTTTAATTAGTAACTAGCTAAAGATATTTGTGAGAGTTAACAAGCACTAGCACTGAAAATAGTATCAGTATTAAAAAGTGTAAACTAATTTTTAAAAGAACAGCCTTTGAAATTTCTTAATCTCCTTTCATAGTCACAAATCTGATAAAATGAAAGGTTTAGGGAGATTAAGTGTTCAAACAATATACAAGTTTCAAAACTAAACTTAAACATAATCCTGCTTGCACTGTTTACATTAAATGTTACAGTTTAAAGACATGTTTTAAAACTATAGCTATTCTGCTCTTGTTTACTTGATACTGGCTTAGTCTATCTTAATATATGGAAGCATAAAGCTCTCAGAAAAAAGCTCTCATGATTTTGCATGTTAAACAAAATGACCAGTAGGAGTAAAATCAAATGAAAAATTAAGTTATCCTTAAAAAGAGGAACTCGATTTCAAAACAAAATGATTACTTTTAATCTGAAAGACATTGATTTACATCTTCATTTTTTTCTGCCATTGATATAAAAGTTTCCAAAGTGTTTAGAGAACAGTGGACATGTTATTAAAGTAAACGTTAGTTCAGTATAATGGAGGTAATTGTAAGTGATAAGAGCAGAGCAGGTTATCTGTGTGTTATTTAAACAGAAGGAGCTACTTTGCACCATTTCCAGTAGCCATCTGTATAAGAGAAGGGCTTGCACCTGTCTGTCCACACTAATTATAGATTAGGGGCAAAGAAATGAAATTTGAGTAGGCTTTCTGCTAATGAAATCCATAGTGATTTTATTATAAATGTGGTTTATGTACAGAGGGTGATGGTTGGGTTGTGAGTAAAATAAATTGCTGTATGTCTGTCATGTACTTTTAGTTGTGAAGCAGAATACTGCTGCATTAACAAAGGTCCTGAATAAAGATGCAACACTCCATTTATATTCTAGGCTTCAGTTACGGGTTTAGCTCAATTTAGTAAAAATATTCATTTTAATCACAGGTTTTAAGCATATATCAGGACAGACTTCACATTTAATTCTCATTTCATTGTACTGGAATAGAGAAGGTCCTCTGACGGAAGAATATTAGAAAAAATTATGTTTAATTTAAAATAGGTACTTACATAGCATGTCAAAATTGCTTTTTCTTTCATTTGGTTTCATATATGTGCTAAAATAAAGTGAAAGGAGTGAGAAATGCATTCTGCAGTAAAAGGTCACATGAATTTCTACCACATCTGTTTATAGTAATTATGAACATAATTAACATAAGAATTACAAGTGAAGTAATGACAAGCTGAGCAATGAGATATTATGCTATAATGGTCATATGTTGGAATTCTCACATTATAGCATGCTAGAATTCACATATTCAATGCAAAAAAGAAAATGTTAGATTTTTATCTATTTTAATGCTTCAAAACTTATCTGCTGGGGGCAGATGGACTTTATGCTTTGTCGGAGGGTAACCCATTATTAAGAAACAGTCAGTTGAAATTAAGATTTTTAGCCTCCAGCTTGGACTTTGAGACAGCTGTGATTATGGAATGCTGCTTCTGTTATACATTTGTACTCTGATCATATTCCCATTCGCTGCTTTATTTTTAACTGAGTGTTTTCACAGCAAATTATTTGCTTTAGAAAGGATCCTGGATTTTTACTACTAGAGAACTGTGCCTCTCTTATAGAGAAACTGTTTGCCAGAAATGTCAATGTATATCTCAGGCATATATAGTAACTCTGGAAAATAAGGGTTTGACAAATCTTAATATAGTTCATGATATAATATTGCAGGGGAAAAAATCCTAAGATTTCTAAAATAAATAGAGAATCCCCTGTTTTTAGATAATATTTTGAGAGAATATCTCTGGGAAGAAAGTGCAGTGATACCTTGCATATTGAGTTAATTAAATGTACTTCCATTAAAATTGCACAGAATATATCATTAACTGCAAAAAAGCCATGCTTCAAATGTATTGACTAACTTGTCTTTTAATATGACTTGTGTGATTATTTCTAACACATAACTGACAGCTATAGAAGGTGGGGAAAGGTGGTTCTTTTTGAGAGTAGAAAACAAACTATCTAAAGAATCAGGTGTTAAATTAGATATGTAAAATCCATAGATTATCTTGTTAGAAGTCAAATGACCTTTGTATTAGGAAAATTTGCCAAATCACTGTCTTTCTAGGACTAACTATATAGTTGTAGCGGTTTATGAAGAATAAAAAAAATTTACCTTGTGCTATGTCTCAGTGATACCAAGAGGTTTTCACATTATTGGATTAGTGGAGGATTTGTGACAGACCCCTTTTTATCTGACATTCATTGCAATGACACAATTTTCACACACAGGTCCTTCTCCCCCCCATCTAAGGTCTGCTTTGACATTGTATTACGTGTCAAATTCTCTTTATTTATTTTCTCGTGGAAAAACTCTGCTGTTTTGGCCTGGTGATTTTGGAAGGGGTGCATTGCTAAACAATGCTTGCCTCTCCACTGTGTGTGCTGCCATTGTCCTGATCTCAGCCTTCACTTTGCTACTCCACAGACATTCAAGAGAAGCAAAACTTCGTTAAAAATAAATGATCAGAGACAGAACTGTTTTACTTTTAGATTTCAAGATTAGCCTAACAACCTGCTCTTGGTACACTGATTCTGCTGGCCCCTTCCATTTGTGGCTCGTATAGCCTTTCCTTCCAATACCTAACCACATAGCCTCTTGGATTCATCCAATCAGCTTTTTAAAAAATAAAATTAACCATGGATGTATATCTTTAAAGAAACCAATCTGTTTTCTATGGGATGTGGTCTAGTTCACCATTTTCCTGTGCTGAGCTGTAGCCACATAACAGTGCCTACCTGCTATGTCTGGAAACTCCCCAAACAAACTGGGAACCATAAAAACAAATAAATAGAAGCATTCAAGGGCCACACTGGTACCTTAGGTCTTCTCCTACTTGCACAGTAGGACCAGAGAGAAAGAACTTCCAGCAGTTACAAATGAACTCACAAATCACAGCTGCTGTCTTCGGTGGAGAGCTCCCACTTTGGGTTAGCTAGAAGAGTGCAATCTATATAGAGCTGAGTAGGGAAGGCACTTTGGTCTGCTGGGCAGGTTCTGGGCTGCCTCAGGCTGGGGCAGTTTGAATGAGGAGGGTTTCAGCAGCGGAGGCAGGAGATCCTCCTGCTGGGCTGAAGTAGGGCTGACAGACAGAGGGAGAGACTTTGAAACTTGCCGGAGCATTCAAAATGAGGGAGCCCCTTATCCCAGGGCCACCTGCCTTCCCTCTCCAAATGAGGGAGACTGGAACTTGGGAGAGGGGGAGAAAAATCTACCCCCACCCAAAAGAAAAGTGACCTCTCTCCAGCCAGTCAGGGAGGGGGCCTGGGCTGGGCCTGGCCTTCAGAGGATGGCTCTTCCATTGACAACTAGGAGGCCTGTGGCAGCTGCTGCCACTCTGATGGTGGGTGGGTGGGTGAGGGAGTCGTCTCCTGTGCGGGGCGTGGGGCCTCCCAGGAGGAGCAGCACCCTGTGGGTGTCGCCCCCCACCCCAGTGGCGGCGGCGGCGGCGGCAGCTTTCCCTGCCTCCAGCTGGGCCGCGCTGATACCGTAATCACCCGACCGCACGCCGCCTGGCTCTCCCTCGCACACACACACAATGGTGCCCCCCTGACAAGCCTTTTACCTCCGATAAACGGCGGCGATGTGTGTTTAATGGCTACACAGCCCTGGCCGGTGCCCTCCCCCGCCAGAAGGTAATCTCCAGGCGCGGGGAGACGGGGGGCTCCCCCCATCTCTCTAACGATGCCGAAGTCGATAGGATCCCGGCGAAGTGAAGATGTAACCTCTTATCTTCTCCTCGTAGCTGGCGGAGAATTTACCCGGAGAGATTAGCCCGGCGAGGGAAGGGATCTGCCTTTTGTTGTGCGGGGTTAGGAGGCGGCAGCCCTGGCCCGGGCGCTCTCGCTGTTCAGCCCGGACTCGCGAAGGTGAGATGAGCCCCCTGGTCTCTCCGTGGGTTTCCTTTGGCCCCGGCTGGCCGGGCTTCGGCAAGCGCGAGACACCCTGGGAGAGGGGGTTGCGGGGGAACAATAGACGATGTCTCGCCTAGACTTTAAAACCATTAGATGGGGGCGGCAAGTAAGCAGCATAACGACTTGATTAGCTATTTTATTAGGTGAGAATGGGTAGAAAATAGGCTCTCTTTAGGGAGAGAGCTGCTGAGGCTTTTGATTGATTTTGAGGGACTGCTGCAGTGTTTTTATCTACCACTTATTCACCCACTCACGCCCTTGGTATCTGGAAAAGAAAGCAGAGTTTCTGTAAGTGCACACTGATTTTTTTTTATTTGGGGGGTCCACTACACCAAAACAACAAATAACATCCGGGGGGGTTGGGTTAAATCAGACATCTGAGATTTTTGTTTGTACTCCAAGTGCGGCTTTCTTGGGAGGAAGAGAGATAGATAATTGTTACCATCCGCATTTTTAATAGGAAACACTAATTTTGTAATATTTTTTTTCAACCGTCCAAATTGTTTTACTGGAGACATCTCAACTTGGAGCGTGCTAAAGATGAATGCCATTCCTCTTAGAGAAAATCCATATATTTAGAAGTTTGATAGTTTTGGTTTACTTAAGAGAATTCTCCATCAGTTTAAAATTACCTGATGTAGGCATGAATGCAAACTCTCTCTCTCTCTCTGCGGTCTTTTTAAAATCTCCTTAGAAGGAGTTATTTTTTAAACAAAAATCAACAATTGGTCATTGAAAATGTATATAAAAGTTTAAAATATTTCTGTTGCTGCATCACTTTGTGAAATGTTTGCATAGATAGATATGATCCAGTAACTAAAAGCCTAATTAAAATTTGTTTAAAGCCAGGGGAGCTGTATCCTTGTTGACAGCAGCAGATCGATAGGGTAAGACAATAGAGTCCCATTATTTTACTTCCATTGACTGAACGTATTGACATTTCAGGTTTGTGATTGCCTCAGTGAGCATGATGAAACACTGAAATTCACAAACCAACTGGCTAGAGTGGCACATATATTACTGTGTGTCATCTCTGCCTCAAGTTACCTTATCATTGAAGCAGAATGGTAATGGATGGTAGCAGAGTATTTCAGAAGGGTTAGGGCTCTATCAGTTAAAAAACTGACACATAGCAGGTTTAAGAAGGATATTTAATTACACTAAGAATTATGCAGAAGGGAAGAAGGACCTAAGAAGGACCAGTACTACCTTCTGCTGCACTTCAGAGTTTACCAGATCCCTAGCAGAAAGGATAATAACATACTTTGTTTCATATTTTATATACAAGTCCAGATATTTCAAACTTTTACATCAAGCACACGAGTATATTTGAACTGAATGGCTGATTGGGTAATTTACCATATTCATCTATGATGACATCTGTTCACCACAGCCTTGATAGCTCCAAAGCACCTGCCAGACCTACACCTGATATGTAGATTGTGTAAGAAAACAAAAGACAACTTTAAAATGAGTTGTTTGTCTCCCCCTGCCCATTGTTGCCTTAGGGTAAAAGCAGAGGGAGTTATATACAGAAAGAATATTATGGTTTTAAATATTTCTTCTTTTCACCCATTATAAATAATATTGTATGTGCATATTTATACGTATGCATACATCTGTACATGTACATAGAGTCATCTAAGTATTTGTAATGACCTCATGACCACAAAATATATGCTATTTCTTATTGTTTCAAAATCTTTTAGATATTCTGCCAAATTTTCCCGAAGAATGAAATCCATCAGTGTCAGGGAGACATTGATGCAGAAATTAATTTAAAGTCAACTGAGAGCTAATATGAAAGAGCCATTCGTGATTTAACTCATTTTAAAAGGTAAATTTAATGAAAATATAAAATGTATTCTGAGTGTGCCATCAACACAATTTTTGTCATCGAGTGGCCTGCAGATGCCCTTAAAGATGGTAAGAAGAAAACTAGTCCTTTATACCATTTTCATGAAAATGTTAGGTTTCTGTTTGATCAGCAGGTGCTGTTGAGATGAAAGCCATGTGTAAATTTTCAGAAGGCCAAAAGTGTCAATTCAGAAAAGGAAAGTGATAAGAGAAAATGCAATCAGTTTTCCTGTTTTCAATTTGTGCTGGATTTGAAGAGCTGTTTTGTTAAACTGCTACATCTGCTCCAATATGAATATTGAACTACTTCCACTAAAAATAACACCCTATAATTTGGAAGCCACTGCAATCTTTTGTTAATGCAAGTGCGTTATTTAAAAAAAAAAAATCTATTCTGAAAAAATCTCCTGCCTAATCTCCTATGCATTTTTTTTTATTGGAAATTTTATCTTATGCAGATAAAATGGTATTATTCAGTTAGGACTTCATCTTGTTGGACTATAAAAATGGTATTGGTAACCAAATATCAGTATAGTGTTTAAAAGATTTAACTTGGGGAATAAATTTTATAAAACAAAAAAACCCCTTATAAGACATAATAATTAATTGCTTATCTGTTCCAACAATATAGCTTTTACTTATTGTCAAGATGTCTTATGTAAAGTTAAGGATATTCTAGAGATCAGAGAGCATTCTTTGGCTTATTTCACTTTTCTTATACCTGCAAATCTAAGTTTAAGCTAATCAAGGATGTTTTAGTTAATGGAGCTTTCAGTGCAACTTTTTCCATGCTTAAATAAAATCATTAAATTATGCTTGAGTGCTTACATACAAAAATGTTCGCTTCTGTAGTGCTGCTAATCAAGTGAGTTTTATGAACATGAAAAGCACCACATTGGTGGTGGTGGGGAGAGGCAGGAAGGGGTGAGCATTTTACCAGATATGTTTCTAGGGAAAAGTATTCCCTTTTTTGAGCTAATAAAGTGGTGAGGGGATTGTTTGTTTTTTATTTTAATTATGAGTCTTAATAAAGAAGTGGTAATTCACTGTGGTACCTACAAAAGCTCTCTTTTGTACTACACTTATTTGAGTGTATATATACAAATACTATGTGCAAATATATGCTGTACTGAATGAGATATTTCATTTACTACTTTATTTCATAGTAAGCACAACACAACAAATTATCTGCCACAGAGAAGGATACATGCCTCCTCCTGGTTTTAATCTTAAAATGGGTTTTAGTTGCTGAATTCTGGTCTTTTAGCCAGGAGCTCAGTTCCTTGGCATCATGGATACATGGGAGGAAGGATCTTGTTTTTGCTCTAGTTTGGTTTTACACTTATATTTGACTGTGAGATTGATGTGAATCACCCAGGATCACAAAGTGACATTCAAAAATCTGTGAAAATTAAAACCCAGGGCTGCCCTAGGTTCTAGTCCCTTATTTTATGGTTAAAGCTACTTTGTTTTATAGATAAACACACCAAATACCACATGAACAAATACAGTTAAAGAAATAAATCTGATCATAATTTTTTTGCATCTTAAATATTTGCTTGAGAACACTCACAGTTAAACAAAAAGCCAGTTTAAAGAAAATTAGATACACTGAAAATTAAATACTGAGCAGATTTTGTGTGAGGTTAGTGTTTGTGTAAGTCTGAGTGAATGTCTGCTGCGTGTTTTCTTTATAACTTGTGCTCATGTGAGTGTGGGCATGCAGGTACACCTTACTTACATTAACTGAAAGAGATTGATATTTATTTATTTTTAGATTTATCAAAAGCTCTAGGTACCGCTGATAGACATTACAAAAACAAAAATTAAATTAAACAGCCATTTACACCTTCCACCTGACACAAACAAACATTGTGCTAAATACAAAACTCGCTTTCCATCTCCTACCTGCAACAAATCTAATCCTCATCAAATTCCATCTTCTGTTGGATTTATATACATAGGACAAGGAAGTGGAGAATGGTAGCTCATGAAAACAAAAGGTCTGCTGGCTTTACTGCCTGTGATCTTATACTGTCAGAGTTCATAAGCTAATTAAGGCCTGGCTTAGTTAGTATTTAGATGGAAGAGCAAGTAACAGTGAAATGGTAGTGCTGACTGAGTTGATGGAACCTTCCCGTTGGAGACATTACTAAACTAATGCCACAGGATAGTATGCTTCTAGAAGTGCTGTCTTTCAGCAAAGATTTAAAACCAAGGTGCTCACTGCTTCTAGACATAAAATTACATTGTACTTTTCACACCAGTAGGGGGATGTTAACACCATTAGATGAATTGGCTAGGATATCAACATTTTCACAACAATTTCAACAGAATTCCTTCACTTTCTGCCCTAAAATATTGTGTAGTGTTGCTGTACACTGTTAAAAAGTTGTCCCATTTCACTCCACCAATGGTAGGTGAAATAATCCTTTTATGTTGTGCATATTTCAGTTTTTGTAAGGCAGTTTGTGATACTTCAGGATAAAAGGCATCATAGATATCCAAGATATTATATGCTCTTATCAAGAATGTTAACAAAATTCACCAACTGTCTGTTTTTATAATTGTCCAAGTGGTGCATGATATTTATTTTACTGATTTATTAAAAATATAGTTCTCTGTTTACATTTTTCTATCTTCTGTCTTGAAAATTCATCATCATTCAAGGGTATGCTGAGATACAAGGCCCCTACAAATAGAAAAATACAGTAGTGTTGTAACAGCAGTATTATTACAATCTTCCATATTGCAGTACATTAACAGTACACTCTTCACGTCATGAGGTGCTTAATGATTTCTTCTTTTATGTCAAGAAGGCGGCTGATCTAACAGCACTTCTTTAGTTAGGTTAGATTGTGGCTTGTAAGATAAAATGAATCACCACAAAGAAAACATGGTAGGTGATAATAGCTACTTTTGATAATTAAGCTACTATTTTTTATTTAGAAAAAGATAAGATTCCACCTAGTGGAGGGGAATTAATACACAAACAGTGGCATATAATTTTTTTTACTTCCAGTGACAAAATAAAAAATATTAGTTCATTTATGAAAGAGCCATTCTGAGCCAGAGAGTAGAAACCAGGAATTTTGACCACCACCTAGAGAGGTGGCTGCATGAGCAAAATCTGTTGTACAAGACCCATAGTTAGTTCAGTAGCTGCAGAAGGCTTTAATATGTCCGCCTAGCTGGGTGTTGATATGCAATTTGCATAAGTACTAGTCATTACCACCAAGCAGGTTCCCTTTGTGATTCATTTTATTTGAAGAGCTATAGACTACATTTCTTGCCTGACTGATGATGACCACACAGTCGCCTCCCTAGGTGGTGGTTCAAATGTCATGTTTCGATTCGCTAGGTCAAAAGACTTTCCACAATGGATTCTCTGGCTGAATACTCTGTTTTCTGTGTATCATTCCCTCATTTGCCTGGGAGCAGCGGGATCAGATTGCTGTTTCTACGTTTCATCATGACAAGCTGGAATATTGAGTAAACTTGTCTGTGACTTCTAGTAACTCCAAGGTTTACAGTGTTGTGTTGTTGAGAATCAAAGTGGTTAAGACTTTGCCACCATATTTTTCCTCTCCACAAGCTCAGTCATATCAGTAGGATAAAATAAAATAAAATTTCAAACCATGGGACATGTTTATACCCAGTTTGACTGGCTAAGATATTGTCATAAAATTTCTCTTATTAAATGTTAGAATAATATTCTTGAACACTTCTGCTTGACAACTTCATGAAGAGAGGTGCCATAGACCAATCTGAGCATTGCCAGCAAGATAGAGGGCAACTGTAGCCGGAAAATGAGATAATTAGAATGCTTCAAAAGAGACGGAATGATACCATGGCAAAGGATATTTGGGAAAAGTGCTCTGACAGAGATTAAGGGAGAGCAGTTCCAGTGACAGCCAGGTGGAGTTTGCTGCCAAAGAGATTAAGGCATACTGGTGCCAAAAATCCTGAGAGTGCTGCCAATAAGTTTATGGATAATGGCACCTGGGAGGCAGGGGGTGCTGTCAAAGAATAGCGGTGCCAGGATGCTAGTTTTTTTTTTTTGTTTTTTTTTAATGATGGCATTGTTAAAAGTATTTAAGAGGAATGTTGTAGAAAGGGGTTTAATTAGCAGAATCACAGACTCTTAGGAAACATTAAGCCAAGGCTGTTTCAAGATCATGCTATTCATTATTTGAAAAGACCATCAGCAAACGATTTAATGTTGGAAACTCATGCTGAACCCAGTGCCAAAGCAAAGTGAAGGTGAGCAAGGATAACATCCTACCAGTGACACACTGCTTTCTTTTTGATTTTTATACATGCTGTATGTGCACAACGATGAGCAAACACCACTGGAAAGAAACAAAGCTGAATATACTGTTGCCAAAGTTGCAACGTTTATGTCTTTGGAGTTGTAACCTTCTTCGCCAGTCAAAATGTGTTCTTCTAGAAAACATCTAAATGTTCTTGCTTTGCTTTGGAGGTAGTCTCCATTGTCTCCTTCCTCCCACCTCAGCCCTGTACTGTTATTAGTATCCTGCTGGATTCATTTTAAGACTAGATCCAAATTTGTCCCCAGATGAGAAACAAATTTGTAACATGAATTCTCATCTTTCTTAGGTTAGGTGGGGATAAGTCATTAGCTCAGATCTTAATGAAAAATAAGTGATCCATCCCTACGGAATTGTTCATGCTGCACTGCATGTGGTGTTAAGGAATTAAATATGGGTGATAGAGAATGTATGTTCATATAATAATGTGTGCTTATGCATTTTGGGGGACTCCCATTGACTTCAGTAGGGTCAGGGTTCCAACCATTACATGAAAGTGCATTAAAAGTACTTTCAAGTAAGACATGCTCTAACGGATTGCAGAATATTGTTTGTACAGCTGCAATAAACACAATTACAACAGCGTTTAGAGAGAATCAATTAATATCTATTACAATCTTTGAGACTTAAGGGCCATGGATGTCCATGAGTGGTTTTGCTATTGAGTTCAAAGGATCAAGATCAGGCCTTAAAATTCCATCTGTCCTGGAGAGTGGATTCCATTGAATCACACAGAGATCCTGGTGAAAGTAAGGAAGAAAGACAAAGCAAGGCACTTCCATCATACAGGACAGGTGGCATTTTTTGTTCCAGGACTGTAAGAACATCTTGAAGGAAAGGAAGGAACATTTCTTCCCTGGTGCTTTAAATATTTCCTGGAGCCATGATCCTTAATTATATGTAGGTTACTGTATGTAAATATATTTTATACTTATGATAACCAAGTTTTGACTATTTTCATTGCAACTGCACTATTAGTGTCCTTAGATTCTAAAGTGGGCTTCAGTGCTGAGCTGTCTGCCTTTGGAGAATTGGTAAGGGTCTTGATATTTCAAAATGGACATGTCTGCCTGAAGCTAGCTGCCCTTGATAAAGCTTTTGTTAGCTATTTTTTCAGTTTTTAACAGTGAAGAGTAGCAGGAGTTTTGTGTATATGAGTTCAAGTACACCTCTACCCCGATATAATGCTGTCCTTGGAGCCAAAAAATCTTACCACATTATAGTGAAACCGCGTTATATCGAACTTGCTTTGATCCACCGGAGTGTGCAGTCCCTCCTCCCACAGAGTGCTGCTTTACCGCGTTATATCCGAATTTGTGTTGTATCAGGTCGCGTTATATTGGGGTAGAGGTGTATATGACTGAAAATGTCAGAAGGCGTCATAATGTCATATGCATAAAGGCCCATTACAGTATAGCATGGTTCTGAACCACCAGTACATTGCATTATATATTTTTTCTTTTGTAAAGTATTAGCTCTCATTGAAAGTGATGTGATTTAAATTATGAAAATCACATTAGTTTTTTCTGCCATATGAGTTCCATAGGCAATCCCAGGGCCCTTATTCAGGAGAGCTGGGACTGTTTATCTGAAAAAGGTCAGATTCAGGATTAAGCAGTTGGTGAACCACGTTAGTCTCTGAATAATGCCTATAAAATACCACACTGAATTCTGGTATGAAATGAACACCTTATACTAATAATTTTACCTAAAAATAATATAGCTAGCAGAAAACTTGCACAATAAAATAATTTCCTGTATCTATTAAGACACTCGTTACAACTAATTTCTACCAAGAAAATCAAGTGCACCATTAAAGGCACCTTCATCAAAAGGGAAAGAAGTGTCAGGATTCTATAGAAGAACTGATTTTTTTTTTTAAAGAAGACTTAAGCTTTCTCCTTTTTTGTGTGTGATGAGATCAGC
Source organism: Chelonoidis abingdonii (assembly GCF_003597395.2). Lineage (NCBI taxonomy): Eukaryota > Metazoa > Chordata > Testudines > Testudinidae > Chelonoidis > Chelonoidis abingdonii. The sequence continues at coordinate 256,532,447 of NC_133770.1, read as the reverse complement.
TGACAACAACAGCAGCAACCAAATCATGTTTGCAGCTGGGCAATTACAGTAAACCCTAAGATCTGTGACTGTCAACCAGGAAAACAGATGCCTTCAAAGTTCTGTTTTTCTTCCATGTGGAAGTCATTGGCATGGAACAGATGCCTTCATTTTGGAGAAACCAGCCTCTGGATATAATTGGTTCTCTCTTCTCTTGTTCTCTAGGGACGGTCCCTCACAGATGAAATTAGATAAGGAAAAAAGACATAGACAGACAGACATGCACACAAATTACACAAAACAAGAGCTTTCCTGATTCGCTCCATGTTTTATTGCGTGGAACTGTTTAACAGCTGGGAGGCTGTATTTTCCTATTTAAATATATCCTGCATCCTTTACTATATAAATTGTGCAAAATAAAATATATATCTGGTCAAAGTCTGAGAGGGACTGTTAATGATTTAAGCATAGTTGCTCTGAAGTCAAGTATACCATGTTCAAATACACATCACTTTTGCTTTAGAAGTAGAATGCTGCACATTGTCGGGAAAAAAGGGTTTTGACTAGCATTTCCTCCAAAACAAAATGTCAAAATAGGCAAGATTTATTTTTTAAGTGCCCCTTTTACCTGAAGAATACATAAAACCGATAGAGTAAAAAGTATTCTAATAAAAAAAAGCCAGTTACATATGAGCATAGAAAACAGCTTATTTTAAGCTTCACATGGGGGATATGAATATTACATAAAATGTCTTTGAAGAACTTGAGTGGAAATGTTTTGTGGGGCACCTCTTGGTTAAACCATGGTAGGATCCATGAGTCCTGTGACAGAATAGGTTAAGTGTCTGTCCTCCCCTTGATGTACATGCCTAATCTAGGCTAAGGCTAATGGGAGTTAGCACTAAGCCAAAGGTGATAGAACTCATTGACCTTTTTTAAAACTTGCAATCCATTCTTATATTGGTCTTTAGTTTGCAGTCCAGTTTAATGACCAATTATAATTACTATCTAGAAAAATGAAATGAACCTGCACCAGATGACAAACTATATATAGGATTGACATTCCATGATATAGCTTGCGGATGCTAAACCTTTGTAACACTAGGTTGTACTGGCAACATGTTAGGAGCCTGAGGGGTAAACCTATTTTAAAATATGTTTACATATTTTTGACTAAAAAGTGCACAAAATTGTAGTACTTGCGTCATCTTTGACAGTTGAACAGAAATTGCTTTTTGAGTTCACTAGCAATAAAAACCAACAGATTGGCAACTTTACTCTCATCCAGCAGTTACAAGATAGGATATCATCTGAGTCTTGGGCCACATAATGGACATGATGTAAATTAACAACTTCAGTAATATATAGGCAGATCGTGCTAAATGCTGAGTGTCTTTTAGCTCCCACTGACCCCACTGAGGTCAGTAAGAGTTGGGGGTACTCAGCACCTCACCATTATATCATGCTTTCCTACAGTTAGAATAAAGTCCATGTGCTTCAAGTGGAAATTTACGTTTTAATTTGATGACACAACAGCTTTTTTTGGCAACCATTTACTTTTCATAAAGAGGGAAGAAGATTCATCAGAATAGGGAGTTCAGCTTTGATTTGAAAACCAAGTTGATTTTTTAAAAAAAAGGTTTTATTGCTGCATTGCTGAAGAACTACAAATTATGCTAAAGAAAAAATGTAACCAAATTGGTGATATAATCCTCTAGAGAAGTGTGCTTAGGTGATGAAGGGATTTCTGGCAATAACTGAGAAATACAGTAATGGGTAACTGCATTTGATTTCTTTTGAGGTTGATTTTGATATGTGTAGTCTTTATATCCTATTAAATTTTTGAAAGATAAACTGATACAAGAATGATTTGCCAGGGCCAATGACTCTTCCTCTTAAAACTTTGGCTCAGCTTATATATTGAGGGGAGAAGGAGTAAGATAAAAGCATTGTGAATATGAGGTTAACCGAATTCAAATAGAAGGCTCTCTCAAGTTATTGCATTCCTTAGAAAATAAATACATTTCGCATATGGTTAACATTGATCAAAAAAGTGTTCTGTATGCCAGTGATTACATTCCCATCTGTGATTAAGGTTTTCTGTCTGCATCTGGTTTTCACATTATATTTCTGTAACAAGAATCTTTTATATGGCAGAGTTCACTCTCTGTATTTTGTATTAGCTGCAGCTTGAACTACTGCACGGATCGCAGATTTACACATGTGGTTTTAATTACTTCATACCATTGAGAAAAAGTAATATTTGTTGGGAATGTATGTTTTCCACAATTTCCATGGTAATACAACATGTTGAGCTTTTTTAATAACAGTCTTGTAGGACTACAAATTGTTTGAGGCATTCTGCTTTGAGTGGAATTTCACTTTCAGAGCACTTTGCATGTACATTCTAGTAACAAGAATTTATAAATCGAGTCAAAAAGTGACAACATATATAACCATACCATAGATTTATCAGAATACTATTATCACTTTGGAAAGTGTAGCACATACAAAGGGTGCACAAGGGGATGGAACAGAGAACTAGTAAGAAGATAAAACATTTTTTAAAAAGATAGGATGAGAGGATATAATTTTTAAAAGGAAGATACTCAAAATACATTGTCTTGTGCAGGAAGAGTTTTTTTAAAAAACCTCTCCCCCCCCCTTCATGAAAAGGAATTCACTATTCAGTAGATTCAAATAAAATGTTATATGTCGCCTAAATGAACATAGTTGAACATGTTTATTGTGGCAAGATTAGTAGATTAACAAAAGATGGATACATCCCGTTAAAAGATTAATTGTAATATTGTTAAATACAAAATATGAGATGAATGCTTCACGTCTGCCGTTAGTCCAAATTTAGGTAATGGATGTGGACACAGCTTCCTAAACAGTTGTAGGGTACCTATGTAATTACAAAAGTCTCTCTGTAAAGTGTGTTCCATACTCTATTTACTGAAATACCTAGGCGCTAGCACTATAACTTAGATTAAAGATAATACTTCAAGCTGTTATCCTGGAGTTCTGTTAGGCAATAATGTTATTCAGAGTAAGTTTTTATATGTTTCCCTTACTACAAGCCAGATTTTACTATCCTAATGCTGAGTAGAAACTTATTTCTGGAATAATCTCAGTGAAATCAATAGGACTTCTTGCTCAGTAAAATTCTCCTCAGTATGAGCAAGAGCAGTGGGTCTCAAACTTTTTTACTGGCGACCCCTTTCACACGGCAAGTCTTTGAGTTTGATTCCCCCTAATACATTAAAAATACTTTTTAATATATTTAACACCATTATAAATGCTGGAGGCAAGTAGGGTTTGGGGTGGAGGTTGACAGCTCATGACCCCCCACGTAATGACCTCGTGACTCCCTGAGGAGTCCTGACCCTCAGGCCAGGTCTACACTGCGACTTTAAATCGGTTTAATGGCCGATATACCGATTTAACGCTGTATCCGTTCACATGACGTCGTCATTAATATCGATTTTACCGCCTCCTTAAATCGATTTCGGAACTCCTCCCAAACGAGAGGAGTAGCGCTAAATTCGATAGTGATAACTCGGATTAGGGTTCGTGTGGACGGAAATCGACGTTATTGGCCTCCGGGCGGCATCCCAGAGTGCAGCACTGACCGCTCTGGACAGCAATCTGAACTCGGATGCAGCGGGCAGGTAAACAGGAAAAGCCCCGCGAACTTTTGAATTACATTTCCTGCTTGCCCAGCGTGGAGCTCTGATCAGCACGGCTGGCAATGCAGTTTGAAATCGAAAAAGAGCTCCAGCATAGACCGTACGGGAGATACTAGGTCTGATCGCTGTATGGGGAGACAAATCTGTTGTATCCAGCTCCGTTACAGAACACGAAATGCCAAAGCGTTTGAATAAAAAACTCCAGGATACACAGCGCTGTGTGACAAGCGTAACGGGAAGCCAGAGACTCAAATGGACGCTCATGAAGGGAGGGAGGGGGTACTGAGGACTCCAGCTATCCCACAGTCCACAGCAGTCTCTGAAAATTATTTGCATTCTTGGCTGAGCTCCCAATGTCTGTAGGTTCAAACACAGTGTCTGGCGTGGTTCAGGGAACAGCTCCTCAGTTTATTTCCCCCCACCACCACGTGAAAAAAAAAAGGGAAAGATTGCTGTGCTATGGCGTTTGCTCAATGCACTCCGCGAAAAAGGCGCCAAAGGGTTGTCTGCTGCCTTCACAAAGGGAGGGGTGAGGCTGTACCCAGCACCACCCGGGGCAGTGTTTTCTGCCCCATCAGGCACTGTGCTCTCAACACGGAAGTGGGAACTATGGGATAGCTGAGGAACAGCTACCCACAGTGCACCGCTCCTTAAATCGATGGTAGCCTTGGACCAGGGACGCAAGCAATCGATTTTGTGATTGCACTGTGGATGTGCAAACCCGATTTTATAACATCGGTTTTGTAATATCGGTTTAAACTACTTCGAATTAATCGTGCAGTGTAGACGTAGCCTCAGTTTGAGAACCCCCTTAGCAAAAGTGTCAGAATCAGGCCCTAAGTGTTCATTTAAAAACACCTCACAATAATGTATACATTCATGGAAATGTCAGGTATTTTATATCCAGGATCATTTGAAAAAAGCGTACAATTAATGTTAGAGGATAGATAAGAAAGGAACTTTTATTGCCTCTTAGATAAATATGATAACAAGCGCAGAGTTTGGTAAATAGCAATAAACATATTTTTATAGAGGTAATTACTGCTTGCAAGCGGAATACCCTAGCCATACTTCAGTGGTCATTTTCAAATTGCCAATGTCAAAATGCTACATCTAAAGCTTAACCATTGACAAAAGTTGGGTCCAGTGCTGCTGTCCTGACATTCACTGTAATTTTCATTGAAATCAATAGAAGTTTGGCTGGAGGACTGAGACCAAAATTTGAGTATAAACTCAAGGAAGTACTGTAAATAGTAAACTTTTTCATGTAAGGAATTTAAATATATATATATATATATGTAAGTAGTTATGGTTTCTGATGTAAATATGAATTGATAATTTGAAAATGGGCCCATGTACACATTTTGTGCAATAAGATCCAAGCCAGAGGAAATGCTGGGTCAGATTTTCAATTACCTGCATGTAGTTGTGCCCAGACCTGTTTGCATGCCTAATTTATGTCCTCAGATACCTGATCCGTAGATGCAGATTGAAGCATGCATGTAACTGTGTGTGCCTAACTCTGAAAATCTTTCTGTCCTACCATAATTAGAAAGACCTGTAAAACATAGCATTGTCTTGGAAAAGTTGACAATCTTAACTATAGCAATGTTAGATCTTCCTGTTGTAATATAGATGAATATTAACGATGAAGTATCTTAGTAGCCCAGTTTTGAGGTGGTTGGGTTGGTTTTTCAGAGGTGGGAGGAGCATGACTTTTGATCTCCCGTTATTTGGAATTTATTTACTCATAAGAAGAGACAACAGTGTTGTGTGTAATGTAAAGATCTTAACACATAGCACATTAGTTTAAGAGGTGATTGTGTAGTGTGTCTGTTGGACCAGGTAAAGTATTTATTATTATTTTATGTGAAATATATCAGAAACACCTTTTTGAGAAATGAGTTAGGGATGAGATGCTGACATGTAGTCTGCATTCGTCCTTTGTTTGATTACTGTCTATAGCATGGACTGTTGTAAAGTGTTAATTTATAAAACAGCTTTTCTACAAATAATTAATAAAATTTATTTATCTGAGAAAATGTGGGTAATGATTGCTTTAGAATGACAGCATTTATCTCTGTTCCTTTTTAAAAAAAGTCCTGCTGTTATGCAAATAAAGGGGTGTGGTGCTTCAAACTGGCTGTGATATGTGCTTCTTTTTTTTTTATTTGTTATTGTCAATAGAAAAGATTGATCTCTGGGCTGGTGAACATAATATCTGTCCCAGTCAGAAAAGGAGAGAGGAAATTAGCAGAGCGATTGGTGGAGAATGATATCTGTCAAAAGAAACACTTGGAGAGCACTGAGTTTAGTGATAGGTGACTGCCGGAAAAAAGGGAACTTTGAATTTTGTCAAGGTAAGGAAAAGATAAATATTTGATTTTTATAATTTACATACCTATTTTTAATTACCGTACCTTGCCTTGTAAACTGTAATTAAAAAGAGAAATTTCCTCTCGCAGCCCCATATCAGCCTCCAAAAAGCCTTCATCAAATTTCATGTTTCATATCCGTGACTTTGTTTTAATATCATTGGAGAAGAATCCAGGACAAATGGAAAAATAAGTCAGCATTGCACTTTCCTAATGCCCTGTCCATTCTACAAATTCAACCACATCTGGAAAACAATTATACAATATGAGTATCCCCTAATCTGGTTACAAACTTGGCTTTAGCCAGGTTTTGAAGCATGGTTAAGGTCCCATCAGCATTACAAATTGGAACAATGTTTGAAAACAGGGCATGTGGCAACTGTAACCAGGTTTGCGGACATGGATGTATTTATGGTATAGACAGGTTATTAGGCAAATACATCACAGAGGGAATCCATGATAGATTTGAATAACAAGATATCAAGTCTGGATATTTTTCTGTTTCTGTCATGGAGTACTCTTTGGTGACTTAAAAAATCTGATATGTGTAAAACAAAACTTGGAGTTTAAGTGTGAAAGCTATACCACAATTCCAGTGTTTATTATAAGTAAGAAATGGTGTTTTCTGAAACAGTTGTCTAGAGAGCAGAATAACTAAATATTTATTAAATGGATTTTAAATAATTCTGGGTAAACAGGTAAGCTTTTCAGAATGGGAGCCTTTCTTTGTTCAAGCAGATGGTGTAAAAGTGTAGTATACAACAAGCATAGGCCCAAATCCTGCAGTCCATAGGGTCAACTCTCATTGGTTTCAAGTCTTAGACACTTTAGTTTTAAATGCAGCTAAATCCTATTATGTCACTTTGCGTCTCAGCTCTCTTCTACCCCATTACCACAGCGGTAATCCTTTGTGAAATTCATCCCTGTTCAGAGGGCCAACAGAAGGCCTTCATCACCACTTTAAAAACCCTAGATAGTGTGGAGAGTTGGTGTGGGTTTTGTGCACTGGGGTAAATGCCCCCTTTAAAATAATTTAAACAACAGAATTGGGATTCTAAATTTAATTCTAATTCCTAGGTCAGTCCCAAGCAAGCAAGCTGCTTCTCTGTGCTTCTGATTTCCATAGCTGGCTTTGGAGGAAGAATTAATTCCCCTCTACCAGGGTTTCTCCTCCCGTATATATTATATGTTTTTATTGCTAAAGTGAAAAGGTTTTGCCCACTGTTTGCTCTCTTATCTTTCTGTTATGGACTGTTTTTCATAGTGGAACAGTACTTTGCATGTATCTTCCTCCAATATTGTTTTTATAGAGGATTTTTAAAAACAAATTATTTGTAAAATTAAGGCATTTCATGCCTGAAGTATACCACAGTAGCAGCCTAATGGATAGTTTATTGTGGTTTATTGCTAATACAGCACATGTAGGAGAAATGGAAATGGACTGCAAGGCAGAATGCATGTCTTCTAATGTTCTTCATTTCTGTTGTTGCTGCATAGTGGTGTGGCTGAAATTTACTTCATCCTCATAAAGCCTGAATGATCTTGCTTTATGCCAATGAAGTGGTCTGATTGGATGGGGAGGATGTGAAATTAACCTCCTTAGCCATGGGTCAAGTCAAGCTGCTGGTACAACTCCTAGTGTGTATGCATTTATGTCAATATAAAGTCATTTTATACCAGTGTAGCTTATTCCCCTTTCTATACAGTAATAGCTAATCTGGTATATAGTACCTCTTTACGTATACAACTGGATATAACTGCATCTACTCTAGGGGTGTTGTACTGCTTTAACTATACAACTTTCTAATATAGGCAAGGTCTTAATGGGTGAATACTAACATCTTTCATGGATAACCTGCTCTATAGCTACTTAGATAAGAGACACATTGATTGGTGGTTGTTAGCATTGTTAGATCTTTGTCAGAGCTGGGATGCTTATCAACTGCTGAAAGTCAGGCCACTTAGCAAGGTGCCTAAATACACATGTATGTGCCTAACTGTAAGCACCTTAATTTGAAAATTTTGGCCAGTGACCTTAAACTTCCAGTAAGCTCTGGGTTTAAATGTTGCTGAACAAGTTAAGAAGTTGGCCGAGAATGGAATCTTATGTCGTCTGAAATCTAATAATGACCGTATATCATCTTGATCTAGATAACTTTGTCCCATAATTGCAATGTATCTAGTCACCTTCATCCCAGTTTCACAAATGTATTTAATTCCCATTAAGGTTGGAAGACATTGCCTTTTCAGATGGATGTTGAAGGGTATAGATTTCATCTGGTTGTTCATGAAAAATAGAGATGGATCAGGGACCAATCCATGCTGGTCTGTCTGCAATAACCTTGGTAATAATGTCTACATTATAAAGCAAAATATTTCACTTATTGCTTGGTACCAATATCTGATAAAGACAACCTAAAAAGATGGTGGAGTCAAGTTAACCTCCTAAATGGCTTCCATTCCTTTTATATTCTTCTTATTACACTAAACACCTTTCATTTGTGATAAGCATGCCTCCTCACCCTTGGTTTTGCTACTTCACTGTCTTTTATTTATGTATTTATTTATTTTGCCCTTTAAATTAGTAGTTGCTTGCCTGCATAAATCTCTCTAAGGCTACAATTTAAATAAAAAGCCTTTAGCATATCACAGATGTATAAGAGTACCTTGGGATGAATGTATTATAGATAGAGAACCATCACCACACCCCTTACAATCAGATTTTCATCTGTTAATGTGGTGCACACCTGTGGCTTGTTGGCATTATTCTTGATTGCAGTGTAGGAGATCTTAATGAAAAACAAAGATGGATGACAAGAGCACATATGGGTTATTTCACTCATCATAAGAAAGTCAGATTGCTAATGGGTCATTTTTGAGAGTGTGTGTGTGTATGTATGTGTGTGTACAGAAAACCACTGCTCATGACTTCCAAAAATACGTTTTTTCTATAAGTAAAGTTGATAGAACAGTTGTAAGTGGTGACCATTCTGTTCAGTTTACTTTCTGAGCCAATAGGAAAGTACTGGGCAGGAATCCAGTTTTTGAAGTACAAAGAAAATAGCCTATAATCTATATAAAACATTGGAGGGAGGAGGGGAAAAGAGGAAACTCAAAGAGAAGAATTTAATTTTGAAGGCAACAATGGTGAAAAGTAGAAAGTGTAGAGAATGTGTGTATGTAGAAGATATATAGCATAAGTTCAGCATGTATGTCTGAGTGCATTTACTGTATATGAGAGTGTATGTAATATAAATATGGATTTTCATAGAAATTCTAATTTGAAAGATATATATTTTCAGTAATCTCGAAGGTGCAGACTGTTTGCTTTCACAAATTTATATCTTTATTAATAATTGAAACAAAGTGATTTCAAGTTATTTTTTCAAAAAGATTTTCTGAGTTTGCAGAGAGGTTTTGTTTTTTTTTCTTTCTCTCCTGGTAATATACTAGGGCTCTGATAACATTAATGGGCTTGCCCCACGTGGAGCTTTGAGTGTATTGTACCACTGCTCACTGATCCCAGGTCAGTGTGATGCGTGAAATCAATTTATTTGAATCTCTTTGCCTCTATAGGAATTTGGCAGCATGCCAGTTGTTTTCATTTAATGTTCTTTGTGTTCAACACAGACAAGCAGGCATGTTTTTGTATTCCTCTTTTGGTCTCTGTCTTTCAGCCAATATTCTAGTCTATGGATTTTCAAAAGAAGCAGGAATATGTTATGCATTTTTAAAAATCATTTTGTGTAAACATTATTTTAAAATCATAGAAATGAGTTCAGTCACAAAGCAATCTCTGTGTTTACTACAGCAAGCAATTTAGAAATTATTAGCTAATAAGTCCAGATTTTAAATTCTTTGGGGAGGAGAGTGAAAATATGAAGCCATTTTTCTAGTTTACAGTTCTATATGATATTTCAACATGTTCTCAGACTAAAACATCCCCAGTAATGATGATTAAATTACAATAACTTCATTTTTAAAATATTAAACAATGGTTGGGCAAATCATAAACCACTCACTTTTCAAAAGTAATTTTATTTAGGATGATGAGCCCAGTAAAAGCATATACCTATAGGGTTCCTTCCCTCCCCCTGTGGGCACATAATTTAGCATATCATCCACCTACTGCTGTTGTTACAATTATGTATAAAAGGAGTGGGGGTATCAATCAGAATGTAACCATTTCTTTCCCTTTTTTTTAAAGGAGGCAGCAAGGCTGGTGGGACTTTGCAAGCAATTTAGTCTTCCTTAATTAGAAAAAAATAAGACAGCAGCGCACATTACCAGAGAGGACTTGTTATAGAGCTTAGCATTGCAGGGTGGGGGCAAGAAAGAGAGAGTAGAAGATTCTGTTGATGCTCCAGGCAGTTCTTGCGGAAGTTGATATGCAGAACCATGGAGCCACAGCACCGGGGTCAGACTCGTACACATCAGCCCTGCTTCCTTGTTTAATTACCTGAAGAGCAAAACATCCAAGCTGAGAGTGTGTGAAAATCCAGTATCTCGAACAGCAGTTTGTTGCTCTGACATCCTGCAAGGCCAGCCCTGTCTGTCCACAAACGTCAGGGCTGGTTCCTGACAGCAGGCTATTTCTGCCAGGCCTGGGTTCCTTTCATTCAGGAGGCATTGTGTGGAAGAGGGTTTGGTCAGGAATTTGAGGTTCCTGTCGGTGCTTTTCTCCCAGCCTGGACAACACTCTGACAGATAGGCCTGATTTTTTAAAAAAAAAGATTAAAAAAAAATTGGCTCTTTTCAGTCTTTCCCTTAAAATTCTGGCATTGGTGTAACGCTGACTACAACAATACCAACAAAATGTTAACTCGTTCATTTCTGGGTTTTCAGTATTTTCCTTTCTGTCTAGATTTTTTTTTCTTTTCTTAAGTTCTTTAAAAAATATTTTTGAACTGAAATCCTTGGAAGAGCAGCACAATAATTTGAATGGGGTTTGTGCCATAAAATAAATAAACAAAACATTGAGAATGTTAAAAATCTTTGTACTAACCATCTTACTAATTCAATAAGAATATTTAACGCATTGAACTTTTCATCTCCAAAGTACTTTGCTGCATTCATTTTATTCCATGTGAGAAATAAAATAAAGAAGGATATTTAATGGTGCATGCCAGAGCAATGGCAAGAGGCTGTGAGCACTTCCATTCTTAAAATTCATGATTTTTCTAGGAGTTCTAACTTAGTATTCCATTTACAATACAGTACAATAACTTTGGACTAGTTCCTGCTGTCCTTATCCGTATTTAGTAGTAGCTTTACTCTGAGTTGTTCCATTGATTTCTGTATAGTTACCCTTGGAGTAAGTCCTGATCCTGCAAATATCTGGGTACATGCTTAAACTTAAGCGTTTGCCAGATCAGGGCCTAAGGCCTTATTCAGTATGAATAAGGATATCAGAGTCTAGCCCTTTAATAGGACGATTTGCATGAGTAAGGCAGAGCAATACATATAGTATACCTACTTGTAGTCAAGTGGGCTTAAAATGTAAATATAAATAGATACATAAACTACTGTTTAAGACAGAAGTAGAAAGAAATACAGAGGGCATGAATCTACTCTGATTTACTCTGGTTTAACTTCAGTGATTTCCATGGATTTATATGGGTGTGAGCAGAACCAAGTCCAAAGAAATCTTTGTGGTTTCAGTTGTCTTTTCTCCATTCCTATAACTTCACCGTGACTTCATTTTATTACATTTTTATTAGTCAGCTTTTTGCACACCTTCCATCAGTGGGAGTTTTCCTGCATAGGGACTGCAGGAGTTGACTCTTTCATGGGCTAGTGACATTTGGATATTTTGGTGAGTGGGGTGGAAATTGCCTGTGCAGTAATTTGTTTTTTCCAAGTATTTTTCATTAGGACTTCTTCATGCAAATGTAAAGGCATACTGTGCTCTTGATGCACTTGCATAAACGCCCATTAGCATGAAGGGGATTTACGTTCATCGAGAGGAACGTAACCTTCAGTGCGCATCCACAGCTGCAAGTAAACGATAGTGTAATAGGACCAAAAGAGTCATTATGATCTATTGTGTCACTAATCCTCCATCTAAAAAGGATTTGCAGGAGAGACTGTAACAAAAGAGCTGTTACAGTATATCAGATCGATAATCATGTTCTAAAAAGCTCTTAAATATGTGCATAATACCTCACTTTGAGAATCAAGTCCATAATTCTTATTTACACTAAGGTCCACTTACATTGCTATGGCAGTGTAATGGGCTTTAAAGTTGATGTGAGTTACACTTAGGCCTGAGCTACACTAGAGGGGGGGTTCGAACTAAGAAAAGCAACTTCACGTAGTTGAAGTCGAAGTATCTTAGTTTGACTTACTTGGCCGTCCTCACGGTGGCACGTCGACTGCCACGGCACCCCCGTCGACTCCACTTACTCCTCCTGCCGAGGTGGAGTACGGGCATTGATTAGTAGATCAATTTATCATGTCCAGACGAGACGTGATAAATCGATCCCCGATACATCGAACACTACCCGCCGATCTGGCGGGTAGTATAGACGAACCCTTACAGCCAGCTGAACGCCTCTTTACACAGTCAGGGTGTTGTAAAGGAGCCTAAATGTAAATAAAAATTGGGTTGTGTGCATCTACATGATTAAAAATTGAGTTGTTGTACTCTATGGTAACTATGATGTTCCTGTGGTGTATGTGCGTTTATATGGATATGCAAATTTTATTTCTATCTTTTTATAAAACCTAAACAAACACCTTTCTAGTTTAAAGTTCACGGTACAATAGCACAATGATCTGCTCATCGCATTACAACAAATAAATGCACACCAGCATATAAAACAATACGATAAAATTCCTGCACCAAAGACATAATGAAAATAATCATAACTCCTTCTCTACTACACCTGAAAGATTGGGGAGGAAAAATTAGGCCTTTGTCGCTGCCCATATTCAAGACCATCTCAGAGAGAATGTCCTTAAAACAACTTTCTATATTTTAAATCCAGGGACTCCTGCTTGAATGCCTCTGCTGATCATAGCTGTTGCAGTATTAGATAGAGAAAGATAGACAGCAAGTCTCAAATCATTTAGGGCTTTATATGTTAAAACAAGCATCTTGAATTGTACTCGGACACTTACTGACAGTTCAGAGGACCTCATGGTATTAATTTGTGTAAATTGTTCTCTGTATGAGACTCCTCTTAATCACCTCTAGGTTTGGATCTTGCTTTTGTTTCTCAATGGCCACAATATAGCCCCATGTAGAGCACATCACAGTCATCTGATTTGATCTAGACGTAATATTTAAGCCACTGTCTTTTCTACCCCTATAACAAAGAAACAAAAATTAAGGAAGTTGACACAAAAGACTAAGCTAGGAGTCATCTTAGGCTGCAAAATACGCAGAAACCACAGTCCTTTACATCAACCCATTTTCATCCTCATGAAAGAGTGTGTTGCACTGTCCCATCAGATATCACTAATAGCACTATACACAAGGGGCCAAATTCTGTGCTAACTCTCTCCATTGTGCATGTCTGTAGAAGTTAAGTTGGCATGTTAACCCAGTGTTAGATGTTGTAGTACTTCTAGTGTTTAATACAAATTTACCTTTGCTGATAGCACATATAACATTAGAACCTGAAACTGCTGCCACCTTCCAATCCTAGAAGTGCTTGTCAAAGAGAGGAAAAGGATGAGATCCACAAAAGTATTTAGGCACTTAAACCCCAGACTTGGGCACATAAGTCCCTGTTTTAGGCATCTACATTCCAGTTTTGGCTCCACTGGGATCACAAACTCGGCCTTAACCCTGTAGGCCCCTAAACTCACTGGAGTCTAAATTTTTCAGAGTAAAATTCCCTAGGTGCCTATGTATCTGCCTCTGGGCATATGCCTGCTGCTCCTTCTAAGCGTCTAGACTCCTATCTGCCATCTGAGTCCTGGAGTGACTCACAAACCAAGGGACCTAATTGGCCACCTCACTTGCGTGCATGGCCCAATCCAGCCAGAGATGGAGCCACCCACCTTATAACTTTTAGCCCAGGCGTTAGAACACTTGCCTGGGATGTGGGAGACCCAGGTTTAATTCCTCTGCCAGAGAGGGAGAAAGGATTTGAACAGGGTCTCCAGCCTCTGCGGAGTGTTCTCTAACCACTGAACTGTGGGATATTTTGACATATTGAAGCTGTTCTACTGTGGATAAATAATGAAAGATTGATTGGTCCAAGGGGATTGGACTTGGGTCCCCCACCTCCCAGTGGGAGCCCTACTCACTGGATTACAGAATTATTTCCATTCTCTCTCTCTCTCTCTCTCTCTCTCCTCCTCTCCCCCACTGCTTCACATACTTAAATAGTCTTTGGACCAGAGAAAGGGAAGATAGAAAATAGAAGTGAAGATACAAGAAAAATAAAAGGAAACTGGTCCACTAAAAATGCTTTCCTATGAGTCACTGACAATAAGCATTGCCCAGATCAGAGCTCTCCAAATTGTGGTCTGTGCATCATTGGTGGTCTGGTTGGTCACAGTTACTGGTTACCGTCCTTGCTTCCAGCTGCTAAACTGCATTTAGAAGAAGCTAAAAATACATCACTTTGCTTATATTCCTTTTGCATGTAAGAAATTATGGTAGTTACCAGTGGAACACTGATTATAAATGGGAAAGGTGGATCATGACAACTCCTCTGCTAAGACTTGGTCCACCTAAGAAAAAGTTTGGGAGCCCCTACTCCAGATGATCCAGTTGATATGACACACAGAGAAAAGGCAATGCTCGGTGAACACTGACATACTCTACGAAACCTTTTCCAGGCACTACCATATATCTAGTATGTAATATGACATCTACTATGACTGGTCTAAGACCTGCCATAATCTATGCACAATGGAGTAGTTTTGAGGCCATGAGATAACTTTGAATTTCTTTAGATTGATCAATTTGTTACAACCTTAACACTATTCTAATGTAGTATCTTTTGTATACAGTCTTATAACGCTTCGGTTCTGCAGTGAAAATAGACAGTGTGTGTGCTTATGTTGTGCCTTGGGGGTATATAGTGGTTTGCAAATTCTTGCTGAAAGGGATCTGTAACACAATAGAAGAGACAAGGTGAGTGAGGTAATACCTTATTGGACCAACTTCTGTTGGTGAAAGAGACAAGCTTTTGAGCTTACACAGAGCTGAAGAAGAGCTCTGTGTGATTCGAAAGCTTGTCTCTCACCAACAGAAGTTGGCCCAATAAAAGATATTACCTCACCCACCTTGTCTCTCTATTATTCTGGGACCAACACAGCTACAACTACATTGTAACGCAATGGTTTTGTACTAAGGCCATCAGACAAGAGCTTGCACGTGTTTGTTAATGTAGCAAATTAGGGCAAATTGATCAGTATATCTACAAAGGAGGGTGAGAAAGGTGGTGGTGGGGATTTTCATAAAGCATTGTTTTTTCTTGGAAGTGGCGATATGATCATAAACAATTTTGAGAGTTTCGTATTGCTGTGTATTTGCTCCACCTGGTGGATTTTCTTGAAAGTGTTTTGATCCTTGTTAATGATAAGGAGACAGTCTTCAATTAAATGTAAAACATATTACAGAGTAAGAAAACTTTTTAATGTGTATTAATAACAACACTGTAAAAGGCAGATCTGGGAAAGAAAACATTAGAATGAGATATTTATCTTGACCATGCTTAGTCATTACATTAATCTCTATGAAAGCATAGCATTTCAACCCAATTAATGATAACAGTTTACTCTCAGAGTCATCTACAGATTAGCAGTAAAAAAATCCAAATATCTGGCTTTTGAGGTTTTGCAGGATATCTGAAAGTTGTTTTTTTTTTCCTGCAAAGAGACAATAATTAATGAGCCCTTGGGATAAGAAGTAGCAGAGTTATTGAAAGGGATGGTTACTGCACTGAAGTGTTATTGCTGTACATTGGCATAAAATCTGTCTTTCATTAACCTAGCTTACAAACATTGTTTTCTTTGGAATTCTTAGGGACTCCGTTATGCTTTGATCAGCTCATTGTTCTCCTTAGGTTATTTTTTTCCTTTAGAGTCTAATAGCTCCCTAACAGAAGGTGAAGTTTAGAAAACAGTGTCTCCATATGCAAGGGATTTGGAGACCTTTTTATTGTCTTTAAAAATGTCATTCATAGTCCTCATTAGCATTTACTGTTGCAAGCAAACAAGCAGAAAATGTGAAATTGGTATGTCATGAATAGCTCCACAGAGCTCTAGAGCCCTGAAATTTTGCCTGCAGTGTGATGTGGGGCAGGCATTGAGAGAAAGCTGTCCAGATGGCTGCCAGTGCAGAGCAGAGCTGCAGGTTTTTGTCTCTGATGCTGAGAGGAGGGAAAGTTCATTGGAGCATATGCTATCACCCTTGCGTTTTAACAAAACTAACTCACCATCAGTCAAAATGGGGAGGTGGTGACTTTGAAACAAAAGTTTTTAATATAATGTTACAGTCCTTGTCAAATGAATAAAATATGTTTAGTTAGTGTCACAAATACTGAGCTATGTTACAAAGAAAAAAGTAAGAATTGAATTTCTAGCCAGCGGTTAGATACACTCTTTTCATATACAAATATTCTCTCACATTTTCTTTATCATGAAAACCTTATACATTTAAAAGACATTGATTAGAAGTCAAAATGAGGGTTAATACATTGCAGGAGGAGGAGTTTCATCAGCAAAGTCGAACCATTTTGAGCTTCAAATCAGAAAGCAGCGAATAGCTTGAAAGCTTATATTGAGATCCCAAAATATGATCCCAATGCAGAATCACTAGATATTATCATGCACACTGCATTGGTTAGGTGGAAGGAATATGTTCTTTTTCTTTATATATGAAATACAATCTTGGTGTTTTGTTGCATCCTTTCAGAAATAACAGAATATTCAATCTTGTAAAGAGCCAAAAGAGAAATTTATGTATAAACTGTGCAGTATTTTTTTCTTAACATACATGATGACAATTAAAAAAATAGTCTTAATATGATGTTACATATTTCACAGCAACTGTTTTGTTTCGTAAAATGTTCACGTGAGGTTTTGTAATGGTCACAATTCTGCAAAAATGTACATATGCTCTCTTGAGTACTCTCTTTAAAGTTAACGGGCTACAAATGTGAGTAAAGTCACATAAATTCATAAATATTTGGAGAATCGGGGCCTATGTTTGGCAATGAAACTTAGGTCTGTTATCTTTTTCTGTAGTATTGCTCTTCTAGATTTGATTTGTATATACTTTCAGTATTTTAAAACTTAACATCAGATTCAGCTTGAAAGCCAATGGGAGTTGTGCTCACTTACAACATTGCTGAATTTGGTTCTTAATCTATAACCAGTGCCTATTTTGATTGTAGAACCATAAAACAACAGAGATGGAAAAGACATAGATTGTCTAGTCCAGTGGTTTTCGAGATTTCCAAAGGGATTTGCACCTTGATATGAAATTTTTTAGGGGTCTGCAAACGAAAAAAGGTTGAAAACCACTGGTCAAGTTCATCCCACAGCCAAGGTTGCTCTTCTCTATCAGATTATCTGAAATGCTATTGATAGGTCTACTTTTTCATTAGATCACTGAAATTATGAAGCTTCCAGTTTTCTTGGGTCTAAAACACCTTGCTGTTAAGATTCTTCATGCATGCATACACGGACACACACGCGCGTGCACACACACACTTAAATGTTCCTTTAATAAATTTCATCACATTAGTCCTACTCCCTTTTTGACAGCCTAAACTTCATCTCTCTCAGCTTGGTTTGTGCATCCTTCAAGTGTTTGTGTGGTTATCAAATCCCCCTTTGGATGTCATTTCACCAAGATACATATATTTTAAAGATCCCACTGAACTATTTTAAGAAGCTCACAAAGCTTTGCCAGTCAGGAAATGTTTAGGGAAATATCTTGGCGTTATCTGGTAAGTGGTTTGTAACACTTGTATTTAGAGCTGCTGTTGCAGATAATCACATACTGCAATATTTTAATGATGCTTGCAAGAAAAGAAGTAACTTTTTTTTTTTCAAGGGCTTAGGTGTAGAGGAAGGTGACTTTCTTATCAAGATTAAATTTTGGGGGATGGGGTTGATCCTTTGGGGCCTCAGTGTGTTTTTGGAATACTTAGAATGATGGAAGATACAGATTTCTGTTACCCAAAAAGTCACCATGAGTTTAAAACAATATAGTACAGAGTTTGTGGTTGTATGAAGTATTAGAGAACATTCAGTTGCAGCCAGAAATTAACGTGTTTCTTTATATCAAGATGTGTTTATTCAGTTGGCTGTCAAACTTATGTACAGTAAAGTTGGGAAAGCATATAGACAGAGTCTCCCTCGGCCTCACAGCTCACACATTAGGTGGGTTTGTCCTGTCAGTGGGTTGCCTTAAGAAAACACAAATAGCTTCCAGCTGGGTGGAAAATCAAAACCTTCAGCGGGGGTCTGACAAAACTAGCAGATTTGAATTTTAAAGCTCAGGCTAATGCCTCCATTTTTATTTATCACTTGACCATAAAAGATTATTTTCCAATATGTCAGCCTCATTTGGTGGCCAGTGGTCTGAAAGTGAAAGTGGAACAAGCAAGTGGAGAAATCTGGACATTAGTGAGTCCGCCCTTTCAAGCTGGTGTGTCACTTTGTGGAATGGCCTTCCCTGAGATTGGGGGGGTCCTAATGACCATTCATCAATGCTCGTTGACTGATCATTGAGTGCCTTCTTATTCAGTTTATCAAGTCTTGCACATAAAAAGTCAGAATAAGCATTATTCAGCTTTGTTAAAGCCAACTAGGAGTAAAATGCTCCATTTGAACCCATTTTGCCCTTGGTTTTTCACTTTGTTAATGCAGTCCTGCTTAAATGAGTGCCTTTATTGGGTCGGTTAGAATATCTGAAACTATTAATTCTCTTGTATTGAATAGCTGGTGGCAGGCCAGAGCAGATGGGGTAGAAAAGTATTTGGTTGGGTGTATTGCTTTCAATTAGGATCAATGAGGTTTCAGCTCCTTTGAATTAACTCACTTAATACCCACTGTGTGAAGTCACAATGTATCACAACAGTCTGCTATAAGTAGAGAGGGAAGTTGAGAAGTCCTGCAGAAAAGCTTTGAGTCAGATTCTTCCCTCGTTGTTAATAAAGAGTTTTCATTAACTACAGATGTATTTCACTGGACTTCTAGTCCCTGTTGGTAAATCAGGTTTAAACAAAAGATAGTCTCTACTTTAAAACTGTAATGTCTTAGAAAGGAGTATGTTTTTCATTTGAGTAATACAATACAGTAAGAACTTTCTGCAGTCCAGTGTAAATCTATTTTTGTAAATATCTGGGTTTGGAGACTACCTGCACAGCTCTTACAATTGTTAATTTTGCAGATGGGTATCATATAATTCAAAATTATTTTGTGAACTATTTGCATGATTGCAGGGTAGAGTGTTAGTTTTCACTGTATCAGCTAAGAAGCTGTAGCATAAGGTAAGAAACTGACTTGAAATTGATGTCCTTCTAAATTCTAATTCTCACGATTTCTTTGTATCCTTTCATTTTAGTATTGTGCATTTTCCAGATTCTAAGATGAGCAGAATTGTTCATATGCAAAAATTGCCCTACACACTTTTTCTCTTCTGCATGAAACAAGCAGAGAATGAAAAATGTTTTACAGAATTATGTTGGCATTTACTGTCCATCTTTGTTACACATTTTGGCCCTGTTACATTTTTAGAAGTGTGCAAATTTTTTTACAGCAATCTTTAAATGGCTGCATTTAAAAAAAGAAAAAAAAACATATCCAGGAATATTTATTCACAGAGGACTGCCAAATGGGTTGCAGCCTGCCTCAGTGTATTAAATAATGAGAGGGAAAAACTATTCATGCAGCTGGCTGCTTTAGAAAATGCTGAAGTAGTCTCAGATGCACAGGCATTCTGTTAGCCCCTTCCACAAACAGACTTCTAGGTGAGAATCTCCAGGGATCCAGGTTTTGTTGACGTGGATCAATTTAAATGGCAATTACTGTAGTCAGATAACAGCTTAAAAAGCCTTTTTACACATAGAAAAGATGCATAATCACACTGCATATGGAAGTTCAATTTTGTGAGCCATCGTTTGGAGATTTATGGTGTACTGATATTAAGACTGACTTTTAAAATGGAATATCATTCAGTGTTATTAAAACGCCTTGCACCTTTGACACATTACTTTCTATTTTAAAGCTGATTCTGTCTGCATCTATGCTGATGAAAGGTTGTATTTCCAACTGTGAAAATGTTTTCTCCTTCATGTAAAATATAGAATTTTTAAAACCGACAGATACTGACTGGCTGTTTTTTAAACAGCACCAAATGAAACAAAAATAATGCCAAGTTCTTTAAAGTCATCTCTGGCACAGAATTAATTGATTACTCCCCCACTGCCCCTTCTTCCCTTCCCCCATAAAGCCTTGGCTCTCAAATACATTGAAATCCATTATACAGAACCTCATTACAACTGTCGTCTGAGTCAGATGAACAAAACGATTAGTCTCATACATGGAGTACATTATAGTATTAGTGACAGAACAGAGTAAGCACTGTGAATTTTGGTATTAAACATTTTGAATTTGGGGCTTCACTAGCTGAAGGAAGGCTTTTGGGTGCTGCTTTAGGTGCCATTAAAAGTTCTGTTTTTCTGATGTATTTCTCAAAGATGACACTTTTTTATTTTTTAGTAGTAAATATTCATGGGCAGAGGGATCCAGAGATGGAAAGGCTGTTAGGATTTTTCTGTGTTCCAAAATAGATTTTATCAGCATTTTGTGGCAGCTAAAGGAAGGAAAAGGAAGGCCTGGAAGTGCGGTTGTTTCTGTGTAGTAAAGGCAGAAGATAGGAAGGGAAATCAAGGGTCTGCATAAATTAAACATATAAAGACTTTTGTCTTTATGAATCTTTCGTATTAAAAGAATACAGTTTCTGAAGATTCTGAATGCAATCTTTTTTTTTTTTATATGGAATTTGAACATACATTGAAAAGGCAAAGGAAAGTATGTGTTTAATGATTTGCTGTAAACGTTTTTGTTAGTAAAACAGTGAAGATTTTGCAAGTATTAAATTGGAGAAGAGATTTTGAAAAAACAGATTTCACTTGTGCATGGAATCTTATATAAGCTTAAATGTGCTACAGAAGGCATGTGTCAGGCGTATGTTTCTCCTATGAGGCAAGGATGTTTTACAAAGGACTAAAGAGGGACTGCTGAGAGGAAAATAGTCAGCTTTAGATAAAGCACTATAACAAAGACTTGTAGTTTTATGTATCATGGTGTCCATTAAAGCTTAATAGGGAAGAGTGCATTGAACCTAGACAGGCATATGTTATTCATGTGAAGGATAAACATTTAAGGGGTGTGCAAAAATCAGAAATCAGGAGGACATGATTGTTTAGCTTTTGAAAAAGCTTTACAGGGAAGATTTTGTTTTCATCCCCCATGGATCACCATACAAGGTAAAGGAGAGTAAGCTGCAAATGTTTGGAGCATATCAATGCAGGAATCCCAGGGGGTTAAAAGCACTGTAGTAAAATAAAAGTGGTCTGCTTCTAAGTGTGTTCTATTTTACACATACTACTGAGAAGCTGACAAAGGGAATGATTTTGATACTCTGTTCACTGTGATAAAATGGCACAATAAGAAGAAGGGGAAAAAAGAAAAGAAAAAATCTTTAAATATATCTTGTTACATGTTTTGCATTTCCTACTAAATAAACAACCCTGGTCTTATGGAGTTCAAAATTATGGCTGTTAACATAATAAATGAGAAGAACATGTTTTCCACTTTTTGAGGAGAACTGGTTCTAATAGATGCTCTCCTTTCATTGCTTGCAGTTAAAGAAAGGGTTAACTTTTAAAGAAAAAAATGAATAATTCAGTGTTCATCTTATCACTCTGTATTTTACTTTCTATTATTTGGTCCTCTGGAACTTGCTGTGAAAGGTAGAGTAAGAGGAGTCAGCCGAGGGGAGCTGGGGTTGTGATAATTTGCACAAACATCCCTGTCATTGTTCTGCCTGAAGAGACAGGGCTGGGTTCAAGGCCACATGTGCTCCTGTCATCATTCACATTTCTGCTCCAAGTGCAATACCCAGTGTCAGCTCTCCATCTGTCTTTGCCTGGCAAATGCACACGCCTAGCATCCTGCCTCCAGCTATGCTGCCACAGCCAATTCTGATGGCCCTCCTCGCTTTTCTGTGCTCATTCCAGAACAGGAGGCACTGAGCCCTAAATAAGCTTGCTTTTAGGAAAGAGCCATTTACAGTGTTGTATATTTTATTCAAGGATGCCTGGTGAGTTAAAATTATTACAGCTCTTTTTATTTAAATGGAAAAGCACTAATTATATTTTGATTGTATATAAAAATAATTTCTACATGGTGATTTTTGAAAGCTTATATAGAGAGATTGTAGATACTAATTGTGGAGTGTGTATGTTTGGGGGAGGGGAATTTGTGTGTGGAAACTATCAAAGATATTATGTACAGTAATATTGGATGCTACATTGATAGGAATGTAGAAATGGGGATAGGAATAGTAGAAAGTCTCACCCTATATGTGGGTGCAGGTGTGTGTGTGGGGGTATAATTTTAGTGAGAAGAAATACAGCTTCAGTCTGGTTTTCATGACTGTCAGCTGTATCTTGTAATCTGCAAACATTTTATGTATAGATATAATTTTAAATTATGGGTGTACACTAGGAATAATCTCTTTGCAAAGCTGTTTATGCTAGAGAAGTGAAGGAAGATTTAGAAAACAAATGATTTCAGTCTTGCCCTAAATCACAGTTCTTAGCTGCCACCAGCCAAAAATTGAAATACGTTGTTAATAATAATAATAATTAATTAATCCTACAGATTCTGCTGAATTAGTGAAACTGTTGTGGAACTGGAAATCTTAGTATGTCAATTTCCTCACAAAAATATTATCCTTGGATCTTTAGACTACTTGTCTAATTGATAAGTGTTGTTGCCAGTGAAAATATTGCTTCCATATAGGGTAAATTGTTTGAGTGTTTTGTGTGAGAAGCCTGACCATTGCAGAATGGATTGTATTTGCTGTTTTCGTAAGGTCTGAACAGAGCCATGTGCCAATTTAAAAAAGCCTATGTCTCTGGTTAAAAAAGACAGGGACACTGAGATCCTACAGCTGGCTGGTTCTTGTTGATAATTTGGGTAGGACAGGCAGGAGAAGCTGCACTTGATCACAGAATCTGTACACCTCGCAGATGGTATTTTGAAACAGTATCTGTCAGTTTGCTGCTACCACAGTTGTATGTAGGTATTGCCAGTTGTTTAAAGAATGGGGTTTTTTTAGGATGTTAATGCATGGTCATAGTCTTCCAATACTATGTTAGTTGATCCTAAGACTGAGATTGTAACAAGAAAGTAGAACTCTGTTTGCTCAAAGTGCAAGGCTAGGAGGATTTGTATGGTTGAAATATGGGCAAATTAATTTGCATAGATAATAACTGAGGACTATGAAAGGTCATTTTAACCCTTTTTAAAGTTTAAATATGATTTGCATGCGTTATATTCCTTGGGATGTGGTCTTCATTAGAAATATCATGGCAATTCATTAATTTGAATAAGTGCATGTGATGTAAATCAAATACAACTGATATTTTGCATATATTTATAAGAAATTACAGTATCCTGGCTCGCTATCTGATATTTTATGATATTTAAATGTACAGCATAATTAATTTTGAGTCTTCTGTATTTTCTTTTGAGACACTAACAAAGATGCTATCATAGATCATAGAATATCAGGGTTGGAAGGGATCTCAGGAGGTCATCTAGTCTAACCCCCTCATCAAAGCAGTACCAATCCCCAACTGGACTGACTGAAGTAGAGATTTTTGAACAACCTATTGCATAGTAAGCCTGTGGCACTTAAATTACTTAATCTACCTGCTGGTTAAAATTTCATGTAATCAAAGTAGCTTGAGCTACACCTGAAAATATATATACTTATCAATACTCTTTAAGCTTTAACGTTAAATAAATCTTTAATTTCCAGTATTCTGTTAAAGGGGTAGCAAGGAAGAAGTATGTTTTTAATGTCAGCTCTGAGAGTTAGAAAACTTTGCACTTGGATACAGAGAATACACTAACAGCTGTGGCTGGGAGCATGTGCCAGAATGGAGATACTTAAGCAGATCTGACACTTGGCTATTTTTGACACCCATATGCACTTTTTTACTCTCCTCTATGATGAACTACCTCTCAATCTGTTCACAGCACATTTTAGCCCTTTAATATTGTGGGGTTTTTGGTTTTTTTCGAATAGGCATTATTAGCCATCTGGGGCAGATTTTGTGTTTTAGAAGTAAGCATGTTATCTGCAGAAGATTAAAAAGATGTGTATTTTTGTGTAATCGGATATTATGTCATTGCCTTTGTGTGCATGTGTGAGTTTGTGTGTGTGTAACATATTCTTGATTTCAGAAGCATCCTTTTAATAGTTCTAACACCCAAAGGTCTTTCTGTTTTTTCTAAAATATAAAATGGATCAAATATCTGTTCTGGTTTCTGTATGGTGATAACAGTTGTACACAAATTAAATGTTCTCTTCAAAGACAAACAGATCACATTCTTATACATGTGATTGTCTACTAGTCTTCTCATGTTAATATGTCTGAAAAATTAGATGAGAGGTTGTTAATGAGGGTCTCATCATAAAATTAAGTCATAGATCTTGGAGGCTCTAACACAACTCTTAGGGTACATATTTTTAGAAGGATAATTCTGCAAATATGAGATTTGCACTAACTTTGTTAACTATTTTGTCATTTTATTTGGATTCTAGAAAGTAGATATCTTTAAATTACTGATGTAGAGATATACAGTGCTCATATCAAATGTCATATATGAAGTGGATTGATTACTGTGTGTTTTTTAGAACTGTTTTTATTCCAAACATTATGTAATAAACTTTACAATTCTATCAGTCATTTTATAGTACAGATGTTGGCCTACAAAATGCTTCATTATCGCCCATGGCAATATTCAGGATGGTTTTCTTAAAAGAACAATCAGTGATCACAGTCATTGTAGCCCAGAAATAATGCTGTTCTTTCAGAAGATGGCCTGGAATTAGGTCAGACCACCCCTTCTTTACTTCTGCTCTCCAGATGTGGCTGCAACTTTTTTTTTTTTTAAGTTCATGTT
The DNA here is from genome assembly GCF_003597395.2 of Chelonoidis abingdonii. Classification (NCBI taxonomy): domain Eukaryota; kingdom Metazoa; phylum Chordata; order Testudines; family Testudinidae; genus Chelonoidis; species Chelonoidis abingdonii. The sequence goes on along the minus strand of NC_133770.1, from coordinate 256,507,219 downwards.
TCAAAAAAATGGGTTTGTTTTCAGAATCTGGTTTTACTTAAGACATCTCCATCCTGGAGTGCATTTCATAAATTGCCCACATATTTTTCTTAGCAGAGAACTTAACTGGCTGTAATTTTTAACACATGGCCACATCATGTGATATTTTCAAAACATTTGCACATAGCTTTAAGAAGGTCCCAGCAGAAATGATCCATCATCTCACAGCCAGCCCGTTTCTTAACAGCATATCTGCATTTTCCATTTAGCAGAGCTATATATTATTAGCTTATATTTTGGGTAGTAAAACAGTGCATTGCTGATTGTAAAACATGGACTTTATTATCTGCTGAAAATTGATTTGGCATTCATAGCCACTGTGTACTAGACTTCCTTTCTGGTTTTAACATTAGTGCTTGCAAGTGATGATTTTTTTAAAGAACAGAAACAAAATTGCCATGGACATAACTGTTAGTGTCCTAGTAACTGAGCATTTGGATAATCCACCTGGTTTTTAAATACATGCGTCTAAAAGTTGTTATACAGCAAAAGTCTCCTGTCTGTTAACTGACTTGTCTTGTTTTAACTTGTAGTTGCTATGCTATTATATGAGGACAGTTCTGTGTATTATAAAACAAGTTTTCAGCCAGCTGTAGAAAGTATGTCTGGAAATAGATTTAAATCTGATTGTTAAGCTTGTACCAGTGTTCCAGTCATCATATGTAACGTCATTATCTTATTCTTGGGTGTGACAGGAAGGAAGAATTTTCTTCTTTGAAAAGGACTGTTAGCCACTTTAGGTTGTACTACCAATGAGATTCCAGGGGAATTTGTTGGGCATTTCATTTCTTCAGGCCCAGATGATTTTGGGGAAATGTGTTGGATTCATACTGAAGCATTGATATGTGTCCCACTCCTTTCATTGTAGTAAAGAATTCTAAAGTCTCCATAAAACTATTTCTTATTTTGAACCATTTGGGGCATGAACTGTATCTTGCTATGTGCTAGTTGCTTCCCAAGCATATTGTAGGTGATACCATAACCCCAGTAATAGCTAATAGTAAGCCTTTTTACTAACAAGGACCCCAAAATATTTTGCAATAAAGATGCTAGTATTTTCAAGCTAAAGGGCCAAATTGAGAGTGATATATATTTGAAAATGTAAGCTCTTTGGGGAAGGTACTGTCTCTCACTCTGTGTGTGCATTGCCTGGTACAATGAGGCAACAGCTGGGTGGAAAATGATTTTCTTGTCCAGAGAATTTTTTTGAGATTTTAATTTTTCTCTTTCATGTCAGGAAAAAAACAAATGCTTTTCAAATTTGTTGTGAAAAATGGGAGAGAAAGAGAATCTATTCCAGGATAGCTAGTAGCTCTATGGTTATAGCATTCGCTGGGGATATGGGAGACCCAGATTCAGGTCTTGATTCTAAACTAGACAGAGTGGAGACATAAGCCTTGGTCCCTCACGTTCTATGCAAGTGCCGCAACCACTGGTACATTCAGGGATTGATTTCTCTTTCTTTTTCATTGGCATATCTTGACCAGAAATTCCATCCTGGATCTTACTAAAGTTTCATTGAAACTGACCCTTTCCCTGGAAAAGTTTTGGTTTCATTGAATTGGCATTTTCTGACAATTGTTTTGTTGAAAATCTTCTGACCAGATCTAAATAGGGCCCTGAGCTTAGTAGGCCTCTGGGCACTACTGTAATACATATAATAATGTATAAGTTAGGGGCCCAATTGCTCTAACACCGAGGTCAGTTGGAGTTGTGTATATACAACTGATGGGACCCCAATATTGGAGTAAAGAAATTTAGATTTCTTTACACCCAATATTGGTGTAATTTGCCCATATATGAACTTGAAGGTGTAAGTTAATGTTTGTGTCTGGGAGGAAAGAAAGTGAGATATTTACTTCCTTTTACCCCTTTCTGTTTCCTTTTCTGATATAGTTCATTCTTTCGGCATATGGCCATGTATACCAAGGAAGACTCAGTTAAATGTACTTTTGCCACTTGATAACTCAGCCATAAGATGGACCACATAGACTAAGCCTTTAATGCTTTTGAAGACCTGCAACTTTCAACATGAATCTTACTTTTGAAACATTGATCTATGGTTCAGATATAGAATTGTTTACTACATTTAGCACTGACATAAACAGTTCTTATTCCCATTGTGATCAGTAGGAATTATGCATGTATATTCAAGAGCTGAATTTGGCCATGAGTTTGTTTTCTTGCTTCAAATCTTGATAATTTGGCACTTATTCTCATTATTTCTCTAAAATAATTAAAATAGTGGCAAATTTTTATGAATTATTGTATAGAAGCAGATTCAACATGAGTGCTAACTCCAGACAAATTGTGATAGTAAAGTTGTTTAGCTTTCGCTCCTAAAGGTTTCAGAGAGTTGTCATTAAAACTTGACTTGGGAGCTGAGTTTACGTCTAGATTTCATAGGAAGATGTTTTCATTAACTCATTTTCTCATTTATGCATTTATTTCTACTTTTTAAAATAAAATAACCTCACTCCCCTGCTTTGGGAATCTCCGCAACCATTTAAAATGTCTTCACAAGGAATAACCACCCAATGGCATTGCAAAGTCCACCCCCCAACACACATCTAAATTAACCTAAATTATCCAGCCAGTTGGCTTAACGTTAGTGTGAATGTATATTCTGAGACAACGGCTGAAATTTAGCTGTGCTTTTAAGCGGATACAAAGTTTGAGTCAAAGGTGGCAGGAAGCCTTTTTGAAGTTCTAAAGGAAATGTTGTAAGTGATAGACACAATTATTAAGAGTACAGTTCATATGGTTCCCATTCATTATGGAAATACATTCAGTAGCTGAATATAATAACATCTACATCATTTTATATACTGACAAGTAAAACTGAACTCGCAATATTTGGACTGAAAGAATTGTGGGAAAAGAATAAGGCCAGGAATCTAAATTGATTGCATCTATCTTTCTGATCTGAAAAAGAGGCTGGGGAAAGAGAGAGGAAAGAAATGTATTTGGTTCAAATTCAGATACTATGTAAACTGGTGAAAATTCTGTGAAGCCTTATGTCATTACTTGCATATCCCCTTTGATCAAAAAAATGTTGTGGTTAAATAATCAGGGATTCTGAGACAGGGACTTATCCATTCTCATCTAGTTTGCAAAGCAGATTTGAAATGCCATCTCTTAAGAAGGAGAAATTGTTTTGCTTTTTAAAGCTAACATGCTATTCATGGCTAATTGCTCTTCCTGCGTTATTGATGCTTCCTTTCTGTTTCAGCTGCTTAAGTGCATGTCCAAGTCCTGACCATCTCCTGCCTTCACTGCTGTAACCTCCTCGTGTGGCCTCCCTTGTGTCTCTTATTTCTCCTCTCTGGTCTATACAAAATGAAGATACTAAAATTATCTTCCTACCCCATGATCCATCCATATCACTTGCAGCTTCTAATCCCTTCCCAGAATCTTTCTTGCATACTTATTATATTACATAAAACTAACTTCCAGTATTCAATGCTCTGTGTAACTACTCAGATCCTGATTCTTATAGTCCATCTTTTCTCTATGTCCTTCCATTCCATCAGTGATGCCAGCCTCCTTGCCTCCTTCACTTTCTTTTCTCATTCCTGTCTTTATGCCTTCTTCTACACCGCTCTCTTTGGGTGGAATGGTCTTCAAAATACAGTAAATCATATCCCCACTCTATCTTCATAATAATCCCTCCCATAATCCAAATCCATCCTTTCCCTGGGCCCTCAAACACTTAACACACATCAGTCAAATGATCTTTCCACCATGATATTTTGCTGGCGAAAATATGGGAGTAGGAAACATACCCAAAAAATAAGATACATGTATTTACACAAAAATATGACCCTGATTTAAAAACTGTGTATACAAAATGCATTATGACTGCTCTTACAATTCAGGGTTGTGCACATGTGTATCTTATTTTATCATTCGTAAATTAAGTGCATTGGCCCATGGACTTTGTCTTGTACAGTACCAGGCACATCATATGTGCTAAACAAATACTACATAACGCTTATTGCTTTTCCTTGCCCAATCTGTTTAATTACACAGTAGTTTGCCACAAAACTTTATACCTATCTACCTTACAGCCAATTTTTTTTAATAAGGGAAAAACATTATTAGTAAAAGTTCAGAAGATGCCACTGTGTGCCAAGATTAGTGCTACTTATTTTTTAACAATATTTTTATATGCCAACAGCTTGCTTGGCACTGTCAAGATGCACTTTATTTAACACCCTAGGCTAGAAATATTACTATGTATTGTGACAGACCCAGACCAGTGGGGTACAGGAATCTCGTAGAGGGCAAATATACTGGTCACTGGGTGAGTAGTTTTCTGTTCCCTGAGTGGCCAGAGCAGGGGCTGCACTAGAGTAATCAGGAACCTGCTAGAACCAATTAAGGCAGACAGGCTGATTAGAACACCTGCAGCCAATCAAGGACATCCTGCCACCAAGTCAAGGCAGGCTATAATTAGGGCACCTGGGTTTAAAAAGGAGCTCACTCCAGTCAGGGAGGGGGGAGCCAGAGGAGAGGAAGTGTGTGTGAGGAGCTGGGAGCAAGACGTGCAAGGAGCTGAGAGTGAGAGGCTGTGCTGCTGGAGGACTAAGGAGTACAAGCATTATCAGATACCAGCAGGAAGGTCCTGTGGTGAGGATAAAGAATGTATTTGGAGGAGGCCATGGGGAAGTAGCCCAGGGAGTTGTAGCTGTCAAGCAGCTGTTACAGGAGGCACTATAGACAGCTGCAATCCACAGGGCCCTGGCTGGAACCCGGAGTAGAGGGTGGACCGGGGTTCCCCCCAAACCTCCCAACTCCTGATCAGACACAGGAGAAGTTGACCCAGACTGTAGTGAAGATCACTGAAGTGAGCAAATCTGCCCATAAGCGCAAGACTCACCAAGGTAGAGAAGGAACTTTGTCACAGTATGTAGTTATGGATGCTCTTTTTTATTTACTGTTTTTTTTCTGGCAAGCTATAACTTTTAGGTATCTGTTTGAATAATAAGATATCAAAGACAGGGTCAGTTTTGAGGTACACTGTCAGAGACTCTCTATGTGAACCATGATCTAAAAATAGCTGTGTCTGACTCAAAAACAGAATATGCATGGGGACGTGCATGGTCTAGAAAGTCTAAGAGCTCCTCACCTTATGATAGTCACAGGCAAGTGACTATACAAATAAAAGGGTACAACTTAAATGTCCAGGCTGGTAAGACTGCTGAAGATATGTGGATAGGTTTGAAAATCTTGCACTATATTTCTGCACTTCTCAGAAAATGCTGCAAAAAACTATTTGATTATATTGTCTCTGGACTTCATGTCCTTTGATTCATTTTTCTTTCCCACAATACACCCTTTCTTAACCTTTGAACCAGTGGGAGACACAGAGCAGCGATGCAGTTCAGCTGCCAGAATTAAGGGGGACCACTTTTATTTAGTTGGACCTTCTTCCTTCCACCATGAAGTGGACTGCGGATCTTCCTTGAATGATTAGGCCTTACAATAGAGGGCCATCTACTGAACTCTGGAGACAGGCAGCTTACCATGATTAAGGCAGTCAAATCCAAGTAAAAGTTGTCGGACTGTTCACTTCTGATAAATCATTGTTTTGGTCTCTTTTCTCTGATAACTGTTGAACAACTTCTCCAAAGCCATATAGACTTAACTATGAACAATGGAGAAACTGATGGACTAGTCTGCAGCTGCTATTCAGATTTTAATTTGCCTACAAATTCATATGCCTTTGCATTAAGTTCTAGCCCTCCCCTCCTGTTAAACTGTTGAACATAATCCAAATATTTATTGAGGAATCTCTTCCTCTTCTAGCCCTGGACATTGTCAAAAAATAACACCTGAAGTGTCAGCTTGTCCTGTTTACATACATTAGTAGTCATTTCCCTGTGGCTTTAATCTGGACAGTCTAATGGACCCCAGGTATTTCTAGTCCACATAAACTAGATTTTGTTCTAATGTCAGAAGCTTGGTTGAATGAAACAAGACCCTCTCAGTGTATGCTGTTTACATATTTTGGAGAGCTTCATTGGGAGAACACCTCCTATATTATCCGATGCTGCCAAAATTTTGGTAATGTTGCAGGTGAAACAATAGACATAGTTCTTTCTGTATTTCTCATTGCTGTTAGACCTTTATTAGAAAGATCAGCATCTGATGATTTTAACCTTAATTTACATTGAAATCTTTATTGGACTGAATTGCAGCCTGCCAAACTGATACAAAGCTCTTTTCAAGCTCTGTTGAGATCCGTGAAATAATGGATACGTGAACAAATTTTTGCTTTATCTGATTTTGTTCCTGTTACAAATTGTAACCAACTTTTTCTTACTAAAAAGATTAGATTATGAGGAAGAGATACTACAGGACTTAGAATCTTTTAAAAAAAGTATTCTTCCCCTAACTTTTTATGTATTTCTGGTCTGTTGTTTTTATGTCTCTTTTTTTTCCTTCTTGGCTCCCTTGTCTCTGTGAAATCAAATCTGCATCTAGCTTGCCAAAAACTGGTCTTCTTCTTTGTTGAGGAAGGGAGGTCTTTGATTCCATTTTCGATCTACATCTCATTTAGTTCTATCTTCTTTATTATACATTGGGGGGGGGGCAGGGATAGCTCAGTGGTTTGAGCTTTGGCCTGCTTAAACCCTGGGTTGTGAGTTCAGTCCTTGAGGGGGCCACATAGGTATCTGGGGCAAAAATCAGCACTTGGTCCTGCTAGTGAAGGCAGGGGGCGGCACTCAATGACCTTTCAGGGTCCTTTCCTGTTCTAGGAGATAGGATATCTCCAATTATTATTATTATTGTTTATTCTATAACCAAAGTAAGACCTGGTCTACGCTATGGGGGTAGATGAAATTCAGCCATGTTAGGTGAATTTAAAAATGAATGCATCCACAGAACCAACCTCATTCCATCGACCTAAAGGGCTCTTAAAATTGACTTCTGTACGCTTCCCCAGTGAGGGGAGTAGCGCTAAAATTGATTTTGCTGAGTCAAATTTGGGGTAGTGCAGACACAAAATCAACAATATTGGCCTCCTGGGGCTATCCTAGAGTGCTCCATTTTGACTGCTCTGGACAGCACTTTGAACTCCAATTCACTAACCAGGTACGTAGGAAAAGCCCCGGGAACTTTAGAATTTCATTTCCTGTTTGGTCAGCGTGGCAAACTCAGCAGCACAGGTGACTATGCAGTCCTCCCAGAATCGTAGAGTGTAGAATGTTTCTACGCACCCCATCCCCATCATTTCCATCCCTGAGGTTATTGCAGATTAGAAGGTGAAAAAAAATGCACTCACGATTACATGTTTTCTGAGCTCATGCAGTCCTCCCGCACTGATAGGGCACAGCTTAAAGCATGGAGGCATTCGGTGGCACAGGCCAGGAAAGAATTAAGTGAGAATGAAGAGTGGAGGCAGGATGCGATGCTGAGGCTAATGAGGGAGCAAACGGACATGATGAAGCATCCGTTGGAGCTGCAGAAAAGCCAACAAGAGCACAGACCCCTGTTGCATCCACTGTATAATCGCCTATCCTTCTCCCCATGTTCCATAGCCTCCTTACCCAGATGTCCAAGAATGTGGTAGGGGAGGATCTGGGCACCCAGCCACTCCACTGCAGAGGCTGGCCCAAGCAACTGAAGGCTGTCATTCAACAGTTTGAATTTTAGTGTGGCTACAATAAGCAATGTGGCCTTATCCTTCCCTCCTCCTCCAACCCACCCGGCTACCTTGTCCATTGTCTCATTTTTTTTTAATTAATAAAGAAAGAATGCATGGTTTCAAAACAATAGTTACTTTATTTCAAAGTGGGGAGGGTGGTTGGCTTACAGGGAATTAAAATCAACAAAGGGGGCGGGTTTGCATCAAGGAGAAACACAACTGTCACACCAAAGCCTGGCCAGTCATGAAACTGGATTTCAAAGCCTCTCTGATGCACAGCGTGTCTTGCTGTGCTCTTCTAATCACCCTGGTATCTGGCGTTGCTTTCACGGAGGGAGGGGCAACTGATGACATGTACCCAAAACCACCCGCGACAATGTTTTTGCCCTATCAGTCATTGGGAGATTAACCCAGAATTCCAATCGGCAGTGGAGACTGTGGGAACTGTGGGATAGTTACCCACAGTGCACTGCTCCATAAGTCAATCCTAGCCACAATAGTGAAGACACACTCTGCTGACTTAATGTGCTTAGTGTGGACATACGCAATCAACTGTATAAAATCGTTTTCTAAAAATCAACTACTATAAAATTGACCTAATTTCATAGTGTAGACATACCCTAACTTAATCTTATAAAGAGTAATACAGAAACTTTCATAATGAAATCAAACACAGAAGCAGAACCCTTAGAGATTTGGCGAAAAGCAGACCTTCCTTGATGCCTTACAAACTTCCCTGCTTAGCTAGCACCATCTTTTGGGGTGGGTCTTGTGGTTTGCATTCAGACCAGTCTGGTTTTTCCAAATATGTTTCAGAATAGCTACCTGGCCAAACTCCTTCCTCTAATATCCAGGGCTAATGGAATGGCCCATTACACAACCTCTTGCACCATTAGGAGGGAGGGCAATGGCTCCCATATTTAGAAGGAATAGGACAGAAATGCTTCTGCTGCCACTGGCATTCTGCTTTTGTCTTGCAGCAGAACCCCAGACTGAGGGAGGTTCATTACAAAATTAAATCAACCTAAGTTATGTTGACTTATAGCCACTGCAGTAACTAAACTGTTTTTGCATGTCAACATTATGCTCCTTGTGTTGGCAGTGCATGTCTTCACCAGGACCACTTGAACTTATTTAACTGTCAGTGTGGGGCATTGTGGGATGGCTTCCTCCCAGATATATAGGACAGTGGGAATGGGGTAGCTATCTAATCACAGAGATCCAGGAAAGACTAGCTGCTATCCTCCTTCTCCCCAGTCCCTGCCTTTCTAGGCCACTTGGAGGAGAATTGCAAAGACTGACCTGTTCTCTTTGATTTCATTCTAAAACTAGCAAATTTTGCCACCGTTTACACCAGGCTTGTTTTGTTGGGGCATTAGTTCAGGACTGACTCAGTGGGAAGAGTGCCACTTTCTGAATCGTCAATAATGCTTAATAGTTTTGTCATAAGTGTTTTTCTTTTTTAGGCAGTAAGTGTTTTTGCTGTCTTGCCACACTAGATATAGAGTATATGCCCTGATGAATGACCCAATGGAGAGTCATCTTCAGAAATTGATGCTTGCTAAATTAAAATCCAAGTAGCTTTTTTGTCATTACAATAAGCTATAGGATTTTAGATATCTGTATTGTTTACAAATCTGATATATGCTCAAATGTTTCATGTAACTGCTATTCATTTCCATAGAATGGTGTTAAATATGCAAATACCACAAGTACTATTATTTAAATATATACAATCAATAGTAAACATGGTCATGAAATGTGATCATCAACTAGGCCATTCATCAGATAATTCTGATCCAAATGGTGTTGTCTGTGAGTCAGCCCATCTATTTCAGTGCATTGTAATTACACTGAATATTGTTTAGGTGTCACAAATTATTTTATAATATCAGATAGCAGACATTGACTTATTTGCACAAATTTGCATAATTAGGTTAATTATCCTTTATAAGGCTATACCTTTGAACAAAATATAGTAAGTAGAGGAACGGGAGAAAAATGACCCAATCCTTAACTCATCCCTAGATTAGAGTAAATCTGGATTTCTAGCAACTGAAGTATGATGCGTATTACTAATGAATGTGGATGAAAATTTGCTTGGTTTAAAATAGTACTGTTGAAGACAGATATTTTATTTTTTTTAAAGCTACATCAATTGTGTTGCTGAGTCACTAGGTCTGAAGATGTCGTGCAACAATCATTGATACTAGACCTCTTCTTGAAATGTGAGGAGCATCCTCAACTCTTCCTGAAGGGGATCAGCATCTCAGGGGACTGGACTACTTTTGTTAGCAAGCTAACATTGTTAGGAAAATAATAGATTTGTATACACAGAGAACTTCTCGTACATCATCATCAAACATACCTAGCTTACTGAGGACAGTTGTGTCAGCCAGAGTGACCATAGTTGATGTCGCCACACCAGGCCTCATGTAGTGAAGTTTCCAAATTTGGCTCAGTCCTGCAGATCTATGAATCTCTGGAGTGGCTCCGCAAGTGGCGCCAGGTAGAGTCAGGGCGTTCACCCCTTCGTGCATCATTGGAGAATTTGAGAGCATGGTGTGCTGTGTTGTTTTAGTCCATCCTGGAGACATGGACAAAAAGCATGCAATGCCATTTTTGAATATAATGAGTGGCTGAAGGAACGCCAGAGCTCTGTGAGATTATGATGTTTCGTACAAGGTCAAAGCACTTTAAGCCCAGGATGTGGTACTGAAAGCATGTATGGAATGTCTCTAGTTGCACTAAGTCTGCCTTCAGGTTTCTGACCCACATAGCAATACAGGTAGTAGACAAGCTTGATAGATCCTGAACATCATCAGGCAGTTACTAAAATGTAAGAGGAACTGGGAAAAAATGTTCACTGAAAAAGGATTCCTTTTTGAAAAGTGGAGAAGTAGGGAAAAATATCACTGATATAGGATTAAACCTTCAGATTAGGAGAGCTGATATTTTTCAGCCAGTTCAAACCTTTTTATTTAATGCTCAATTTTTTAAAGTTCTCAGCCTTAAGAACCTCATTTTATCCTTTGCAGGGCCCAGTAGGAGAAAAAAGCAGTGAAAAAAAACTGTTGCAAAAATGCCATATTTCAGTAGGAGGGATATAATATTTCAAATTTATAATGGAGTGGGGGAAATGCAAATGATATTAATTAGGGAATCTTCCTCTTCTCCTCACTCTTTCTTTGTGTGTGTGTGTATTTACATAGAGAACATTAGATTATGTTTGTCTTTGTGGGATAAAACCTGCTTGGGACTGATTTCATGAATGATGCAAAGTGGCCTAAAAGTTGTTTGTATCTCGTTGTTTTTTTTAAAGTAGGTAAAGGTCTCAGCCACATATTCAGAACTCAAAACATATAGAACATAATAGAGAATATCCTTCCTATAGTATTTTTTACCCATCCTGTAAATTACATAGTAGAGATATCTATTAACTTCTATAGGATGGTTGAAAAAATCCAACTATTGTACGGATATCCTTTTCTATTAAATTCTATAGGCCTTTTCCAAAAGGGTTCTGGAGGACAGTAGAAAGTAAGGATTCAGCTCCATGGTTTTGGTTCAAGCCTATTTGTTTTACTTAATTATGAAGAAAAGTACTCTCCCTCCATTCCTCATTCACAAATATTACTGATTTGGGAGTGGCAGAGGAGAAATATATGCTGCACTATTTATGCATAATTTAAAACAGTTGTGCTAGGTTTAAACCCCAAATCTTTTTTCTTCATGTATCGTTTATCTCATGATGTTACCTTTTGTACTTGGTCCCCTTCAGTAAGCACAGCCTGACACATCTTGTGGCCTTTACCTTATGTGATAAAATAGATTGAAAGGATATTTGACATCACCTGGTGAAGATGAGGCAACCCTGGAGAACTGTGCTTTAGGAGCAGGTGACTGCTGCTAAGAAATGTACAAGTCTAGGGACACAGCTGAAGGACTGCTGTTTAAAAAAAGAGAGAGGGTGAAAAAAAAAGAAAAGAAAAAAGAGCAGGAACATTAATACATCTTCCTGAGGTTTGATGGGACGTATACTGCCTACTGTTCCATCTGGTGCTTATGATAGCATGGCATATTAGCATGTTGCAAGTTCATAATGTATTCAGGGCGAGAAAGCACCACTTGAATACCAATTGAGGCGTCCTCTTCCTCAGAGCTGCCTTTGAATTTTAATGATGTTTATGCCTTCTAAGGCACGACTGAACTGAGCATGTCTGATCTAGGAGGAATAACAGCAGTAAGGGACTTTTTGTTGTTGAGGAGGTTTAAAAGCAGGTTGAGTGTACAGTCTAGTGAATAATAGAGCTTCTCAGCAACAAACTATTTTTGTTTAGGCTATGGTCTCTCTTCTTTTTTTAAATTAATATTTTTTAAAGCTATTTTTATATTTTTGTCAAACCATGCCACTGAGGAATTAGATGAATTATTCTGCAGTGATTTCGTGAAGCATTTTGAAAGAGCATGTTGCCATTTTATTTTAAATGCTGGCCCTTCTGCATTAATTTTAAACAAACAAACAAAAAAACCCTCTAAATTCTAGTTTTCAGATTAACACTACACTGTTCATTCCTTGTGAAATCATTTAGGTCCTGATTCTACAAAGACTTTTGCATCTGCTTAATTTTGCATATTTTTCCTATTAAAGGTTTCGGACATGTATAAGGTGAAGCAGGTGCATAAGTCTTTGCAGGATTGAGCTTATTGTATTTAAGTTCTTTAGGAAATATAAGGATAAACTCATCTTTTCTTTCTCACCTCTCTCTTCGCCTTAGAGGTTACAATTCTGTGCAAAGGCTGACGCTTACTCTGATTAATATTGGAGAGTTTCTAAAAATTACACTTTAGAAATTGTTTATACACAGTTTTTTGAACATGTCAAAACTAAAACCATGATCCTACAAACACTTATGCATTAAGCTTCACTCATGTAAGTAGGTCCATTGAACATAAACATACATGTGTTTGCAAGTTTGGGGCCTTCAAGCGCACCTCCCATTAAAAAGAGCACCTTCCAGTAACTCCAAATAAATGTCCTTGAGCCATCATCTGGATATTTTTTTAATGGCTTAAGACATGCTGCGCACTCTCATCTCAATGTGATTTGATGGTGCTAAGCAGCCTAGCAGGGTAGGATTTTTGAGAGGGGGATTTTCAAAAGTGTACAAATAAATGACTTACAAGCACAGGTGTCATTGACTTTAATAGGAACTTGTGCTCCTAAATCACTCTAGATACTTTTGAAACCTCACCTCAAATTAGAAAACCAAGTTTACTACATATTGGTGGGAACTTGAACTGGGAGAATGCCAAATATTTAAAAATCTTTGCTAAAACAAACTAGACAAAGCAATCCTGCTTAGCGGTCCGACTCCTCTAATCGGTCCTGCACAGCTGGACTCCTGCTGCCACGCACAGCCAGTTGCGGTTTGAGGTATTGGTGAATTTTTAAAGTATATAATTTCAATACTATGCATGCTTATATAACTTAAGGAACAATGGGCTACATAGCATTCATTCTGGAGTTACTAGCTCTAGTCACTAATTAATCCATTTGATTGCTGGAAAGAAAACAACTGCAATTCTCTTTGTTCCTGGTCCTTTCTTTCAAAAATACCCAGTCTTGGTTTTTTAAAAAGTTTATTCTCAGGCAATCTTTTAGCTACTCTCACTTAAATAAGAAATGATGGATGCATTAGGCTCCTTTTGATTCAAAATTTGACTATTGTATAGTGACATAAGTACGGACTATTGTCTAGTGACTTAAGTACAGTCCCTATTTATAACACATTCAGACCGAGATATTAGTGTGTTGGCTTAAGCATTCATTTTTTTTTTTCGTATTCAGGAAGGGTAATGTTACTGAATAGGAATGTGGAGGAGGTAGTGTGGGTAATTCAAGCAAGTTTAGTCAGCACTTACAAGATGCTTGAAATGTTTCTTGATGTCCTACAGAACTGTTAACATCTGCACATCTTGTGAGAAGAGTCACATTTATTACAGCTGTACTCTAGCTAGAATGTAAGAAGGAAGAAAAAAATCAGAGTTAAAAATGAAGCAGCTGACTTTCAATTACAAAGATTTATCATTTTGCTCTAGTTACAGACTGAGAGTAAACTCCACTTGGACTCTTCCTACAGCTGCATGTTTTTTGAAGTGACTGGTTGAAGGCTTTGGAGTAACTATTGGCAGATGCAGCCCTGCAAAATACACAAATCAAAAAGCAAATAAACAAAGCCATTAGATAAATAACCATCAACTAAACACTGTTTTGCTAGGTAGTTCAAGAATGACATATATAACATGATGCAGAGCATGTGTATGGAGTCACATTTGAGACACTTGTGCACCTGGAAACTGTGAAGAAATGAACAAAGGTGGACCAGCTATTCCCTTTCTTTGCAAAAGCATGGGAAGGGGAACAAAATGGGGAAATCTCAGCAGCTCTGCTGGAGCCATGACATTGCCAGTTCTCTTGATCCCTTCCTTATGGTTAGGGATGGGAAAAAGGAATGGTGAGTGATGGTTATGGTGAGGGTTATGTCCACAACCCTATTATGTGATGATCAGTTGGTTTTTGTTCCTACTATATGATGTTTAGTTGGGTTTTTTTTTATTCCATAGTTATTCTGTTAATTTACTAGGAATAAATGTTAGACATACTGAAAAGCAATTACCAGAATCACTCTTCTCCCACTCATCCCTCTCTTGCCCCCCACCTTCTTTAAACTGGTACTACATATGTTTTTCACCTATCAGCTTTTTGATCTTCCTATTTGTCTACATGGTTTCCCCCCCCCCCCATTTAATTCTATTGTTGAAGACACACTTAAAAAAATAAACATAAACTGTTTCAATATAGCAGCTATTTTTGAGTCATCATGAGTCACTATGAATTTCATTCCATTCTTTTAATGATGGATATTCTGTTCATCCTGTTTTTTTCTTCAGACTGTATATTTCATTCATATGTATTTATAAAAGTGTTTAATATATCCCTTGGCCTCTCTGGTTAGCAATAACTAGTTCTGCTCTTACCTTTTCCTTAAGAGTTTAAAATGAATGTGTTGTCTTATTTGGTTGTCTCTTTCCTTCCCCCTTACTCAAGCCATATACAGTCAGAGTGATGTCTTTCTCTTTTGTAACACCCTTAAATTTCCGCTGTTCAAGCAATCTTTCAGGAAGCTATATTACCTGTATCTTATTCCTTGCTTCTATTCCACAGTAAATATACTCTTCTATATGTTGGTTTCCTTTAGCATTCACCAGCTACCTTTTAGGGTTGTGTATTATAATACTTCCTCGCATTAGATCTCAGTCATTAGTTATTTTTCAATCCTAAAAATACCCTTTAATGAAATGTACTGTCTTTGCTGGGATCTGTTAATCTACTCAATGCTGAATCAGAGTTGCTCACAGTCACTGATTCAAGTGTCCCTTTCATTTTCATACTCTGTCAATCCCTGCCAGTTGTTTAGAATCAGATTTATGATGGATTCTGTAGTTGGAGTTTCTACTTTTTGATTAATAAAACTTTCTAATGTGTAATTTATGAACCTTTGTTGTATCTGGGAGTATTTGTTTATGAACAGATATCTGGGTAGTTAGAAATTCCGTGGTGATGAGCACCCCATGATTTGGGCCAAGTATATGCATGGTCTCTCTCTCTCTCTCTCTCTCTCTCTCTCTCTCTCTCTCTCTCCATCCTTCCACCCCACTGCTCTGGTCTAAAGCAGATGGTCATTCCTACTACTTTTTTCATTCCTTCCATCGTAACGTCTAAAATTTGCTTACCACACTCATCATTGTCTAATGCAGTGGTTCTCAACCTATTTACAGTTGTAGGCCACTTATGCAGCTCTCTGTGTGTTATGTGGGTTGCATCCACACAATATATATACTACCTATACAGCTACAAAAAAAAAAGTTTATTATTTGTTATATGACAGCAATATGATTCA
Source organism: Chelonoidis abingdonii (assembly GCF_003597395.2). Classification (NCBI taxonomy): domain Eukaryota; kingdom Metazoa; phylum Chordata; order Testudines; family Testudinidae; genus Chelonoidis; species Chelonoidis abingdonii. The sequence goes on along the minus strand of NC_133770.1, from coordinate 256,491,562 downwards.
AATCACCATAGTACCTTTCATCTCAACACTGGCAAATGTCTACCAAGAGCATTTTAAATTAGGAAAGTAATTCAAAACATTAACTGCGAAAACAAATTTACTGTAAGGGTGGCATGGTGTGTTGCTACCCTCCCTTGCGCACTGCTTCTGAATGCCCGGAGAGCATGGCTGGGGAGCCTGCCTGCAAAGATGGGGAACCCTGCCCAGTGCGAGGTGCCCTTCAACCCAGGGACTGCCCCCATGCACCCAGACCCCACCGAGGGACCCTCCCTCATGTACCCAGCCCCCCTATCTAGGGACTGCCCCAGCCTCTACCCAGAGTGCCCCCCAGCTAGGGAATGCCCCCCATCACCCAACCCTACTGGGATTGTCCCCCCAGAATCCAGACCTTCCCAACACTGGGCATGTGCCTGCCCTCCAAAGACAAGGTGACCTGGCCAGGGCAGAATGCCCCCAACAGGTACTGCCCCTTTCAGCATCCAGTCCCCCACGCAGAGGCTGCCCTCCCCCCCCGCGCGCAGCCCCCATCAAGTTCTTCCAGTACCGAGCCCCTCCCAGGACTACCCCCACCACTCAACCCCCCTTTTCAGGGACTGTGCCCCAGTATTTAGTGCCCCCATCCAGGGACTGCCACCAGTCCCACAACCTACCCCCTCCCTGTGCACCAGCCCTCTCCACCCTGCATCTGCTAGTCTCCTACCGCGGCTGCACGTAGCTCAGCTGTGCAGCCTGCCCTGCCCACCTGCCACTGCAGTCCTAGTACCACAGAGCCAGTCCAGCCAGGAGTCACTAAATCTGTGATCCTGCAGGACGGGGATGGGGCACTGAGCACCCTGGCCTCCTGCTGATGCTGCTGGGTCTGATCCTGCCGGGAGGCAGGGACTGAAGCTGCTTGGCCCGATTCTGCCAGGGATTGATGCTGGGTCCGATCCTGCCAGGGGGCTGACATTGGGCCTGATCCTGTGCCGTCCCAATTTTGCACCCCTCCCACCAGCTCTGAGCCTAGGGCTGGTGCCCCTTCTACTCCGCCCTAGTTGCGACTCTGAAGATGTCACATGGGCCACAGCTGTGTACTGATTGGGCCACAAGTGGCCAGTGGGTTGAGAACCACTGGTCTAACTCTAGCTTCTGGTGTCATAAAAACTAGAACGTAAAACACCACCTCTTCTCTTACCTCTGCTCCTCCTCGCCCTGTGCAGATTGTTTGATTCTGTGTTAACGTTTCAGTTTTGAGAATCATCTCACCAAATTCAGTTATGTTCACTAGGCCATAATATCTATTTTTAAGTAGCACTTCTAGTTCACGTTTGTTTCCTATTATTCTTAAGTGTTTTTCTCTACAGACCATTTAAGTACATTGGGGGATAGATTGGTACATTTGTACAAAATTGTTTATCCTACGTAAGCTGGGTCTGGTAACTGCCTTTAGAAATTACCTGTTAAGTTTCTAACAGGTTATTTGTATGCACAATTACTGCAGTGGTTTCCTCAATTTCAGTAATTACACCTGCAGATAATGCATATAAATTCATGTATGCACAGCTATTCATGTTTTTGGTCTAGATACTCTTAATCTTTATTTTTTTGTTTCATAATTTTGGATTTCTCCTGCATGACTGCTTGAGTTAAGCAAAAGCTCCACTTTTCCCTGTTTCCTATCTAGTTGAAATCCCCTCAGACAAGTACTTAGAGTCTTCAATCCAGCAGATCAGTACCTCTTCTACTTAGTGGAAACCATCAAAAGGATCTCATCGGAGTTCATTCAAAATTTAGAGAATTTAATTTTTTCTTCTTTACGTCAGTGGTTCTCAAGCAATGATACACATACCCCTGGGGGTACACAGAGGTCTTGCAGGGGGTACGTCAGTTTCTCTAGATATTTGCCTAATTTTACAAAAGGTACATAAAAAGTACTAGCCAAGTCAGTACAAACTAAAATTTCATACAGACAAAATAAGACAGTAAGCAATTTTTCAGTAATAGTGTGCTGTGACACTTTTGCATTTTTATGTCTGATTATGTACAAGTAATTTTTTAATGGGGTGAAACTTGTGGTACGCAAGTCAAATCAGACTCCTGAATAGGGTACAGTAGTCTGGAAAAGTTAAGAACCACTGCATCACTGAATGCTCTCCAGTATTGGACTTTCCCTTTCTTGGCCTGTGTTTGGTACCAGAAGGATCTCCAAGAAGATCACCTGAGTTGCCCCATCTTCTCTTCTCTTGCCAGGTCCTTGTGAGATTAGTTCATTAGCTGATCATCCTTTACTGGTAGTCGCTATTACAGTTTTTGTCTATTTTTTAAAAGCAGCAGAGAGTCCTGTGGCACCTTATAGAATAGCAGACGTATTGGAGCACCTGCATCTGACGAAGTGGGTATTCACCAATGAAAGCTCATGTTCCAATACGTCTGTTAGTCTATAAGGTGCCACAGGACTCTTTGCTGCTTTTATAGATCCAGACTAACACGGCTACCCCCTGATACCTGTCTATTTTTTGTTTGCTTGTGTGTGTGAAGCTGCAGAAAATAGCATTAGTCAATGTAGATGATACCGTTTTGTAATTTGCTGTCGCTGTCACCTTGTCATATTCATATGATTCACTTTGTATATAGGACCTGTGTATTCTGCATTTGTTTTCATTTGAGCCTGGTTTTTCTGACCCTAGTCATATAGAAGTTTATTATGTACTATTTTTCTAAGATATGAAACCGTTTACTTTTGGAAAGTTTCATATGAAGAAAGGCCTCTAAGCCAAGTGTGTGTTCATGTACTTTTTTGAAAGCACTTAGCCATGATGTCCACTGTTGTCTTTGTGTACCAAGAACTGTATTTATTGGTGCAGACGGTAATGAATAAAACCATGTGTTAGGAGCTAGGCTTTTTTAAGGTGTGCTTTTTATGAAGAATTTTTCTTAGCCAGAAAAACACTTAAAATTTTGATACTACTGAAGTCAAATACAATGTACTGTCATGACTGTATTCATATTACCTACTTCTGAATTATCTTTCAAATCATCATATATCTTGGGAAAGAACTTTGTATGAAGTCTCTTCCCTTTATTTTCAGGAATTTTTTTCATTCCTTGTACATCTCAGTATTGTAAGAGGGGTTTTCCAGTGCATTCATAAAACAATAGAGGTTCCCTCTGGTGGTCAAAAATAATTTCATTTATATTCCTATGGCTGTTAGCCAAAGTTGTCTTTAGCCTAGTGGAAATAGTGTCTGCCCTTATATTTTATAATTTAATTTAACTTTATTAATTAAATGGCAAAAATGTTAAGTTATCTTTAGAATTAGCCTAGACCAATAGTTATTCGTGGAAAATATTTATTATTTAGCCTAAGCCATCTCCCTGATAGTTAGGCTTGGAAGGATTACTTTTTTATCAGTAAATGTCAGGAAACATCGATTTCTTCATACACACACATAAATCAATGAAAAAATATTTCCACAGATGATGGTCAAAATTTACAGATTGGCAAGTAAGAAAAATGCTTCTTGTGTTTGATTTAAGGATTTGTGTTTGATTTAAGGATATTTACTTTGTATATTTTGACATGAGTATCTGTAAAAATTATAAAAAGATAAAAATTGAATTCTGCCAAGCCTAGATATGATGTTCACATATATCAGATCACACTGCTGAAGTCATTAAAATGTCAGTATTCGCCAACAGTTACCAAGAGATCTTTTATTCTAAGTGAAGTCTAGGCAAAAATGTGGTAATCTCATATGCCATTGCGTGGCAATGATTAGCAAATGCTGGCAGTGTACACAGAGCTTGCTTATAACATGGAAAATAGATTGAAATTAAAACAATTCAAAACAATTAACAATATCAAAGATCTGCAGAAAAATAGAGCAGATATTCTGAAAATCAGGAGCATTTTTTTCCAACTTGTTGTACTCAAAGTACTATACGGGATCTTTTCAGGGGGGTTAAGGCAAAACGCCACATTTATTAGTAATACAGGTATTAATTAATACTCTATCATATGCATATGATATATTACAGTCATGCATTCACACACACACACACAGACACAAACACACTCCGTCTTGCTGTTGTTACCAACTAGTTGCTCCCCTTAACTGCACTGGCCAGGTGAGTTAGATGGGGGAGGGGTGGAGCCGGGCTTCTGCCGATCCGGATCGATGCTCCGATGGTGACAAGACGAGACCCAGGGTCCTTCTGCAAGACACCTTGTATTTATAGCAGCTTCCCTCTTATGCAAATCCAGACCAGATTCAAAATCTGGGTCTGTGTCCATTGGTCTGTGCTTTGTGCTGCTTTTTTTTCTGGGTGTTGTCCCAATGCTGCTCAAAGAGGGCGTTTTCTAAAGAAGGTGCTTGCTTCTAATCCCTGAGGTCGTCAATATGTCTGCTTTTCTTTATTGGGCCCACTTGACAAGTTGTATTGTCCTTTGCTCTGGCTTCCATTCCCTCTTCAACTGTTGTAGCTGTCTGGAGATGGGTGTCTTCCAAGCCTCACTCATTCACACCTCATTCAGTCAATGGGGCAATTGATTACAGAGTGGGGGGGAGATCTTATTCTACTTCTAGCAAAAAGGCACATGTTTCTTTCACTTTAACTATACTATTCTTAGGGGCTAGAACATTTAATACAAAGTTTTCTACCAATTTTCTAATACAAAGTTGTATGAGAGAGGCACAATGCCAAGTCATATGGAATACAAAATCAAACAGTGAACAGAAGTTACAATGCAGGCAAGTGTAGTGAATGGTGAACAGAACTTACATTAATAAAGTGAACAATTAAAAACAATTTCATTTATCAGTTCTACATTTTCCCCCTTTTGACCCTTCAATCCAGGGGTATTGAATGGGTCACACTTTATGTAATTGTTTTAAGGCAGAACCAACATTACAGTTAGGATTACTAATAGGACAATGAGGGGATGAAAAATTATGTTTAGACTGCTGACCAGGTGGGCTGCTTCTACAACACTTTGCCCCTTGATTTATGACCATTACAGTAGTTGTTGTCATGGTAGGGCACAGGTGATCTGTTGCAAACAAATCAAACAATTATAACCAGATGAATATAACTAAAAACCAGTACAACTGACTAAACATCAGATATAACCTAAACACAAATCCAAACAATTATAGTTATAATAACTGGGAATACAATAAAAACCCATAACCATTACAATAATTGGGTACATTGACAAATAAGATGAGGTCCAAGTTTGATGCTGCAATAGCCATCAAACAATAAAAGTTTCTGAGGTCAGGACCCTCTCAAGCACACACAACAAATGAGACTTTGTAGGAGTACCACAGTTGTTATGCAAGGTTAAGCTGATTTGGACTTAAACTAACATTTAGTTGCTAAAATGTTGCAGAATCCCCTATTTTTAACAGTTGTTTTCAAGAGGTTTCTGGGTACCTGAAAGATGGGGCCCTACAATTATGGGCCAAGGTTTTACAGGTTACAGGGGCCCAGGAACTACCCTTTAGGGCTTGGGGAAGTAGAACCAGAGTGCACAGAGGAAAGTGTGGAATTAACAATACAAGCAAATGTAACTAACAATACAAATATATTAATAAAACCTAACAAAAAATAAACCCGATGCACTGGGGATCAAAGTCTTTTGGACACAAGTGGTGATTGATAAGTTGGATGGACATGGGGGAAGTAGACAGAGGAAAAGACATTTGCCCTGTCTAGTGTAGTATTCCTCTTTTTTTGGATCCAATGCTAGCACAGGACACCACTAGAGACAGACACAGAACATGTAACACAGAACATGCAACACAGACTTTGTCGCGACACTATAACCATGGTATTTTATAACTTTTTAGCTGGTACCAGCTCTCCTGATGTTCTGGTTCAGAGCCTAAAAGACAGAAGCTTAGAAACAAATTAGCACAGTGCTCCCACATGGCAGACCCTGCTCAGTCTCTGCCACAGTGTGTTCAGTACTTGGGACTGCACAAATGCTAATTAAGTGGGGCATTTCTTTGTGACTTTAGATTTTTTTATTTTAAAATCTCCAGCTACTCTGCCATGGCCTGGAGGTCTGAGGCAGAAGCAGGACTGTTGTTACTGTTTCAATGGCATTCTGGCCCTGGGAGGGGAATCTACCCAAATATCCCCCTTCCCACTCTCCAGAGGGGTCCCAAAAGTCTGCCCCTTCTGGGGTCTCAAATGTTCCTTTTTTTTTTATATTACTGCTGCTGTAAGATCTGAGAGTGCTGTTTTAACTCTTTGTACCCAGCCTTAAGGGCACTTAACTAGGTTTGAGTACTACATGCATTTTTATTTCTCTGCTTTTGGAGCAGAGGTTTGTAAATCTGGGTGCAGTTTTTCATTTTTAAATTTAGCCAATTGAAGGAATACCTTATTACAGGTTTTTCACAGAAGCCAAACTGCAGCTGCTTCCTTTTTGATTGGAGTTGAGGGTTTATATATTAATAAGTACCTAGCCAATTTGTTTGTTTGTTTTTAAGAATCTGTTCAGACAGTGTTTTTTTTAAACATTTTCCCAACAGTTGTGAATAACCACCAACCACAACAAAACCAAATTGATAAACATTAATATTAAGCACTATAACCCCTAATTTCTAAAAGAGCAGCTTACAACGTTTGTTTCACATATTTTCTTCCCACGTTTCCCGGGGGTCCCAAGCCTCTTTTTCCCAATGTGCCATTACTTTCCAATTTTCTACCCCTTTTTTCAATTGGAATAGTTTCTCTTTTAGAGATATTTTTTTCTTTTTACAGGCTGTTAGGCAGAGGTAGCTGTCATTACAAGCCTCTCACAGCAGCCAGATCCCTGCAGCGTCTCTTTTTGCTGCATTTGGGGGTTTACATATGAGGATATATTGGGCCAATCTATCCTCTAGGTCCGAAATGGTGCAGATATCTGCAAGGGCTTGTTCAGTCCAAGGACTGTGCCCATACCTCTGAAGGATTTGTTTAAAAGGCATTATCTCTTTAATAAAAGGTGAGGTAGAAGCTACTTTTGACTTCATTTCTTTTTCTGGGACTGTTTTCCCTTGCCTTTTCTTAAACATTTTTAATTTTGTTCAGCGAGCAGCACTGTCTGGTCCCTGGGACCCTCTTGTTGCCCCTGATTTGATTTTTCTTTTCTTTTTCTGCTACCTTACCGGAGGCCAGCAGGTTTTGTTAACAATTTTATGTTTTCTGCTACCTTACCGGAGGCCAGCAGGTTTTGTTAACAATTTACTGTTTTCTGCTACCTCTTCGGAGGCCAGCAGGTTTTGTTAACAATTGCATATGATAGAGTATTAATTAATACCTGTGTTACTAATAAATGTGGCGTTTTGCCTTAACCCCCCTGAAAAGATCCCGTATAGTACTTTGAGTATAACAAACTAGCTAAACTGCTGTTGCAGTAAATCAATCCAAAACTGTCAGTATTAAATTGCTAAGCCTCTTTATAGCTTTATATACAGTATCTGAGCTTTTTTACTAATTTGATTTTGTACATAAGAAACATTTTAGAGTTGATGTTTTAAAAAAGTTGCTTTAGAAAAGTTATAAGGTTTTATTTACAATTGCATTAATGGAAAAATGTTAAATGATGGGAGACTGCGGGGCTAAAACTCAGCAACCAGAGAGAAACCAATCTGGTGCATTTGAACTTTGAATGTTTAATGTGAATGAACTTAACTCTTGGTAATATGGTAAGATGTTGTGTACATGCCACCTTTATGGAAAACAGATTTAACGCTCTTTTACCATGGAAATTCAAATATAATCTGCATATATATTTGGCCTGTAGTCTTGAAAATGTCATCCTTGGTGTTATAGAACAGACCCGTTTACACGCGGATGTCGGAAATCAAGCCGTCACGACTGCATGTTAAGGGACCACGAGTTAAGAGGGCCATGCTGAAATATCTTAAGATATCTATATATACGTGTGTAATTGTCTAGGATTACGTACGTATTCACAGTGTCCCAAATACTGCAGGCCTATCTGTTAATGGCGCTTTGCAAGAATGTAAATTCAAATGTGTAATCTAATAAAAATATTATTATTACTACACAGGGGTGAAAGTAACTCAGGACATTTACTGGTATGGGGCAGAGGTGGCTCTGGCCCCTGGAAGAGGCGGGGCCTGGAGTGGAAGGGGCAGGGCTAGGGGGTCAGCATCCCCCAGCCAGCCCTTCCAGGTCGCCTGGTCCGCGCTGCCCGGGGTTCCTGTGGTGATTTAAAGGGCCCGGGACTCCGGACACCGCTGCTCCGGTGGCGGCATCAAGAGCCCCAGGCCCTTTTAAATAGCTGGTCCCGGGGCAGCTGCTCCCTTTGCCCCCCCTGCCGTCGGCAGCCGAGGGGGGGCAAAGGGGGCAGGAACCTTAAAACGCTGCAGGGTCCTTTGCTGTGGCAGTGCTTTAATGTCCCTTCTCTTTTTGCCTCCTCCGTCGGCGGCCCTGCGGGTAGGATCCCTACCCGCAGGGCCGCCGATGGTGGGTGGGAAAGGGGCAGCTGCCGCAGCAAAAGACCGTCCTTAAAGAGTTGCTGCCCCTTCCCCCCATCGGTGGTAAAGACGTACAACACGTTTCTGCTCTGCACTTCCTGTTGATTTCTATGTCAGTGAGTTAGTGAGCAAATCTGTAGCGCTACATAGCAAGTTCCTGTACCGTGTGTTAAGGAGTCTCACGTGTTAAATAGGTAGCACTAGGAGGCATGACGCTTCTACGCGTTAAGTGGATTCGCACATAAACGGGTCTGTACTGTATTAGCATATATGTTTTGCTTCAGTAAAGAGTTTTTAAAATATATTTCATAAATGGAAACTTGTAACATGAGAAATATACAGGATGGATCAATTCTATCCCATCATTACACTTGGCGGAATTCGATTTTCATTTTTTTCATAATATCAGTGGATAATATCGGTGTTTTTAAACATTTTTAAATTTGATTGATTTAGATGTTCACAGTTGCAGGAAATTCTGAGCAGGATTCAGACAATAATTATTTAAGAAAAATAGAGGTGATTGAAAAAGTTTTATAACCATTAAAATACAAATTGTCCACATGACATATCAAAATATACACAGTCAATATTCTTAAGTTAAATTCTAATAATTTCTCAAGCAACATTTTACTTACTTTGCCGAACTGTAAATTTCAATTATTAATGGTGGAATATGTTCATTGGCAGTTTGTGTGTTCTGTGAAATAGGCTTTACCAATATTTATTGATAACAATTTAATTTGTCCAAGTGTGTGTGTGTATGTTTTGACAATGCATAATATATTTTTCTTGTGAGTGTATTATCTGTAGGTAGTAGCTCTGCACCTTAGAAACAATTCAGTTGAAGACTCTAAGCCTTGCCCAAAGCTCACTGATAGAAAGATTTTTCCCTTGATTTTAATGGTCATTGGATCACGCCCTAACAGTGTGAACAAATTTTACACTTGACTTGTAGCATCTAGAAAGCATTGACTCACAACTAACAATGAGCATTTTCTTTAAACTCTGTCTGTACGATCAATTAGTTGTCTAAGTTCTCTTTTCTTTAATGACGCCATCTGGTGGCTTTCAATAATATTCTTCCAAGGTATGATAATCAGCATTATCAGGTTTACTTAAACTTATTTCATATAATGGCACATGTTTGTCTATCAATGTGTTACATTTCATTTATATTGATTGTCAGTATAATACTGTAAAGAAGGAGGGAGAAGAATATGATTAAATTAAAATGTGTGGCATGGCAATAGGGTACTAAATTGTTCATCTTCATGTCATTGGTTCAGATGCATCTCAGATTGGTTAGTCAGATGGTAACAATAGCAGTTCATTAGCTTATCTGAGATTAAACAGAACAGGGGTAGTTGTGGCACCTTAGAGACTAACTAACCTTAGAGATAAAACAATTGCTTATGGATATGTGATCTAGCAATGTTGGCACCCTTGTTGGCACTCTGAGTAGAGAATGCCATTTCTGTGAACAGAACAGAGAGGATTTCAATCTCCAGGGTTATTTGTTCTGAAAATTATGTTTTAATGGGTGAAAATTGCAAAATTGGGCACAATGGGGAACTGGAGCCTAATCCTGAAAAGTTCTGAGCATTTTAAAATCTCACTGAGTGCAATGAAACTTCAGGCCATTCATTATCTTCACAGGATCATGTTCTATGTGCATATAAAGTAGAGAGACTTGCAGTAAGACTTATGGAAAATATTTCTGCATACAAAGCTGTGGTATACATAATGATCTTCTTTACCCTACTCCATATATCTTTCTCTCAGTTGTCCATCAGCATGTTTTTTTGCTATTATGATCATTAATAAGCCTAGAGGACCTCTGTAATATTGTATAAATGATGCCTTCTGAATTGATAGTAATTTAATTTATACTGTCAGGTTAATTTTATGGCTAATTTTGCTTTGCATGTACATAAAATAAGATAATATGAGGATTTTCTAATCTGGAATCATTTATACATATGAGACTGCAATTCTAGTTAATTTTGGGGAAATAATATTACTATTGGTTCTGTGTTAACTCTTCTAAACTGAGCACAGTTGTGCATTATGTTTTATTTTTAACATACAATAGACATACTATTTGTATTTCATTTTAAACATTGAACCATGTATCACAGGTTTACTCATTATTTATTGTTAATATTGATTCTTGTAAATTTAATTCTGTGGATTAAAAAATCCTGTCTTGTTTTATGTTTTTGTTGTATTTTTTAAGATGGCTTTAGCAGATCTAGTCAAGAAATTTTGTTGGGGGCAGGGAAGAAAGGAAAAGAATTCTTGAACATCTTTCATAGTTTTCCAACCGCCTTCAGGCATCATACTCACACTATGTAATATATGGTGTGTGGGTGTGGGTGTGTACAAACTGCATTTATTTGCTTTTAGTGAGACTGGAGTTTTTAGATATGTGCGGTATCTAGTTTCTTCTATAGCTTCCAAGTACTCTAAGTCAGGGGGTCTCAATCTTTTTCTTTGTGAGGCCCCCCTCAGCATGCTATAAAAACTGTAGGTCTCAGCAGGGAATGGTGGAGGGACTCAGGGCTCCGGGCCAGGGGTGGGCCCTTGGGCATAGGCATAGTTTGACTTCTATTTCAGGGTGGGGCAAGGGCCGATTGGGCTTAGGCCAGCTCCGCACAGCAGGGTCCAGGAAGGCAGCACCACCTCCACCCCCAACTTGCCTCACCAGGCTACCCAGTCTGTCTGAGTTGTGTGTGGTGAAAGTTCAGCTCAAAAAGTTAAACTGCTCAGGGTACAGGGAAGGGATAGCTAGGGGCTGTGTGCCAGCAGGGGATAGCTGAGGGTGCAGGAGGGGTAGCTATGGGCTGTGTGCCAGGAGGGCTCCCCTGTGGTCACTGCTCCCCAAGGGTTCTGCCAGTCATAGAGCCAGGTCCCCGTGCCTAGGTCTCTTACTGGCTGTGTGAGTTGAGGAGCAGCTGCAAACCCAGTCACCAGCAGCAGACGGGGGAATGCCCAGCTGCCAGCTCCATGACACCAGCCAGAGCAGCAGCTGCCCACGCTGCCCAGCTCTGGCCTCCCGCCTCTGACCTGGCCAGGGGATGGCGCTTCAGGGCTGGGGAGAGGAGAATGGGGGCAGGTGTGGAGCTGCCTCTGGTATTGCCCCGCTCTGGCACTGAAGTAGGGGTAGGGAGAAAGCAACCAGTGCTTGGGGGTTTCAGCCCTGTGACAGCGGGCGCTGCGCTCAGGGGTTTCAGCCCTGTGATGGTGGGTGCCGGGACTCGGGGGTTTCAGCCCCGCAGCGAGGGACTCTGGGATTTAGGATTTCATCCCTGCGGCAGGAGGTGCCAGGGCTCGGGCTCTAGGTTTCAGCTGCAGGATCTCACAGCCCCCTGAAAGGGCTGGGGGATCACAGACCCCCGGTTGAGAACCGCTGCTATAAGTGAACCCTCTGAGGACAGATCTACCACCATTACTACCTCTACCAGGTGGACCAAGAACCAAAAAGCAAGTGAAATACTGTGAAGTAGAGAGTCCTTTCAAAGCCACAAACCCAAATGCTCCAATGGCTCTGTTCACGGGTGTAAAGGGCTAGGCAGGATTGTTCTCCAATTTGAAGGAATTGTCATATGTGCTGCCCCTCTCCATAATTTGTAAAAGTCGCTGGGGAGTGAGCACCTCTGTGTTAGCTGCTGCAAGGTGGGCGTAGGGTTGAAGATTCCACTCCTCTGCTCCCATGAGTCTCTTTACTCCATACAGTCCTGGTGTGTTGCCATCTCAGCACAAAAAAAAAGTAGGAAAAGACTCAGGAAACATAGTGGAGGATTAGGATAATAGCATTTAGAGTACAGATTTGGGAGAACATTTTGCTTATTAATTTCCTTAGTTGCATACTCATATTTTTATAGGAATTTTTATAATGTTTAACTGCCAAGATCACTATGTATTTAAAATGAATATATATTGTCATCGCTTTCAATACAGTCCAACTGCTATGCAGTCAGCCTCGACAAGGGAATTTGTGGATTTTATATTTAGAAGGTTTAATAAGAACTAAAGCCGCTGCCTCATTTTGACCCTTATTTTCTTGTAGACCTCTCCTAGGGTGAAAGGTTATCTCCTTAAATTCCCACTGAAATATTTAGTAGAATGTTTTGTTGATGGTTAATCTGGGTTTAGACTACACCCTCCCCAAGAGAATTATTGTTTTGGACTTTAACAACAGAAATCACAGGCAAAGGAGGAGAAGCTATATCAGGAAATGTATAAATCTGACAATATTGTGGGTTCAGTATTTGCAGTCCCAAATTGACTAAAAATTAACTGAGTTTTCAAAATTAAATGCTTTAGCAAAACAACACTTAAAATAAATAAAATATAAAACAAACACTTCTCTAAATAAAATCATATGCTAAGTGTGTTTCTTTGGGGAGTTTGCATTCAAATAACTTGTCAGAGCAAAGTCATCTCAACTTTGGATTTAGAACAACTGGATCATTTTACCCTTTGATGCAACCCATAACCCTGAACAGCCTTCTCTTCTCTTCATTGGGTGTGGGGTGATACACCTCTCAATTCCTTAAGAATATTCAACCCATGCCCATTTGCACAGACACTAGTCCCAGAACCAAACTAAAAGGTATGCTTCATACCTGCATCGTTGGTTGTCATGGTAATGAGTGACAGTCTAGTTTTCCAAAGCATATGCTGGCATTTGCCTGGCACATATAATCCGCAAACCCTTTAGTTTCAAGTTAAGGGATAATATCACGAACACCCTTGTTAATTCATGTGACAGAGTGTTGGATACATTATTTTCATTGCCTCGTTTTAGATGTGCTAAAGAAATAGTCTGATAACTTGGTGTCTGTGATAATTTCAGGGCAATCTCCGAAGCATAGTTTATATGCAGAAGATGAAAGAACTGGGCAGAAATGGATAGAGTGGATGCACTTCCATTTATTTCCAAGAATCTCTGATGAGGTGGAGAAGATGATTAAGGGCTCAACTATTTGAGCTGGAAAAGAATGAGATAAGGTTGTCACAAAGCTGTTGTATTGCACTACGGAAAATCGGCTATATTTGTTGGTGTTTAAGAGCTTCATGCACATCATGCTGAAGATGCCATCAGTTGTTATGTCATCTTGCAAGCCCAGTTGATATCTTCCATCTCTGTTGTCTTGTGTGCATACCTATTCCTAGATATATGTCTGTTAGGACAGCATACTATTCTTCAGATGAAGGATAGTGCCTGAAAGTTTGATTTACCTTTAATACTACTACTTTGAGATGCTTGTTGAGGGATTTCTTCTGGCCACAGAATTTGTAATGGGATTCAGATTTCTTCACCACCTCTAGGTCACTATTTTGAATCCAATTGAGACTGATTCAGAAAATTATGGATGTCTGATTAGTTCTGTAGACTGAGTGAGTAAGGTGAGGGTTTCAGGACATTTGTTCACAGCACAAAAACCTCCATGATCATTGGAATCCCTTTTTGCAGCCTCAGTAGAGAGGCCAAGAAATCAGGGGCCGCTCTAGGTATTTTTCCACCCCAAGCACGGCAGGCAGGCTGCCTTCGGCGACTTGCCTCTGGGAGGTCCCCCGTCCCACGGATTCGGCGGCAGCCTGCGGGAGGTCCACTGAAGCCATGGGACTAGCGGACCCTCCTCAGGCATGCCACTGAAGGCAACCTGCCTGCCACCCTCGCAGCGAGCGACAGAGTGCCCCCCGTGGCTTGCCGCACCAAGTACGTGCTTGGCGTGCTGGTGCCTGGAGCTGCACCTGCAAGAAGTGAATGGGAATGAAGCCTGGACTGCACTCACTGTTTCTCTCAGACAAGTTTGAGGCACGTTGGCAGTACTTTATGGAGGGAGAAGCTGCAGTGCTGCTGACTGTGCATCATGTTCTCTGGTTGCACAGAGAGATTTCCAGTATTTGCAGTATTTCTCAAAAATAGTGCATGTGGGTAAAGGAGCAACAGCCTTCTTGCATTGCTTACTTGTTTCCTTTAACACTCAAGCAAATCTCTCTCTCACTAGAACAGCTACCTTCCTATAGTTAGTCCTAGGGACTGATTTAAAACATTCTTTCCTCTTCTTCCTTTCATTGTAGTGTAGTTGATAAAGGATGGGTCTGGTAGTCAGGAGTCCTGGGTTCTCTTCTCAGTACTAGCAACACTTCCTATATGTGACCTTAGGCAAGTCAAACTGTCTTCTTTGTTTCTTAGCTTGTCTGTAATTAAAATGGTGAGAATGAGACTTACCCACCTTTGCAAAGTGCTAGATGTATGGGTGAAAAGTGATATGTAACTGCTAAATAATTATTACTTTTCACTGGACTTAATTGGGCTTTCCTCTCTCAGTTCATCACTGTTATAACCCATTGCCTTGTTTTGTATGTCATTAATGTGCAATCCAATCTCAAAACCGTCACGATAGTATATTTGACAGTATTATTAGTATGGGTGCTATGGTGGTGTTCACCAGTATAAAATCCTTTAGATGGATTTGAGCTCAATTTATATATCTGGATCAACTTATTTTTCTATTCTGTTACATGCATGGGGCTTTTTACATTCCTTTTTGCTAGTTTTCAGGGTAAGTTGTAAAGGAAACTAGACAGTAGAAATTTAAACTAGTTTAATTCAGCAACCTTTAACACCAATTTTTTTGTGGGTTGGCACAAGAATACTAGGTAAAATCGATATGGAGCGTCTTTTAAGAATCTTTCATGCCTGAATATACATCTGGAACTGTTTGCTCTAACTAAAAGTAAAATAAATGCCACAGCGTATTATACCATACGTTTTTTCATTTAAAAAAGGAAATTGAAAACATACCACTTCTAGAAATGCTTGACGCTGAATTGGCTATTGAAATGGTATCAGTAAAATATTTATATATTCCATATTTTGTTCCATAGATCAGCCTTCCTTGATGCATTAGACTTGGAAGCCTGCCATTTATGCTGAAATTTTGCCATATATGAAAGACCGCCTTGTTTTAAAAATGGACTAAATCATTTAGGATAGAGGAAGTGAAGTAAATCTATTTGAGTACATGTACATCTCTTTCCCCCTTCCTCTCTCATGCACATATTTTAGATTTGGGGGGGATTTTTCTTTGTGTTTTTCCCCCCATGTTTACTTTATAAGGCTGGTTACACTTATAGTAAATATCAACATTCATTTAAAAGCTAAAAACAGTGGTAAAAACAGTTCCCATTTTAAAAATTGAATGTATGACAAGAACAGTGTAGTTACTTGAACCAAAAAATCCACCAAAGAAACATCATAATTTAAAGTTGGTTTTACAGCATTCTTTAATTTAAAATGGAGCAAAAAGTTTCTGTGGTTAAATCACAGCTCTTAGCTCTTTGCTGTAAAAGAAATTCAAGAATGTATATTTCAAAATGTTTTTTTAAATATAATCCAAAACAAATGCAATAGATCCCTGCACACTTGAAACATACTTTCTGAATTTATCCTAAATCTGTCATTGCTTCTCAGAGGCTTGTGTGTATGGATTAGGACTGGCCCATTATTTCACCATCTATCTCCATCCTGAATTGATTGCAATGAACAATACAGAATGAATTGCAGATGGTCTCTCTTTTCTTGTAGTTTGGAGAATCTCTGGGCTTAATACCCATTTGGTTAGGACTAGGCTAACCATTCCAGAGCTTTGGCTGCTTATTAGTATTCTGAAGTAGAAATGCTTACACCTGAAATCGGCTGTTCTCGCTATCCATTTGATCTGTACTCTTAAATTGTGTGTGAGGTTTTGAGAGATGGTGAACATATGGGCTGTCTGAAGCTTTCATCATGGGTCTGAAGCTGTTCAAAACTCACCTGGTTTAATTACAAATTCAAAACTCACCTGGTTTAATTACAAATTCAAAACTCAACCAAGGGTGTATATGAATTAAGGTTTGCAGACATGGTTTTAGTTTTATGCTTTTGCATCAAAACCATGTAAAACACATGGAATTCCACAGTTTTGACTAGGGTTTTGTTCAGTATTTTTTTTTAGGTCTTTTGAATTCCAAGTGAAACACAAGGCATATGAGCCCATCTGTAATGAAAATGGAACAAATGCACATGAATCCCTGTAAACCAACATATATGTGAATATGTCTTTCTCTTATGGTTGCCAAATTTCTAATTGCACAAAACCGAACACCCAAGCTCCACCCCTTCCCCAAGGCCCTGCCTCTGCCCCGAGGTCCCCCTCCACCCACTACATTCCCCCTTCCTTGGTGGCTTACTCTCCTTGGTGGGGTGCAGGAGAGGGTATGAGCTCTTGGTTGGGGGTGCGGGCTCTCGGGTGCTGCTGGGGATGAGGGGTTACGGGTGCAGGAGGGGGCTCTGGGTGAGAGGGCTCAGGGTTGGGGCAGGGGGCTGGGACTCAGGGTTGGGGCTCAGGCTTTACTCAAGTGGCTCTTGGTCAGTGGCGCAGCAAGGGTAAGGCAGGCTCCCTGCCTGTCCTGGCTCCACGCTGCACCCAGAAGCAGCCAGCAGGTCCGGCTCCTAGGCGAAGGGGTGGGGTGGGGCGAGGAAGAAGGCTCTGTGCGCTGCTCTCACACACACCCCCCCCCCCCACACACACACACCAGCTCGCACTAGCTGCAGTTCCCGGCCATTGGGAGTGCAGGCTCAGGGCAGGGGCAGTGCGCGGCAGTGGTGCTGACCAGAGCTGCCAGGGTCCCTTTTTGACCAGGCAATCCAGTCAAAAACCGGATGCCTGGCAACTCTACCTCCTCTTTAGGCTTTGGAGTGGATGCTCTCCCTCCCCTTCATATGTACAGAGAGGAAAAAATCCACATGGGACTTGTGTGAAGACTGTATGGGCAGTATTATAAACCTCAAGCATCCAAAAAACATGAGCCCCCAAAACATGAGATTTTAACAATAATAAATGCTGGCTCCTTTTTATTTGTCTTTAGATTTTTGAGGCTTTTAGGGTTCACATTTTTAGGCTTTTCTTTGCAACTGTGAGGTTGAACACTGTTTCAATTTTCATCAGAAAAGAAAAGAAAAGATTCTCATGTAATAATCACATGACTCCAGAATCTGGGGCTTTAAAAAAACAACAAATATTGCAAGGCTTACATTTAGAATCACAAGAATTTGTAACAGTGTGTATAAGCAGTGACACTTCAGCATTCTTCTCCACCCTTCTACTCCTTTATCTTCTTTGAGGAGCCCCTGTGTTTGAAATCAGAGTAGTCAGGGCTCTGCAAGTTTGTGGGTGGGTAAGCAGAACTGGGAAGCACCTGCCATACGCACATGTCTGGGAATCTACATCTCAGGGAAAGGGTGCGGAATTAATGGTGGCAGCAGCAGGAGGAGCTTTTGTGCCGGAGGAGGAACATGACAACATAACAACGGCCATACTGGGTCAGACCAAAGGTCTATTTAGCCCAGTATCCTGTCTTCTGGGCCCCTGAGGGGTCCCCGACACAAGTACAGAGGAGAAGGCCATCCTCCTGGGATGGCTCAATATCTATGTGGTTGTCCTCTGCCTTCCAGGCAGAAGAGCAAGCTTTGCAGTCTATGTTTCCTTTCTGGCACTGCATACCTGACCCTTTTCAGGAGAATATGCAGCCTCGAGTCTGCCAGGTGTGGCATTATTAGAATTGGGCAGTCCCAAAATGCAGAGTACAAGTCCCACTCCCCAGTGACTTCGGGAGGACCATTTGACCCAGATTCCCAGCTACGCACTCCACATCTGTCTGAGGCTCAGGGGTGGCACCAGCCTTTTCATGGTGCGGGGTGGGGGCTGAGGTGGGCCTGCACCCTGCTCCTCCTCTTCCCTCTAAGGCCCTGCTGTGGGGAATCCTGGACCCCGCACCTGCCCTGGGTGGCCTGCCCCGGGGGATGGGGACATGGGCTGGGGGTTGCTCTCGCCATTCCCCCCACACACACCACCCAGGGCAGGTGGAGGGTCCAGGGCTCCCCACAGCAGCCCAGGCTCCCTGGGCAGTCCTTACCATGGCCTCGCTCTGGCTTCCAGCCTGGCCAGGGTGCAGGGCCTTGGGGGGATGAGGAGAAGTAGAGGTGGGGGCTCAGGGGAGGAGGGGGCAGAGCTGGGGCCACAGAGAGGAGTGGGGCTCCTGCGTGTGTCCCCCTTTTGCCTTTTGAAAAGGTGATCACCCTAACAGGAGGTGATGCTAATGCATTTCTGGGTAACAATGGTTATACTTAATACTGTAATTAAAGATAAACCTACGTGCTTAAGGACATAATAAATTAGTGAATAAAAATCATTTAAAAAGAAATCCTGGATTGTTACATGAACAGGTTATAATATATTGAAAATCTGAAACGAGCCAAAAACAATACTCTAGTGCAACTACACGGTCTATTTAAATAACAAAATTTAAACCATTCTAGTCTGCTTCTTAATTGTGCTCATTTTCCCTCTGAGTAGGGATTATTCCAAAATTCAGGCCAGATCAAAAGCTAAGTGGCCTTGCAGGGAGGAAGGAAGAAGTTGTGATTGTTCATGATAGCAGAATTGCTTTTAGTTATCAACAGTTGAACGGGAGGATATAGAATGTGCCTGCTCAGTGTGAACAGCAGACTGCTAGTGGAGTTTTGACTTCTCTCTCTCTTTCCTCCACCCAACTCCATCTTCTCCCTGGCTGTGTCTGTGCTTCCACATGCTTCAAATCTGTGTACCTGGACTGCCTTCTCTAACAGTTCAATGTGAGTGTTAGCAGAATGAAAACCAGATGGACCAGCAGTTCCCACTGTTATCTCCCAGCCAGCTCTGGCAAGACTCCCTTTCTCTCTCCTTTCTTGGCATGGCAGAAATATTTGCCTTTATTTAGGAGGGCCTCTACTCACTGCTGTGCCTCTTTCCCTCAGCTGCAACATGAGTTGAAAGCTATTTATTCCCTTGTTGCTGAGGTTGGTTGAGGTGAGTGTGAGATGAATTAAACTATTAAGGAAGTAATTAACATTTTGAGGCTAATTTCCAAAGTTCTTTATTTTAAATAAATGATTTGTTACAGTTGTTGCTTTAAATGTTTCAGCATAGCAATACAGAGAGAGAGTTGTATGGAAAATGTAATTGCTCCCATTATTTGAGTTACCACACTTCACCTGGATGTGTAGATGCTTTAGAATTTCAGCCAGTCTTTTTGGACACTATTTACTACACTACTGAGATTATTGACCTTAGATCAACACTGCAGATTCTTTACTGCTATGATTACAAAGTATATTCCCTTCTACTCACAGGGTTCTAGCTTCTCATTCTTAGGTTTTTTATTTCCAAAGTCTGAAAAAAACTAACTTAATTTTCTTTATAGAAACTGACCTTTTTCAAAAAGAGAAAGAAAACATTGAATATAGCTTCTGCAACTGCAAAACTTTGCAGAATATGTGGCCATGTCATATTTCTGTAGTTTCTCAGTAGTAAGGGATTGGGACCACAACATTCTTTGGTATTACCTGTTCTTTATACATTAAATGAACTGGTATTATTTCTAAGGGTCCTTTAAAATATTTCTATTGAAAATTATGTTACTGGAATCCCTCTTGAATACACATATGTGCATGTTATATATAATGTGTGTGTATATAATATTATGTACGTATTTGTGTATATCTTGTATCTGTTTTTATCGACAGTTTGAAGGGCTCATTTTCTCAAGAACAAATATTTTTGCATTTTTTTTTCATGAGGAATAACTTTGGAAAAGTTACGTTAGTAGCTAATGACCACTAAAGGCTAAATGTGATCATCTTACTTACTCCAGGAGTCTCAATGAACTGCTGATGTGAGTAAGGCAATCACAATGTGGCCTTAAATAGGTAAATGGTGTGTTGCTTTGTTTTGCCCATTCTTGATATACAGATTTTAAGATTTTCTTTTTTTTTTTTCAAATATACCTCTTGAATTTAGGTGTAAAAGCTGGTAAAACAGAGTTAAATCTTGTAGTTTCAGTGGCAAATATTTTGCATCAGGAGAATTGTCAAGTTCTTTTTCCTTTTACTTCTTTAAATTTCCCAAAATTGGAGGATGCCTGCAGTTATCCTTGATGGTAAAGGTATAGGTTGAAACAGCTGACAGTGTTTTTTATATTAATAATAAACTAGCATAAATGTACGAGTCCTGTGTCTGCCAAAAATACACTGTGTTGTATGGCATATGGTATTTATTTCTTGTTGATTTCAAAAATAACCAGGAGGTGGACTGGTAAACCTGGGCAGGAGACAGGCAGTATTAACCCTGATATCCGTTATACCTACAAAGGCAAAAGATGAAGAAGGCAGCAGGTGCTACAGGGAAAACTAGTCATGAAGAGCACTGGCTATGACCAATATCTCACCTGTACAGAAATGCTTCAGGTTTTTGTTCTTCCAGAGTTGTCATAAGGGGATTTATTACCTTCCTGACTCCTTCAAGTGAGGTAGCATTACTGCAGCGTCAATACTGTTTTTGGGGTAACATCTGCACATGCTAGAAATAAAAACACAAGATAATATGACCCTGTTTATAAATGAGGTCCTATCTGTGTTACGTTTCAATGATGTAATCTTGAAAAAACAAGCTGAACTAGATAAATATGTTTATCTTCTGCAGAAGCTGCTGAAGCTGCTTAGTTCATGGTTAAGCTTTTTATTCAGAACTGATGTATTTGGAGAAATAAAATAGTGTGTTCATGTGGTATGTTACAGATCGCACTGAGAAGCATTCCACAATGCCAGACTCACCCGTGGATGTGAAGACGCAATCCAGGCTGACGCCTCCAACAATGCCACCTCCTTCCACTACCCAAGGAGCTCCAAGAACCAGTTCATTCACACCCACAACGTGTAATTAGACTTATTTTCTTGCTTTGTTCCATATTCTTTTGCATGTGTGATTTTGATTCTTCCTGTATGTAAGAAATCAAGTTATGTGAAGGGAACCTTATATGACATGACTAGAGCAGATATCAGGAATGGCAATATACAAAAACCTGTAGGAGAGCACTTCAACCTCCCTGGCCACACTATAGCAGACCTTAAGGTGGCCATCCTGCAGCAAAAAAACTTCAGGACCAGACTTCAAAGAGAAACTGCTGAGCTTCAGTTCATTTGCAAATTTGACACCATCAGCTCTGGACTAAACAAAGACTGTGAATGGCTTGCCAATTACAGAACCAGTTTCTCCTCCCTTGGTTTTCACACCTCTACTGCTAGAACAGGGCCTCACCCTCCCTGACTGAACTAACCTCGTTATCTCTAGCTTGCTTGCTAGCATATATATACCTGCCCCTGGAAATTTCCACTACCTGCGTCTGACGAAGTGGGTATTCACCCACGAAAGCTCACGCTCCAAAACGTCTGTTAGTCTATAAGGTGCCACAGGATTCTCTGCTGCTTTTACATGACTAGAGCAGCAATTCATTATACTGCAATAAAGTCATTACGCAAAACTAAGAACACTAAGATTAGTACATTTTAATCTGTGAAGCCAGTCAGTTCAGAGGTGTCCTAATTTATTGGTGAGTTGGGTGCACAGTGAAAGAATAGTCAGTGCTAACTTCCCCTGCACTGTTGCTCCAGTGATATCATTCCTGATAAAAGAAGTATGGAGACTTTCTTCTCAGCTTTACTGTTGTGGTGTGGTGAAATCACATTCCCTTTTGAATAAATGCGGTGGTATTATTCTGTTTTTGAGGGGAAAAGACAAAGATATTCAAAGATAAACGCCCTTTCCCCTCTCCTTCTTCCTGAGAATAAATTAATAAACATTAACCAGGAATTACATTAACCGTCATTCTGGAACTGTGTTTTCTAAAGATGCTGAAATATCTTTTTATCTCGAACCAGTCACATTGAATCTGGAAATCCCTAGCCTGTGACTATTTGACTTACCTCAATCACTGTGGACCAGATTCCAGTCTCTGTTAACCTGATATAAATGCAAAAAAATCTGCATTGACATCAATGGCGTTACTCTGTATTTACATTGGTGTAACTGAGATCAGAATCTGGTCCGCTATCTGGGTCATTATTCATGAAACACTCTATTTTCTTTCCCTCATTTCTAAAAATAATTATTTTTGTCTCTTACACTGCATCGCTATAATATAAAAATAAGTGTGTTGACATTTTTTAATATAAATACTTGTGAATCACACTGTAACAGCACCATGTTATTTCTGCAACCCTTGGCCTTTGCCCCCTTCTTGTCTGTCAGGTACACCATTTAGCACATGCAATTTACCCCTGTGCAGAAGGCCAGTGCAAGGCCTCGGTACCTCTTAAATTCCAGGGGAGCCCTGTTTGGAGTATTTACATGTGACTTAAATAGTGAATAATATTTGTGCTAGCCCTTGGCAAGGCATAAATTTCGCTCATAGGCACTGATCCTGCAAAGACTTATAAAACTGCTCAGAGATTGCTCGTGTACTTAAAGATTTTCATGTTCTTTAAGTTGTTGCAGGATTGCAATATTAAATTGTAAGTTCATCAGAGCTGTCACTTGTATCTTGTGTGAAATGCCAAGCACAGTTATGGAGGCTATACAACTCTTTATTATCAATAACAAGAAGAAGAGGACACAATATCTGTAGCCTTTGCAGAATTTGTGTTTGTTGGATAAGTCTCGAATCCATGTGAACCAATGCATTTTAGGGGATTCCTTTGTTTTCCTCATGCTGTTGATACCAAACCTACCTCTAACTTTAAAGCTTTTTAATCTTCAAGTCATCTGGCATGTGCCTATAACAGTGCCAAGTTACAGTACAAACAGTACTGTTCTAGTGTCTGTTTCCTAGGGCCAGCTCCAGGCACCAGCATTCCAAGCTGGTGCTTGGGGCGGCAATCTGCAAGAGGCGGCAGTCCCTGTTGTTTTGCCCCCAAGCAGTGCGCCGAATTGGCACCGAAGACAGTGGGCGCAATCCGTGTCCCCTTAGGGCAGCAGACGCGTTTCTGCGGTGGCGGCAATTCGGCAGCAGCATCTATGTTTAGCTGTCCGCGGCGGTTTCAGCTAAACATAGAAGCTGCCACTGAATTGCCGCTGCCGCGGAAATGTGCCTGCCACCCTAAGGGCACACGGATGGCCTCCACCATCCGTGGCAGCAATTCGGTGTGCTGTTTGGGGCGGCGAAAACTGGAGAGCCAGCCCTGCTGTTTCCCAATAATATGTGAATGTCCACAGCCCGAGTGTATCCGTTTCTGGGCTGGTTGGTGTTTACAGAAGAAGAATCACTAACTTGTTCACGGTTTTGTTGAAAATGGCAAATGTTAAATTCTGTTTTCTCAACAACACAGACTTTTGCCAACCTTCAAATTTGACCATCATGGGACTGGGATAAGATTTAAACCAAAAGTTGTGTTTGTTTATGTTATTTATTTATTGTGTATTTTTTCCTTTTTTGTTGTTTAATTATTTTTAGAAAGTGCCATCCTTAGTCCTTACCGTGTGTGTGTGTGTGTGTGTGTGTTTCCAGATGGACAATATACACAGAGAGATAGAGCCTCTTCTGCTGCTTCCTGTTCCCTGTGGACACTTTCTCAGGCTTCCCAGACAGTCCCTATCTACTGCCTCATCTGAACATAGTATTTGCCTGGTTCTTCTGCCCTTTCCCCAGGTTCTGTACTCCCTGCTTTCCTGGGCCTTCTAAGTCATTCTCCTTGGTCCACTTCCCCTTGTCCCCTCCTGTTTGGACTCAATATAGAGCCCAGAGCAGTGAGTGAGGAGACAGAAGACATCTGGTCACTGCCATCCTTTCCAAATCCTCACTTACATTATCTTAGGTACTTATATGGCTTCCATCACCATAGTATCTGAGTGTCTCACAATCTTTACTGTATTTAATGTACTATATTAATTCAGATGCCCACCCCAGTGCAGCATTAAGAGGAGCATGGGTTGGAGCTGCTGTGGCTGCTGTCTGGGGCTTCCCTAAGCCAGCTCCTCTCTGCTTTTGCCTGGTTTGGATGCTGCTTCCCCTACTCAGCACACACACTGGAGTTGTGTCCATAATGGCTAATAGCCATCAATAGCTGTTAGCCAGGATGGGCAGGGATCGTGTCACTAGTCTCTGTTTGCCAGAAACGGGGAGTGGGTGACAGGATGGATCTCTTGATGGTAACCTGTTCTGTTCATTCCCTCTGAGGCACCTGGCACTGGCCACTGTCAGAAGACAGAATACTAGGCTAGATGGACCTTTGGTCTGACCCAGTATGGCCATTCTGAGGTTCTTATGCAGAAGCTCTGCAGGAGACACCCAACCTAGGAGCCGTGTTCTCTAGTAACTTGATGCCACATTACATTTTGATTAAAAAACTAGAACTACATAAAGTGAACATGGCACACATTGCATGGATTAAAAACTGGCTAACTGATTGGTCCTGAAAAATAATTGTAAACAGGGCATTCTCATGGAGCTGGTGTGTTTCCATCGAAGTCCCATTGGGATCAGTTCTTGATCCTACACTATTTAACATTTTTATCAATGACCTGGAAGAAATCATAAAATCATCACTAATAAAGTTTGCAGATGACACAAAAATTGGGGGAGTGTTAAAAAATGAAGAGTACAGGTCACTAATACAGAGCAATCTGGATCAGTTGGTAAACTGAGCACAAGCAAACTATGCATTTTAATATGAGTGAATGTAAATATATACATCTAGGAACAAAGAATATAGGCCATATTTACAGGATGGGAGACTCTATCCAGAGAAGCAGTGACTGAAAAAGATGTGGGGGTTGTAGTGGATAGTCAGCTGAACATGAGCTCCCAGTGAAGCTGTGGCTAAAAGAGCTAATATGATCTTGGGATGCATAAACGAGAGAATTTTGCATAGTAATAGAGATGTTATCTTACATCTATATTTGGCCCTGGTTCGACTGCTTCTGGAATATTGTGTCTGGTTCTGCCTGGTGTCCACAATTCAAGAAGGATGTCGATAAATTGGAGAGGGCTCAGAGAAGAGCCACAAGAATGATTCAAGGATTAGAAAACCTGCCTTATAGGGATAGACTCAAAGAGCTTGATCTATTTAGCTTATCAAAAATAATATTAAGGGGTGACTTGATTACAGTCTATAAATATCTACCTGGGGAACAAATATTTAATAATTGGCTCTTCAGTCTAGCAGAAAAAGGTAAAATACAATCCAGTGGCTGGAAGTTGGAGCTAGACAAATTTTGATTGGAAATAAGCCATACATTTTTAACAGTGAGAGTAATTAATCATTGGATGGATTTTCCATCACTGACAATTTTTAGATCAAGAATGGATGTTTTTCTAAAGGCTAAGAATTATTTGGAGGAGATACTATGGCCTGTGTTATACAGGAAGTCAATCTATGAAAACAGTGGCCTTGGACTCTAAGAATCTAGTGTTCTCAAAATGGAACTGCTGCCATATCTACTGCTTGGACAGAAATCACTTTGAAAATGCCACAGAATTGTGGTAAATTTGCTGAAATTTAGTGAGAGTTGGCAGCATTCAAAATGGGTGAAAGAAGAGTTGTGATCAAGAAATAGGGATGGCTATGCAAGAGGATAACTCGCTGTTACTAATGGCTGGTCTGCACTACAGCGGTAAATTGACCTAATGTGTATTTTAGATGAGGATGGTCTTTTGAAGGATTTATTTAAAAAACGATATGTCTGAAGATCCAAGTATTTAAGACTAAAGATGAATACTCAGCTTGTGCATATAAAAATCTGTGGAAGGATTTTTTAGAGATGTGATTTTATAATCTTCAGCAATACTCTAATGGCATATTTTTAAAGCAAATTTTAAACTAAAATCCTGTAGACTAACATGTTCTGATTAAATATTATAGTAATGTACAACTGTTTTTGTCAGTAAATTCAGAAACTGACAGTATATATCTGAGGGTTGGCAAATGCCTGTTAAATGGCTTTATTACCCCTTGAATGTCTCTTTAACAGTTTCAATGTTGTGCTAATAGGTCTGGCAGGCTGTAAGGTTTTTTTTACTTTTAAGTACTAAATCCCCTCCATAGGAAGACTCACCAGGCTACAGCAGCCTGTGGTGGGAGCCTGCAAGGGTCAGAACAGGGATAGTAAGAGGTGGGAGGATGCACACTAAGACACGGAGGTGCCCCAAATTTTTGGGTGCCCTACACAGCTGCGTATGCTGCATATGCCTAAGGATGGCCCTGGTTCCACCACGCTAGATGGAATATATTGTTCACTCCTGTGTGTGAGGAACAGGCTAACCGAGACTGCTCTGGCAGGTACAGTCTCTTGTGCTCCTCCAGGACACGGCTGTTCTGCACCAACTTTTGTTAAGGGCTGTTGCTTAAATGCTAGTGTAATCTGCACAAGAAGGTACGGTATGCCAGTTGGGGCCCATCTGCCCTAAAATATGTGGACCATCCCTTGCCCCAAAACTCATCATCTGCTGCTTTGGCTATTAAAGTAGGAAACCCACAGCAGTTACACTCTGCTAGGATGACTGTTTTTGAGTAGGGCTGTATGGGGAACAAGATGGCCTTAATTTGGTACATTTCTGAAGAATGAGAACAAGAATTTCAAAACTAGACAGGCTAACATTTCAACACTAAAGCAAGTGCCCCTTCTCTCTTAAATATGTGTGAGTTCTAGCCTCTTATTTTATCATTAATAATGATATGAAAATATTTGTCTAAGGTTCTTACATGGCCCCCATTACTAAAAAATCAGAACACTTCACAATCATTTAATATGTTCCACACCACAGCATTGTGAAGTAGGGAAGTAATGTCAGACCTGTTTTATAGAAGGAGAACTGAGACGTGAAGAGGCTGAGTCTAAGACCATGTGGGAAGTCTGAGGTAGAGCCAGGAAAAAAAATCCGTATCTATTCCCAAGGCCCAGTCCAGAGACTTGGCTACAAGCCTTCAGTCTTAACGATAAATTCACAGTGAACATTGCACCAATTGTACCTTTTTATACAAATCCATCTTTCTGTATGTTAGTGGCTACAAAATACGTGTGAGAGAAAATAGCCTTCTAATTGGGTGGCGTAAGGTTAAAACTTGAAAGTCTTGTTTTTATAAACACAACTGTCAGGTGTGTGTACAAAATATGATAAAAAATGTTCAGATAAATTTAGCCTCCACTAAATGTGTGTGCACTCTTTCCCGAGCAGTTTATTTTAAAAAAAGTTTACACTAATATAAGCCTATGACAAAAGACTGACCTCCAAATGATGTTTGTTCTGGGCTGAAAACATTTCAGGTGTCTGGCATGTGTGCATATGGAAGCTAGTGCTGTCCAGATCCATACACCATTTATTACCAGCTTCTGTGCAAGATACATGAACTGTGGACAGTCATTCTGTCAAAAGACTAATTATCTTTAATTAGACTAATGGAGTCAAAATATCACCTACTTCATATTTTCACAGTTATGCAATCAATTTTGAGGTGAAACACAGAAAATGTTAAGCTTATAAATGTTATTTCTTTCCATTTGTTTCTAACCAGTAACCAATGGCACTAGCCATTCACCAACAGCATTAAATGGAGCTCCATCTCCACCTAATGGCTTTAGCAATGGGCCATCATCTTCCTCTTCATCCTCTCTGGCTAATCAGCAGTTACCACCAGCTTGTGGAGCAAGGCAACTCAGCAAACTGAAGAGATTTCTTACAACCTTACAGCAGTTTGGCAATGACATTTCACCAGAGATTGGGGAGAGAGTACGTACCCTTGTGCTAGGACTTGTGGTAAGCAAATAACAGTGACTATTATCTCTTTTTTGTTCATAGTAGGTTTTAACTTTAAAAATTGGAAGATTTATCAGTAGTTGTGTAATGATGCATGAATGCACTGTGGTTATTCTGGGAGTATGGAACTTGGGACCAGGAGAACCTGCCTCCCTGCACCCTGCCATTAGAGCTAATAGAAGTAAATCCACTAGCTGTCAGTAAGTAGTAGTCTGTTTCAGCCCAGGTCTCCATTAGAAACTTTTGCCAGTATAGTAATTTCAGTTAGGGGTGTGATTTAAAATAAATGAATAAATAAAAACATGTCTTTTACTGGCAAAAAAACGTATGTAGAGCAGTTATACCGGTATAAAAATGCTTTTGACAGTATAGCTTATTTTGCATGGAAATCTGTATAAGCTGTATAACAGAACAGGGATTCTCAAACTGTGGGTCGGTTAGACTTGCTGGGACCTGGAGCTAAAACACAAGCCCTGGGCAGTGGGGCTATCATAAGGACCTTCCCTGGGGACTCCAAGAACCCAAACCTCTTGGGTTCTTAAAACAAGGAGAAATAAACCATTTCCCCTTCTTTCCCCCTCCCAGACTTTTCCTCCCTGGGCTATTCTGAGAGATACTGAATCAACCTCTTTAAATCACAATACAGAGAAGCATGTTCCTTCCCTTTCACAAAGAGGCAAACATTTAAGGAAAACAAAGAGAGATTCTACCCCCCCTCCCCATCTCCCCCCACCAGTCCTGGTGAGTTATCCCAGTCCCCTGGGATAAAACAAGGGAAACAAGAAAAAAATCAATCAGGTTTTTTAAAAAGAAACCTTTTAATAAAAGAAAGGAAAAGTAAAGAATTATTTTTGTAACTTTAAGATGAAATATACAAATCAAAATATTTCCAGCAACTACACATATAAAAGTTAACCAGCCAAATTCACATTTGCAAATAAAGTAAAACAATTAAAAATACTAAAATTGCCTGTTCCTACTTACTATTTGAACAGAACCTTAGAGAGCCTGTGGAAATGTCTGGTCTCTCTCAGACCTCCTGAGAGAAAAACACACACACAGAACAAAGGACCCACACCCAACTTCCCTCCACCCAGGGTTAAAAGTATCTTGTTTCCTGATTGGTCCTCTGGTCAGGTGTTTGGATCCCTGTTTGTTAACCCTTTTCAGGTGAAAGAGCCATTAACCCTTAGCTATTTGTTTATGACAGGGGCTCAGGTTACAGGATCCCTGCCTGGGTCTGAAGCCTTTTGGCTTCGGCTTTGCCCCCTTTTTCCCCCCCACCAAGGGCGGTGGGGCTTGGGCTTTGGCTTTGGCCCTCCCCCACCCAGGGCAGTGGGGCTTGGTTGGGCTCAGAGTTCAGTTTCCCCTCGGGTCGTGTAATAATTTTTGTTGTCAGGAGGGGGTCGGGGGCAATGAAGTTTGAAAACCCCTGTAATAGAAGCCCGATTTTATGAACACCAGTCTTATGAATGGCCAGTTATACAAACCATTTTTTCCAATGATGAAAAAATTGCATAACAAAAGTGCTGTCGATGAAGGAAAAAGTCAGCATGTGTTCAGTCTACTGGAAATTGCTTTGCCATGGTTTGAAAGACAAGAAGAGGAGAAGAATGCAGTGCATTACACCATACTGCAACATATGTACCATGCCTACAATAATATTGAAATGCTTAATTTTATGAACTTTTTTATTTTTATGATCGCCTCAATCTTCAATTGGTTTGTAAAATAGGGGTTCTACTGTACTAGCAAAACCATTTTTGCTAATATAAGCTTAATGTACAGTAGGCAGGGACAGCAGGTTTGTAGAAATTTTGATGGTGCCCAGAATGACTAGAGCCCTCCACCCGCCTGCACCTGCCTAAGGCTCTGGGAGGGAGTTTGGGTGGGGGGAGGTGATCTGGGGTGCAGGCCCTGGGCTGGGGCAGGGGATTGGGGTGCAGGCTCTGGGAGGGAGCTTGGGGGTACCAGGGGCTCAGGACTGGGGCGGGGACTGGGATACAGGAGCAGGTGTAGGTTGTGCGCTCTGGGAGGGAGTTTGGGTGGGGAAGGGAGTCTGGGGTGCAGGCTCTGGGATGGAGTTTGGGTGCGGATGCAGGAGGTGGGGGAGGTTTCAGGCTCTGGGAGGGAGGAAGGGGGGGGGGTGCAGGCTCTGGGAGGGAGCTTGGGGGTGGGAGGGGGTGTGTGGGATGGGGAGGGGTACAGGCTCTGGGAGGGAATTTGGGGCGGAAGGGTGATATGGGAAAGGGGTGGGGTGCAGGCTTTGGGAGGGGATGTAGGTCCTGCAGCATTTACCCAGGGCTCCTAGGCAGAGTGGGCCCGGGCCTCCGCTTGCTGGCACTGTCCTAACAGCTTCCTATTGGCCGCAGGGGTGCTTGCGGCAGCAGCACCTGCAGACACAGACCCAACCCATCCCACCCAGGGGCTGCCAGCCACATGGAGCAAGCAGGCAGGAAGCCGCTCAGGTTTGCTGCGCTACCAGTGGTGGGTGGGGGCCCCAGGCCGTTTTAAATAGCCTGGGGGATGCACAGGGTGGAACGTGCGGAGTGCCCAGGGGTGGAAGGGAGGGCCGAGAGAGAGACCCGGCCTCAAACAGTGCTGGACCCGGGCCCTGGGCCAGGAATATTCCTGGTGCCTAGGCACCACGGGCCCATAGAACTTGCCACCTATGACAGTAGGAGGATTTGCCGGTATTCTTACAACCTTTTCTCACGTAGACCTGTCCAGCGTAGACCTGTAGTCACTTAGGCCATCTGCAAGAGGGATTTAACATGCTAAGCCAATGTATTGCCGTTGTATATCATGTTATTTATTATGGTATTTGTATGGAATTCCTGGTATTGTAAAAAGTATTATTTCTACATGCTGTTCATCTGTACATTTCGAATAACGTTCCCAGTTTAAAAACAGAGAAGCTAAAATGTGGAGAGGTTAAATGACTTGCCCATAATCACTTGCCATTCTGTGACAACACTAGAAATTGAACCCAAGTTTCTTGTTATTGCCACTGACAATGTTGCCCCCCATGTACATCTATATAGCTCATTCTTCAGGGTGTGGATATACTAGAAAATAAAATTCGTGGTCTGATTTCCAGATGTTACCACTTGAGTTGCCACTGAATTCATCTGGAGCTGCGAGTGCTACCACCACTGAATATCAAACCACAAATGTCACACTTCTATATGTTTTTGTACAATACTAAAAAAATCTGGTCAGTACCATGACAAATAAACAAACCAACAACAACTATGAACTAAAAGTGCACCTTAGACAGTGTAACTTAAATGTTATGCTTCCATGACTTGCAAGGATCTCTACTCTGCATTTAGTTGCATACCCAAAACTCCCATTGACTTCAGTGGAAATGTAGGATTAGCTGTGTGCCAGGGAAATTGTCTTGCATGGGCTGAGGTAACTGACAACAACAGTGGAGTCAAAGTCTGTAAAATATAATGAGCATCTGGTGAATGTGTGTTGAAGGTGACAGTTCTCCATTCTTAGTAACTACAGCTTCAATTTTAGGTTTACTTATGTGATTCTGCTTTGAAAAATGGAACCCTAAGGGTGGCTTTGTGGGATTCCATGTTATTGTTTCTCAATGATTTCCTTATCAGATGTGCTCCTCTGTTTATAAGTAGCACTGTTTTCTAACTTGCCAAATGCCATCTGGGCTCTGGGAATCTAGCTGGGACCTTTCCTTCTTAAACCTTCAGTGACAACTTTGTGATTTTCCCTTTACTCTGAACTGCCTTGCTTGGGTGTGCACAGGTACAAGTGAATGTAGGTAGTAAATAATTCTGCGGAGTATGATTGTCTAGTGTACAATATAATCCTGGATGTGATTTAGTAATTTTGAGATATATTTGCCAACAGATGAGGAATAAGTGTCTTTAAAAAGTGAATTATATACACCTATAATACATAAGTTAATATGCTCCTGTTACTTCCCAATCCTCTACTGAGAATTAAAATATAGTGGGCACCATTTTAAATTTAACAATTGTGTTTGTGCTGCCATGGTGCCTCCTATTCTATGTGGATTAGGCAAATTCTGTTTGAACAGGAAGCACCCTTAACTCTTTGAAATCCAAGGGAAATGAGGGTGTTTATCACCATATAAGAAATGCTTGGCACTCTGGATGCTCAAGCCATGAACAATCAATATCTGAGAGTTCAGTGCTGCTTTTTATATACCTAATAAATGGATTGTTTATAAAATGATTGACTCCCACTGCAGTGAAACTGTGTTCAGATGTAGTTACATCTATATTTTTAGATGAGTACATTTACTTACCATGTAACAAGCATAATTTTCTTATATTGTATTAGGAGGAACAAGGGTATTAAGCAAAATTTTTGTACAGAATATTTCTCTTGTTAAGTGTTTTCATTGTTTATGTCACCAAGACAGAATTTTTTTTCCTTCTACAGAATTCTACTTTGACAATTGAAGAATTTCATTCCAAACTGCAAGAAGCTACTAACTTCCCACTGCGACCTTTTGTCATCCCATTTTTGAAGGTATTGCACAGTTCAATGATCTGGAAACTATTTCAAACCATATTGTTGCGAGGTCACAGATGTATGTTACAGTTTTTCTTTTTAAAGAGAGTCAGGAAAATGAATCTAACGCATAAAGGCTCCTTTCCATAGTTTAATGGATGAAACTCCATTAGAGTCAATATTTTCTTTCTGACCATTTCTAACTACTCACAGAAGTTGTTGGTTCCCTAATTTTGTACACACTATGTGGTTTCTTTTTTATTTTTATGTTAAAGGTGACTATATTGAGAGGCTTTTTATGAGCAAAATCCTGGAACCCAATTATGCACTCAGGAATGCTGATGTAAATTTAGAAGACTAGATTTGGCTATGTCCAATTTGCACAGAATTAGGGTTAGTGTAAACACCTGTTGGTTTATCCTTTCATGGCATGTAACATACTTTCCCTGCATGATAAGAATATGACACACAGGAGGGCTCACAAGCGTCTGATCTTTATTTTCTGACCTCACTCACATGATTCGGGTCACGGGTACAAAAGTTTTCATTTATCTGTCAAATGGGAGAGGGCAGTATCCATTGCCTCCAGTGGTGACTTGTATATCTTGCCATTTAAGTGTAAACAAACAAAAAAAAGCCAAATTGCAAATGTAAAAAAGTTATCCAAAAGCCGATGCAGCTAATTAATAAAGCAAATAAAATTGTATGGCATGGAGATCAGTATAGAAAACCTGGTCCCCCGGCCTCGCAAGAAGAATATTCTACCTTTCCTTGACTGTCAATAACTGCTGCCTCTGAACTTCAGTGGCTTTCTGATCCCACAATCTTGTGTTCTCAGGACATTTCCTTTTGCCTTGTTCTGTTCGCCACTGAGATCTGTTTGTGCTGCTGCCGTTGTTTTTCATGGTCAGTGACTGTGTGGGCTTGTGTTGTGTTTTTTGTCAGTGCATGATCATTGTCACTAAGTATCTAGGGCCACGTCTACACTACGGGATAATATCGAATTAGCTAAAATTGGTTTTATAAAACTGATATTATAAATTCGATTTCATGCGGCCACACTAGGCACAGTAATTCGGCGTTGTGCGTCCATGCTCCGAGGCTAACATCGATTTCTGAAGCATTGCATTGTGGGTAGCTCTTCCGTAGCTATCCCATAGTTACCATTTGGGAATGGGCTCCCGCAACCACACTTGAATTCTGGGTTGAATCATTATTGTCCGCGGGTGGGTCTGGGTAAATGGTCGTAACGCACTCCTCTCCTCCAGGGAAAAACAATCAGCTGAAATCTTCTCGCGCTGTTTTTTACCTGGATTCCCTGGATGGACGACAATATTTGACTAGCAGCACGCATGTACCAATAGGAGCCCGTTCAGCTTTTTTTTTCTGCGCACCATTGTGTAGCTGGATGCGGGAGAGAAGAGGGATACCAGTGCT
>NC_133770.1:256404959-256452459 GCF_003597395.2 Chelonoidis abingdonii | reverse complement strand
AAATGGTAGTAGATTCATATGTTTATCTTCCAGTTCTTCAGGAAAGGAAGATAAGGAGAGTGTGCACCTTCTGGCACAAACCAGCAGTGAGATCATTCTTTGATTTCACAGGAGACAGAAAGATGAGCACTTAAAAATGTATTTGGGACTGGAAGAAACTTCATGGGACTAGTGTAATCACCTTTTCAAAATCCCAAAACAGGACCCTCTGCTGGGGCCCTGCCCCTGCTCCTACTCTTCCCCCTGAGGCCGTGTCCCCTGGCCAGGTTGGAAGCCAGAGCTGGGCAGTGGTAAAAGCTGTCCAGGGAGCCAGATTACTTTGGGGAGCCCCATACCCTCCACCTGCCCTAGGTGGAGTGCCCAAGAACAGCTCCCAGCCCATGCCCCTCCCCCAGTGCACACCGTCCAGGGCAGGTGAAGGGTGTGAGACTCTGAGGCTCCCCACAGTGGCCCAGGCTCCCTGGATGGTGCTTACTACTGCCTGGCTCAGGCTTCTAGCCTGGCCAAGGGTGGGGTCTTGGGAGAAAGAGGAAGAGCAGGGGGAGAGGCCTCATGGCAAGGGGGGCTAAGGCCCACCTCAGCCCTACCCAGTAGGATGCAGCCAGTGTCGCCCCTGAGCCTGAGGCAGGCATAGAGTGGCGCCAAAGGAAATCCAGGACAAATGCGGTCCCAGAGTCATTCAGCCTGGGACCAGGACTTGAACTGCACATTTTGGGACTGTTCCGCCAATTAGAGATGGGTGGTCACCCTACCTGGAATGTTGAGTCCAATCCCCTGCTATCACAGGGAACCCCATGATAAATGGATCAAGCACCTCTTAAAACTAGTTAGGTTGTCCTTTCCCTGCTCCCTACTCCTATTGGAAGGTTGTTGCAGAACCTCACTCCTTTGACTGTTAGAATCTTTTTCTAGGTTCCAACTTGAATTTATTCATGTCCAGTTTATACTTATTTGTACCCACTTACATTAATAAGCCTCCTTCATAATTTAAGTGATAAAATTACCTTAGTATTAGTGTTCTATATCTGGGTGACAGATTATTTGGTCTGAAAATAGAAAACCCACTTCCTTCCCTGACGAACCAAAGGACACACTCCACCCATGTACTTATTCGCCACATTGATACTGACTTGGACTCTTAATACATTCCATGGGTGGCGTACCCGAGCCCACTTATCCACTGATGCTTTAAAAACTCCTGTACCCCAATCTGGGTCTATGCTGGTTATGTGATATGTATGTATCTCATGATCCTTGTAAGCGATACCTGTAATCCCTCATAACTCAAGCATGACCCTGGATGTACAGTACCACCGCTCTTAACTTGTGCATGTTTAATTTTAAACATTAACTTTAATAACATTTTTAAATCTTCTTGGAGCATTTAAGATGAGATGAGACTTCACTGAGGTTTGGGAAACAAAGCAAAAAGTGACAAAACAAAATTGTAAATGAAAAATTCAAAGCAATGATTTTTTTAGACAAGTCCGCTCAGAACTTTTATTTCTTTACATAAAGCTCAGTGATTTTTTTGTTAGTACAATTTGTGATACACTGGACCATGACTTCGTTTCTGTATCTTATGGCTTCATAGTTTCACCTGTTACCATAGTATTTGAGCACCCTATTATATTAACTGGCAGCTTTGTTGATCCCTGTAACTGGGCGAACTCACCCCCGCGGCGCCTCCTGCTGGTTGCTTCAGGGAATTAGCTCAAATGCGCAGCTCGGAGCGCCCTCTGCAGGCCGGTGATCCGCCTTCTGGCCCCGTGTCCCTCCCTGGACCCCGGTGCCCCTTTTACATGGGGTGCTGCCCCCCTGGCAGTAACCCCTTGTCTCTTAGGGGTTTCCCCTCCCCAGGGAACCCCCCCCCCATCCCCACTTTGCCTCAGGATCTTGGCAACTGCCCAGTCATTAGCTAGCCCCATGCCCTGGGGCAGACTGCAGCGTTAGCCTCTCATCATCGGCAAAGGGGTTTGGGCCTGCTGCCTTGGCCTACCCCTGGGTTGCACCCTGCAACCCCAGTACCTCCTAGCCTACTGCTAGGCCACAGCCTGGGTCTCTCCAGGCAGGAGCTCCCCAGCTCCTCTGCCTTTCCCCAGCCCTGCTCCACACTAGGTACCTTGTCTCAGCAGCCAGGCCCTTCTCTCTCTGAATGCAGAGAGAGAGAGAGTCTTGGGCTCCTGGCTTCTCTGCCCTTTTATAAGGGCCTGTGGCTCAGGTTGGGGCATGGCCCCAGCTGCAGCCACTTCCCCAGTCAGCCCAGCTCAAAAGGCTGCTTGCTCCAGCCCCAGCCCCTTCCCTGGGCTGTTTTTAACCCCTTCAGGGCCGGAGCAGAGATCCACTCTGCTACAATCCCACAGAACAACCTAGTTAAAAAAGTTGGCACTTACCTGTAAGGTTTAAGCAGGGAGCTAGGAGCCAGGAATTTATGAGTACTGATACTGACTCTTTCTGTCTGTGGCCCTGAATAAATCATATGAATCTGTTCTCCACTTTTCTCTTCTATAAAATGGGTATGTTGCTACATTCCTACCTCAGATGGGTATTTTGGGGGTTAATTTCAGTTTATACAGTACTGAAGATGAAAAGTACTATATAATTATATGGCAGTATTGTAATCCAGGTTCTGATCCTACAATTTCTCAGAATTTTATATATGTATAATTCTCTTTGCATTGTTAGTTTCACTGCATCCCTCCATCAAGTCGGGCAGTGTAGCTGGACCAATTTTATTCTTAGGTTTCTAAAAGCCCCTTCTCCCTCCATGCCAGTTGTGGTGGTTGCCACTGCCAGCAGAATTGGAATGACATCTATTAGATGGTAGGCATCTTATTAATAGTGAATATAGATAGGCTAATGTTTTGTTCACTTTCACAAAATACAATGTTGAAAAGGTTCTATGAACTTTTAGAGTCCTAAAGTTCTACAGCAATGTCTTTCTAACTCTCTTGAGGGCCTGTAGACTAATGGTAGCACTGGTGGTTTTTTTCCAATAGCAAATTATGCTTCTAAATATATGTCAACAGCAAAAAATTAACCTGCAGCAGCAAGTCTCAGGGCCTGGATCAACTGACTCAGGCTCCTGCTGCAGGGCTAAATATAGCAGCGTAGCCTGCCAGGTTGGAGGGTCTCAGAGCCCAGGCTCTAACCTGAGCTCGAATGTCTACACTGCTGTTCTTAGCTCCATAGCCCAAGCCTACGTGCCCGAGTCAGTTGTCCCGAGCTCTGTGACTTATTGCCACTTTTGGTTTTTGGTTCTTCTTGCTGTGTAGATGCACCATTAGTCCCTGAGAAGAATGTTATATTTCTTTAAATACAGAAAGGCTGTAGCAAGAATTGTGATGATGATCCATACCTATAACATAACTAAATACTGTAGCTAATGCATAAACATGTGCCAAGTTAGAATTGGGTGTTTATCCTTAAGTCAAGAAAAAATGAAAGTTAGTACTTTGCAATCTGAATGCTAAATTCCATAGGAGAGTTGTTTTGTCTGTAAAGACAGCAGCTGTATAGAAACACAAATATTGCATAATAACAAGACAGGACATAAAGTGAGCTAGTGCTGTGCTCTTGCTACCCTTTAAAGATTTGGACCTGAAGATTGTTTTTTTGTTTTTTTTCTTGTAGCATTTTCAGTTTTGTTTTATGGTTCAGCAAATAAACTCTTCCACTTTCATGTGTGCACATACATGTATTTCAGCTGTGACTCAAACCTCTAATGAGGCTATATGGTTTAACACAGCTAACTAAAATAAATATAAGTCAAGATGAATGAAATAGACTCATCCCAGAGTGGGCTTTTAATTGATTTCTAATTTTGCTACTTCATCTTTGTGAAACTGCCTGAGAGTCGTTCAGCTGCTCCCTTAATTTCTGAAACACTCTTACAGGCCAATCTGCCCCTGCTGCAGCGGGAGCTCCTGCACTGTGCAAGACTGGCCAAGCAGAACCCCGCCCAGTACCTCGCTCAGCATGAACAGCTGCTTCTGGATGCCAGCACCACCTCACCTGTTGACTCCTCAGAGCTGCTTCTCGATGTGAACGAAAACGGGAAGAGGCGAACTCCAGACAGGTCAGAAGGCCAGAGTGCTAATACTCTGCAATTGTAAACATGCTTTGGGATGTAAAGCTAACGTGCTGATCTATTACAATAAGAGTGGTGTGGGGTGCTCCATTTCATTCTACAAAATTTGTGCTGAGTGTTCCAAGATTAATTTTTTTTCAGTTACAGCTAAATAATTGGCAAATTTTTATTTGGACCCATGTGAAATGTTCCCACTGACTCCAGGCAATGATCCTCTATTGCATGCACGTGAGAAGTCTTAGGGCAGAATTTGGCCATATGTAGTTGGGAATAATACAGAACTGTTCACAGCACTATCACTAACTATTTGGAGCATAATATCTGTATGCAGCTTAAAGTGATTAGCAGATCATTCCTACTCTATATGCGAATCTGTCTGTATTTGGGTTTTTGTCTGAGGAAGCATTAAATATGGGAAGCTGGATAGGCACCCTTACTGGGGACTATAATTACAGTACTCACTTTCTTGAATACAAATGTGATTATCACGTCTACATGCAATTCCCAAATATGAAATGCAGTTGTATTATGGAAACACTAGAGAACTACATATAGCTGGTTACTGAGCTGTAGTGCTCCAGGCACATCTGAGAGTCTGATAATATCCTGATAAATACCGGAACAAAGAGACTGCTTCAGAATGCAATCAGATCTGTAATTCCTTATTCAATTGTTAGATTTCATAGCAGATATGTAAGGATATATTTACTGTTTCTTTAAATCTGTGGAAGGAAGCCAGGGGCACTGTGGGGCTAGGGATGATTCTAGGCGGAAGCTGTGTGGAGAAACAGAAAAAGAATCACAGAGTAGCTTTAGGGACAAGGGACAATATTGTGTTCCCTTATTCCAATAAAGTTACTTATTCACTGTTAGATGAAAATGATTCTTGATTTTTTTTTAAACTATTGTCCAATGAAATAGTGTAAGATGTTTGAGTTCTTTCTGAATCTGCATAAATATTCTCTGCACTGGATCCAAATAGTGGATTTTGGCTAGTTTCACTTGCCACTGGCAGTACCAAGCTGTCAACTTTTATAAAGCCATTCAGAAGATATTACTTTTGTTGTGCATTATGCATCACTGGGGCCCCAGAAATCTTTTAAGTGGGAAAAAAAATCAAGAGTCTGTGGAGCCTGGAGAGAGTGCAGAGTTTTGTGGGTGGCAGTTTAGTTTATGGCCAGTCAGTGGAAGAATATAACATAAGGAAAAACAAGGTCTGAAGGCAAGTGATGCTGCTCGACTAAAATAAAATAGCAGATATTTGAGCATATGTGAATGTGAGAGGTTCACAGGATATGTGCTAGGTCTTGAAAATGTCAAGTTAGTGATTCCTCAAACCACTCATGCCACTCACAAACACTGAAAATCTAGATAAGGTTCCCATCAGATGGCAGGGAATGCTCATGCATTTGAGATATTAACCTATTGCAAAATATGTGGCAGGAAATCCTTTGTGCTGGATGACACCTTATTGAGAAGTCCTGTTGGCCACCAAAATTTTACAGGGGCTGAAGATGGTTATGTGGGTGCAATTTTTGAGTGGCATTTCTTTGCTACACCTTCCACACAAATTCAAACAAACTGAAATAGCCACAGATGTTAACACACAGCAGCAAAAGGTATCCAAGATAGGTGGCCTGGTTAATTATCAGGAGTCCCACGTCCAACATGTGACTGTTACAAAGAGAGGGGGAATCACCAAAGCTGAAAATCCAGTTGCTTGTGGCAATTATATCATAGTCACTCAGTCTTTGCAGGACAACATATTGGAAATGATGCATGTTGGGAAAAGAAGGTCTGACAAAATGATGGGAGTAAACCCAAATGTCAGTGTGGTGGTCCACCATAGGGCAGGACCTAGAATACAAGGCGGAGTCATGAATGCTTGAGTAATAGACACAACTTAAAATAATCTCTCATATCCACAGGATACTACCCATTAGGTCTTGCATAGGTGAAGTAAATAGCACTAGATCTGCCTAACAAAGATCATACCTACGTGGTTTCTCTTGACTAACTTTCTTGGCAGAAATTCTACTTCTCATTTAACCCATATGACAACAGGTCAAAAGAAGAAAATATCTTTTAACTTTTGTCTCTTTCTGGCATTTCAGAACCAATAGCCACTGACACTGAGCCAGTTTTCCAGGGCTGATTTCCAAGCTTTTATGATAGGTACAATTTCACATACATTAATTTTAAGCCCTCACGGTCCACAAGGGAATGAACTGGTGGAGAGAGTAGTGCAGGTTGCTGAGAGAATTCTGCTATCAAAAGACTTCATACTAGCTTTGCTGAGCTATAAGGCAACCCCTCACACAGTCCTTGGTGTAATCCTAACTCACCTGTTAATGAGTCAACAGATCAGAACCATGCTGAACTTAGAAGTACATTTTCACCCTTAGTGATCCTTCTAAAGGACTACTGATTGACTACAAATTTAAAAGGTCTAAAAACGCTTTCTACTTTATTGGAATGCCATCCAAAGCTTCATAAAGACGACTCTGTTTTGGTAATATTGAACAACTTAGTGGACATAGCTGCACCCAGAGGTCTTGCATAGTCAAGGAACTCTGAACAGAAGAAACAGGCAACAGCTTCAGCTGAATCCAACCCAGGGGAGTTGTCATGTGACCCTAGTAATACTGGTACTCACACCAAACAGTGAAGTGAGAGAATCCTGTGCAGAAGAGTCTTAAATCTATTGAACAGAAGTCTGCATCATTTGAAATTTGATAATACAAGTGAATCAACCAAATAAATTCTTCCTTAGAGCTAGAACATGGCCTCAGATCTACATGAGTGGTGAAACCAATGACTTCTCTTGCTCTATAACTTATTAAATACTGAATTGTTTAAGATTACTTGTCTGGGGGTAGGAGAAACACGTGAGGATGTGTGTACTATTTGTTTAAATCTTCATATATAAAAAATAAAAATATGTCAAAAATGTTAGGTATCTTCATGATAGGTGTAAGTGTCACTACCACTCTGCCAACAATGTGCGTATAAGGATGTATGAAGATAAAAGGCAGCTTCTTTCCAGGGAAACTGAGATCATTGGACCCGATTCTGAATCCTGATATATGCTCATTGCTCTTGCTGAAGTCAGTTGGATATGATCTTACACATTTTTCCTCTTCTCTCCCACTCTCTTCCAAAATTGGTACTAGTATGTTTACATACAACATACACCTAAGTATGCTTGTATGCTCTAACTGTGACTCCAGTAGAAAGGCAGAATTAGGAAGAAAAATAGAGAGGGAGTATGTATTGTGTATATGCACACTTGTATGTCTTGGGGGATTAAATTTTTTTCCTTGTATAATTTCAGCATCTTGTTTGCATATGCATTTTCCATCTCTAGTTATTTTTCTGCATATGCATATCTACTGTATGTGAGGTTTTATAGAGCAATGTGACAGCAGAGCTTAGTGTTTTACTGAATGTTTTCTTGGTGCATATGGTCTGACATGGCTGAGCAGGCACGGTGAGATTTTGGAGTCTATTAAACTAGCTCATTAAAAAGATCAATCTGTTTCTGTAATAACACCGGGAGCCATCAGTCACTGAAAGAGAGAAAAAACTGACACCTGAGGAGACAACACATTTTAATAATTTGTTCATGACATGTCATGAACAAAGTGTTTACTCTACCTTGTTTACAACTTTTTGAGCTTATATCCTGCTGTCATAGGGCTAAAAAAGTTGGACTAACAACTTTTTTTTGTGAATGAATGCTTTCCCTTAAACATCTACATAATTTTAAATAAATTAACTGTGTAAATTTGCTGCTGTTTACAGAGAAATTAATCCTGCTTTGAGGCTGCCCTAAAAGACTGTTATTGTGCAGTATAGAAGCATGTCACGTAG
Organism: Chelonoidis abingdonii; assembly: GCF_003597395.2. Classification (NCBI taxonomy): domain Eukaryota; kingdom Metazoa; phylum Chordata; order Testudines; family Testudinidae; genus Chelonoidis; species Chelonoidis abingdonii. The sequence goes on along the minus strand of NC_133770.1, from coordinate 256,444,496 downwards.
TACAGTGACAGGCAAACTTTTTGGCCCGAGGGCCGCATCGGGTTTTGAAAATTGTATGGGGGGCCGGTTAGGGGAGGGGATTGTGGCCCAGCCCCCACCTCCTATCTGCTCCCCCCTACTGGGACTCCTGCCTCATCCACACACACCCTGCTCCCTGACGGCCCCCCCAGGGACCCCTGCCCCATCCACAACCCCCCAGTCCCTGTCCTCTGGCCGCCCCTGGATCCCTGCCACCCCATCCAACCCCTCCTCTCATTCCTGACGGCCCCCCCCGGGACCCCTGCCCCATCCAACCACCGCTTATCCCTGTCCTCTGAATGCCCCCAGAGCCCCTGCCCCTGACTGCCCCCTGCCGCCTCATCCAACCCCTCCTCCTTCCTGACTGCCCCCCCGGGACCCTTACCCCATTCAACCCCCTCTTCCCCCTCTGACTGCCCTGACCTCTATCCACACCCCCACCGCCTGACCACCCCCCAAACTCCCCTGCCCACTATCCAACCCCCCTTGCTCCATGCCCCCTTACTGCACTGCCTGCCGCCACCACGCAGCACAGAGCACCGGGTCAGGCCAGGCTCTGCAGCTGCACTGCGCCAGGAGCTCACAGCCCTGCCGCCCAGAGCCTTGGGAGAGACTAACAGTTAAGACTTTTGCTGGTGAGAACGGTCATGACAGTTTTGTGGACTTTGAGAGAACAGTCTGGAGAATGCCCTCCTATAGAGGTGTTGCCCCCATGTGAGAAGGTTGATATTGACTGGGTCAGGGACACAGAGTCTAGGTTGGCCACTGCTACGTATTGAGGGCCTATTTCTGCCATTTCAGTTCATGGGAGCAGAGGATGCTCAGCACCTCATTGGACGATGAGCCTTGCAACCAGTGTAAAAAGTTTAGGAATCTTCTTTGAGCAAAATCTTACAGGTTCTTCAGTTAAGTTAATTGCCTGAGTTGTGACATGAAGCACTTCCTTAGTATGATGGTTCTGTGTGACAAGTAAATATACACATGATGTTTATATATTGATCTGTGCTGTGCATACAACATTGTCTTATCTGCAAAATACTTTGATAGATACAGGCACGAAAGAGATTTTTTCCCAGTAGATTATTATCACTCATTCAATCATCAATCTTTTACATGTAAATATTAGTTTAAACCAAAGCATCTTGCAGAAATGAAGGATGAACCTTCTCCATCCCAACTCCTATTTAATAATGTTATTCTCATAAACTGCATTTAATATTTTGTATGAAACGGTTAAGTTAATTTGCCAGCCAGAGCAGTCGTTTGCTGTTTGATTTCCTGCTCAGGAATGCACAGTCTTTTGAAACTAAAGCTTCTTCCTGTATATTTGACTGTGTGCCTTCAGCAATTCTTGATGAGAAGTAACAGCCAATCCCAGTTGTAACTGGACAGCCCTTAATCTCAATAAAAAAGGAGTCCACATGCAAAAAATCCTTCAGCGTGAACATCTACAGTTACAAAAACCTCATTCTCTGAAACTGGCCTCTCTCCTCCTTGCCCTCAGATCTTGGGTGGCGGGAAGAAGAGAGGCTTCTGTACACTGAGCCATATATAAGGGCAGCTGTAGAAAAAAAAGAGGACCTCAACAGTAGTTGACTTTTTAATCTTTGTTAGAGGTTATCATTCTAACCTTGATATTCAAGAACAAATTTTGAGTGTGCCTTCAAAAATGCATCCATAGTTTGATTTGTGCATACAAAAATCTGCATACTTTCATGGAAATGTGTACTTGCAGATTAAAATTTCATAGTTGGATTTGAGTAGTCACAGGTCTGAGGTTCTGCATGCAGCCAAATGTAAAATATGTTAGTGCATTCTTGGAGAACAGTCAAAAAGTGTTGCTATCCATTGGAGTTTAACAGCATGGATTACACTGACGGCAATTAAATGTATAGTTACCTTGGCAGTCATGGGGGTCACATCTCAGTCTCATCTCACTTCTTATCATTTGTCTTTCTAGAACACAGTGTACATTAATTTTAACTGTTTACTTCCTTGGTCAAAAATACTCATTATAACAGTTGCCCTAAAGTGCCTGGCAAAGATCCTCTCCCTTTCGCTATGAGAGGGGTGACGGGGGCCTCCGTTCACCCTACAATTGCAGTGGGCACTGGTACTTGTGTATGGAGTCTCTGGAAAGCCTATCTTTATTCCCAGCAACAAGCTGTAGCAAAACCCATCTCTTCATTTCCTATTGCTCACTGCCACAGCTCTTGAAATAGAGATTCCCCTTATCCCTCCTCCAATGGGCCTTGATACCTGCCCCACCTCTTCGCTGCAATGGGCTCAATCTGCTGCACTGCTTTCTCTCCCGCCCCAGGATGCCGTCCTTGTCTCCTGCCCAGCTTTCTCTCCAGTGGGCTGTTCTTCCTTGCTTGAGACCGTGCCCTAGTCCTGCCCCATAAAGCAGTGCATGGGAGAGAGTATAGTTGTCTGGAGAGAAAGGGTGCATGTTCTCCTGGGTCCCTCTCCTTCACCCCCACAGTTATCTCACCTCTGTGTGTCTCCCCTTCCCCAGTTCAGGAGAATAAAAGGCACAGGCAGCTGCTGCCACTGAGCCACTTCCCTGTTAAATTCCTGCTCTGCATAGGCAGGGTGCAGGCTAGTCTGGCAACCTCTGTTTGCAAGAGCCATCAAACCCTGCAGTATCCTTTGTTACAGGCAGCCAAAACTGTATTCCGGTCCTAGCAGCTGAGGCGACCAACGGTGACATCTAGCATCAGTTGCATCAGCTATAGCTCAGCCAGAAACCCTGAGCCACCAGAGGGGAAAAAGTGTAAATGGCACCTCCCCTGGTGCACACCTCCCACAGTTTGAGAACTAGAGTGAAGTGGCGCTCCAGTACAAGAGGAGTTGAAAGTCATTTAAGCAACTTCCCTTCACTTAGCTATATGCACAGTTAAACTGGAAATCAGTTCACTGTGGATCCCACTATACTATATGAGTTCTCACTTTCGCAAAAGCCAGACAGCTTAAGTTAATCAAGAGACAGTTGTTATTAGGATAAGCTTGGGCTGTAATAGTAGAGCTAGAAAGTCATTCTTCATTTGTAGTATGGTCTCTGGGCAGAATGGAAAAGACTTACCTCTGTTTTTTCCTGAGGATGTAAACAGGCATTCACTGTTAGGCTGATATATATTAGCTGATGGTGTGGTTGCGGGTGGACTATGTGTACTTTATTTTGAAATATTTGATTATAGACTCAAATTATTTTGTTTCTTTATGGCTAATTTTCTGGCCCAACACTAACTCTTCTAAATGACCTCACTATGAAAGCACCATCTGTTACAAGGAATGGAGTAGGTACAGTTGAAGGCTGCCGTAAGACTGTGGCCTAACCAAGCTTCTCTTCAGATCAACAGCATGTGCAGGATTTTTGATCAAAGCTGTTGTGAGGTCACAAAAATATAGCTGCTTTTTTCAGTAGTGTCCCTATGGGCGCTGCACTTCAGATGTGTGTATACCCCATGCGTGTTTGATTAGAGAGTTTAGGTAGCATTGCCTGTTCAGCCTGCTCATGCGCTCTACTCTGCCTTGTGTACTGCACCATGGCTATATAGTGCTGCACAGGTGAACCGCCGTCAGTTCTTTCTCAAGTGCCTTGGCATGAAATAGAGCCTCAGCAGTGTCAGAGTTGATCTTACCTCAACTACAGTTTCTTTCATAGTTTCACTTAGTTCAGTTAGTTATAGCAGTAGTAGTTAGCTGTAGTTTTTAAAAAAAAAAAAACATTGTAAGGACTATCATCTTTTAGTTTTTCCCTGTGGAGAACTTTAGCTTGTGGGGAAGGTAGTTTTAAATGTTGCCTTTTGTGCCAGGAGGCTCTCCTGGTAAACAATTGACACTCCCAATGTGTCCATTGCTTGAGGAGTCACATATTCCCCTCTCCCCACCCCAAATGAATTTTTTGCCTGGTCTTAAAATCAAGAGCCAGAAAGAACCAGAAGGTTAAATTGTACTTCCTTTTGATGGAGGGCTCCCTCCATCCAGCTTCTGACCCAGCCCAGGGCCTTTCCAGCCCCATACATCAGTCTCTGAGCAAGCTGACCATCTCAACCACTTCAGTGCAACACTTCTCTAGAACTACTAAAAAGAAAACTCAAAAATCCCCTCAAAAAGACTCTGTGAAACAGAGTTTGGGTTCCTCAGGTAGGGAATCTACCTCAAAGAAACTCTGGTGGCTGATTGAGACAACTATTTAGGTGCCCGCCGATTCCTGACTCGGTATCCACGAGGCTGCAGATTCTTCAGGTACTGTGAGCACTAGTGAACCCAAAAAATCTAAGGGTTCCAGCTCAGGAATATCTGTGGTACCATCAGGGAGCCAAGATAACAAGGAAGTGACCCTGCAGTTTATAATAATCAACTATCAGGTGCTGATGCAACATATGATCACACCAATGACTAAAAGTTCTGTTCATTTATTGAACATCTAACATCAGAGCAGAGGGACTAATTCCAGGCAGCATTTGGATAGGAATTCTCTTCGCTCAACCATCTCCAATGGTAGTAATAACAGATGGACCCCTATTGTGATAGATGGATATCTGGCTGCATTATCTTGTATCAGTAGCCTGATCTCTAGCCTCCTTCTAGAGTATTAGCCCATTCAATGTGATCTTTTTCTACTTCAGTAGTCTTTCTTAAGAATGTTCCCATTGCTGAAATATGTAGAACTGGAACTTGGACCTCCATACTCATCAACATTATGCAGTAATTCATGACTCAGCTTCTGATGCTGTGCTTGGTTCTACTGTACTATCTTCAGTTTTGGACTTGACTCCGAAGTCTCTGCCTTCTTGGAGGGTATTGCTTAGTAGTCACCTGAAGTGAAGTACCCATAAGAGCACTACTCAAAGAAAAAGGAGAGGTTACTTGCCTTGTGCAGTAACTGTAGTTCTCCGAGATGTGTGTCCCTGTGTGTGCTCCATCAGCCACCGTCCTTCCCCTCTGCTTTGGAGTTCTTGGCTATGGAGCTTTGCAACAGAGAAGAAACTGAGGGCACAAAAATATAGCTTCTTCTTTGAGTAGTGTTCCTATGCAGCTCTGTATAGGCAAGAGCAGTGCATGAGGTGGAGTAGAGCACATGCACTAGTCAAATGGGCACAGCTACCTAAAATCTCCAATTTGAAGATACATGGGGCAAATGCAGATCTGAACAGTAACACCCATAGAGCCTCCCATCTCACAGAACTACAAAACCTCTGTTAGTCTATAAGGTGCCACAGGATTCTCTGCTGCTTGCACAAGGTAAGTAACCTCTCCTTTTCTCTCCTCTCTTGAGGAAAACAGCTCTTATCACCAGGAATGATTCTTTCTTCACACTCCAAATGTGTCTTAGAAACCTGCTGTGATCATATTGTTTAATTCCCTGATGGGGAATCAGCCTGGCATTACTAAGAGCAAAAATTCAGCATGCTAAGACATATGGCCTAAGGGCCATGTGCTGCCCTTTGGAGGAAAACATTTCTTAAGCTGCAGATTTCCCCAGATCTCTGCATGCAACAACGAAGGCAGGACATCTCCACCAGTGTATGGTCTTTTTTCCATCAAATTGGACTTGACTAAGAATGGTGATTTCTTTTGTTTTATTAAAAATGAAAATTGCTTGGCCACTTGCTTAACACATGAATACATTGCAGTCTGTACTGTACCCACATGTTCAAAGCTTAATCTCAGTGAATATTGCTTGAATTTGTATGTTTATAAGGAGTATTTTTATGTTCTATAGGGAGTATTATTCTGCCAGTGTTTCTTAGGCTATGACAGAGATGTTTATAGTGATAACATGTATCCTTATAAATTTTGATTGATTAAACTGCTTTATGAAATGCTGCCCCACCCTCACCCCCAACGTTATGGAGCACAATGGCAGTCCTTAACTGTGCATATCTGAGCAATAGCCAGCCCTGTTCAAATTGTTATGGAAAGTTCCTGTACTTTATTTTTCAGAACCAAAGAAAACGGCTTTGACAGAGAGCCTTTGCACTCAGAGCATCCAAGCAAGCGACCCTGCACTATTAGCCCAGGCCAGCGGTACAGTCCAAATAATGGCTTATCTTACCAGCCCAATGGTCTGCCTCACCCCACCCCACCTCCACCTCAGCATTATCGTTTGGATGATATGGCCATTGCCCACCACTACAGGGACTCATACAGACACCCCAACCACAGGGACCTCAGGGACAGAAACAGACCTATGGGTAAGGGACAATGAGAAACTTTCTTTCTTTCTTTCTTTCTTTCTTTCTATAATTAAGCTCTACTTCAGTGGTAAAAAAAATTTTTCTGGCTGAGAACTGTATTGCCCTCTATCTCACATTGCCCTCTGCTGAGATATCTATGATCCTAATGTAGCTAATGTTTCTAATAGCTTTACTAATATTGGACTAGACTGGGTCTTTAATTACACACTCACACAGGAGAGTAAGGATGAGTAAGAAGCACGTCTTTCACACATGTGTGGACAACATGGACTCTGGAACAGATGGGCAGTGGAATGAAGTCTTGTCTATCCCTTTATCCCACACATATGACAACCAACATAGCTAAACTAGCAGATGGGGTGTCTTAATTTACTGCTGATATAGGCCAGAGATAAATACTATCCCATGGAGTAAGGGAGTAATAGAAGGAGTTGCCCCCAGAATGATGTCTCTGAGGCACAATGCCCCCTGGGACCCTCCCTATCTGTGGTGTAGCTCTCACACTGCGCCCTGCTCAGGGCTATGCCTAAAGCACTCCTCAGGTCACGATGATTTTGTTGTGCTTGAATTTGCATGCCCTACTCTAAAGCAAAATGTTTACAGAAGTGCTTTTTATTCAGGATTTGTTTTAAAGAATAAAGAAGCAGCATTTACAGAGACCTTAAGTGTGAAGGACTGAGGCTTAAAATTTCGAGGGAAAGATCTCTCAAGTTAGTCTAAGCTGTCCCTTTGGCTAAAATATATGAATTCGAACTGTGGAAAATACATTAGGACCTATTAAGACCAAATAAGGTAGCATGTATTGTCAATTCACTGCATACTTGGAACTTGATCTTTATGCACAGTAAATCTTTACTTAGAATTTTCTATGGTTATTTAAGTATGTGTGAAGAGATGAACCTTTAATGAATTGGTATTGACGTTATAGTAATCATTGCATTTAGTGATCTTACATTTGGTCTGTGCATACTATTCATATTTTTCAGTCCTCTGTGTTAAGAAAGTATGATATAAAAAGGCAATATTTAACCATTTAACTCTCTTTGCAGTATAAGTGGCTTGGGAATTTCATATAGTAAATGATAAAATTGTTACGTCAATTCTTGAGTTTTTTTCTTTTCTACTAATCCAAAGATCGAAGGGTTTTTTTTAACTTAAAAAACAATCTGGTAATACTCAAACCTATTCAGAACTTGGGCCAAATCTTCTAAGCATCAATTTATTTCCTGCTGCTTCTCAATAATATTAAGCCTAGTATCAACAAAGATTTATTCTGCTAATACATTTTACAGTTTAAGATTTTCATTTTAATGTACTTTACCAGCATGAGAATTTCTTAATTTTAGAACTTGGATCAGTTGCTCAATATATGACATAAAACTCCCATCATTCCCTATATCTTTCATGTTGAGACTAATTTTTAAATTTTAATACACTGATCCAAATCCTGGCCTACATAAAAAAGAAGAAAAAACGAGAGCAAATTACACATTTTAAAATATGTGTGAAAATAAAGTAATTTAAACAAAGAGTAGAACAAAAGCTATTAATGATTTTCGCATTGTCACCTTGTTTGATATTAGGCATATGAAGAAGCAATTTCTACAGTGCTGCCTTTGCACCAGAAGATATTAGTAATTTCTACATTTATTGTAACATCACTGAGGTACCCATGATTTTTCTGGTGCCCAATCCTACAAGTGGCCTGTGCAGCAAATTATCGCCAACAGGTGTTTGTACATGGAACACTTCGCACCATTAGAACTTTGATGCAGTGAAATATTTTATACAAGTCTCTTGTTCTGCATCTGCCTTTACTGATTGTTTTTCATTATGGAAAGGAAATTGTTGTTTATCCCAGGTAGTGGACATACAATAACCATTAAAGATTCCTAGTCCTTTGTTTACATCTGTGGTTTAATATCACTGAAAAGACTGATAAAACTTTAAATGGTACATGTGTATATGTAGTATCTGTCTATATACATAAACCTTCACTCAAAAATTGTGCGGGTTTTTGTTATGGATGAGCATTGTAAATACCAAGACTCAGTAGATAGATAATGAAAAAATAAGAGAGCTTTTCCAGATGAATCCTTTGATGTAAATATCTTTTCCACTTTCGGCAGGGTTGCATGGCACACGACAAGAAGAAATGATTGATCACAGGCTAACAGACAGAGAATGGGCAGAAGAATGGAAACACCTTGACCATGTAAAAAATTAATCAGTGTGTGTGTACATGTGTCTGAATGGACCCAGCATGGCTTTAGAAAGTAACTGTTACAATATTGTAACTGGCATTACATATTTTAGTTTATTAACTTTTCTTTAATTTTCCATATTGTAGAACAAGTTTGAAAACAGTGGTGGCTAAATTATAGTGCTTAGTTCCCCATTTGTATGCTTCTTTTGGCACTCTGGGTCCAAATACCTGTTTTAGAATCCAAACTGCTGATATGAGCAGCCAATGGAAGCTGGGTGATGAGGACTGAACACTGGCTCCAGGAGACTTCCCACTCCCTCACTTTATCAGTGCCCTGAAAATGAAATTTTTGTTTGTTTTTGCTGTTAATTAGATCTTATAACTATTAAATGATTTGTATGTATAGCTAGGAAATACAGTTAAGCAAGAGGGAATTATTGTGTTTAAAAGGAAGTACTGGTAGTTTTATTTTATTTTTATTTGAGAGAACAGGGAGATAATCTTTCTCCCTTGAAACCCGGGCAACTGAAGTGAGAAAATGACTTAAATTGACTGAGTTTTCTGCGGGGATATGACACATCATAATCAAATGTTCTTTTGGCTCCTCCCTTCCCCCTGCCCCTACTAATAGCTGTTAAACTGCATCATGGACATGGTGGAAAAAACAAGGCGATCTCTCACTGTACTACGGCGATGTCAAGAAGCGGACCGGGAAGAGCTTAATTACTGGATACGGCGGTACAGTGATGCAGAGGATTTAAAAAAAGGTGGTAGCAGCAGCAGCCATTCCAGACAGCAGAGTCCAGTGAATCCAGATCCAGTCCCATTAGGTACAGTATTTTCTTCAAAAGTCCATTATCAGTCCCACTCTAAATTAGCCAAGCTCCGGTTCCTGACTTCTTCCTTTTAATTATTACAGCTGAAGCTCAGATTTGTTCCCCTGATTTATTTTTTCTCTTAATACCGATAAAATGTTCCTTTTCACTGAAGATTAAGAGCTAAATGCAAATTTCACTTCCTGAGAGCCTCTTTGTGATAATCACCAGTTTTCCTTCCATTCACAAATGTACGTAGGTGGAGGAGCTGGGAGACAGAACGCAAATTTGAATTTGGTGAAGTAATAAGATGAACACTGTTTGATTCCCCACCCTCATCATTTAAACCAAAAGATAGGTACTTCTTGACTGTTACTATTAAAAGATCAAGAGAAATCAAAATGAACTTGATGGAGTGAATTCCACTGTATGTAATGGCACACCTTGGGAAACATCTGTACTTAGCAAACAGACTCATACAGAAACTTCTGACCTGTATTTATATTCAATTTGAGAAAGAAAGTTGACAAATGAGAAATTTCCAAATGTGCTTAAAAATCTTAATACTTCTCCATAGACTCCAGGCTAGATAAACAAAGGGACTCTAAGCATTATGACACGCAGCATCACAACCCCCTACTTTTAGGTGCGTAGAAAATTGCTTGGACTCACAAAGCCTGAGGTAAGTGCTCAGGCTTCCTATACAATGAATGGAGGGAGATAGGTGCCTAAGTATGGAATTCAGAAAAACCAGCACACTGAGTGAAGAGCAGCCTAAGCTAGCCAATGAGAGATGCCAAGGAGAGGGGTGTGTCAGAGAATTTGGTGCCTTACTCCAGGCTGGAGGGAGGCACCTATCTCTGCTTGGGATTCTCAGTTGTGAACACTCTCCTAAAATCAGACATCTAAGGTGTTTCTTGACGGAAGCCTGGGAGAGGGTGTTCCTGGGTCTCCCATGTCCTGGGTGAGTGCTCTAACCACCAGTCTACAGAGTCCTTCTCATGCTTGCACTTTCTCTCTCCCCCCACCCCTCTCTGCCCCAAAGACTTTTTAATTATTCATCCAAAGTGGAACGGCTTCAAAAGGAGAGATTGAGGGAGCCCCACATCAGAATATCTCTTAGCCCGGTGGCTAGGACACTCCTCTGAGGAGTGGGAGATCCCTGTTCAAATCTTTTCTCACCCTGAGACAAAGGGGGGACTTGAAACAGGGGTCTGCCACGTCCAGGTGAGTACCCTAACTAGTGGGCTAAAAATTATGAGGCAGATTCTTCTGCCACCCTTCTCCCCGGCCATTTTGGGTGAGCTCCCCTCTGGGGCCCAACCTGGTAAACAGGCTTATAACTTTTCCTAGAAAAACATTGGCACTGAGTGAGTTTAGGTGCCTCTAGTGTTCAGTGGCAGCAAAGCAGAGGTTTTCTGAATATCAGTGGTGCCTGATTCTGGGATTTAGGCAACTAAAGTGGCAGTTGGGCAGCTAAATCCCTTTGCGAATCTAGCCTTCTGTGTTCTGAGGACAAGTTCTCTCCCTGTATAGATCAGTAGCATTTAAACTCAAAGAGCAGGAGGACTCTGTCTTTGTCAACAATTGGAAGTACCAGAAAGCTGCAGAATAATAATAATTCAATCTATGCATTTTTAGAATTCATCTATACTGGATGATATGTGGCTATGATCAGAATAATTAAACACTGAGAGACTATCACAACCAATGTACTGCAGCACATCAGGATAGCACACTATGTTTATTTTGTGGTTATCTGTGATCCACCAGTACCAGGTTGCCATTTTTTCCCCCTGCTCACCTATTTGGCTGTTGAGATGAAAGAAGGTTGCTGGTGGTGCCTCTTTGTCTCTTCCTCTGTGGGGAGCAATATTGTTGTACACAGAGCTGGGCAAAATTTTTATAGCAAATTGTAAATTCACTGAAAAATTCATTTTTTCGGGGCACCAAAATGATTTGCAAATTCTGACTGAATTTGGCAGATAGTTTCAGATGAAAAAACCAGATGTTTTTCTCAGCATTTTCAAAATTTAGTATTTCAAGATTTTGTTTCAAAATGATATTTTCTAAACAAAATGTCATTTCAAATCACCATTTTGTTTTGGAAGTGTTGTTTAACATGAACCCAAGCAAAATTGTTTGGTTTTGTGTTTTGGTGAGAAACTGATTTTTTTTTTCAGTTTTCAGCCACTGAACCAAAAAAACAGTGACGGGTGAAGGAAGCTAGAAAACATATACTGAGAATATATTGTTCATGATGGTAAACCAATATTTAATGCCCCTTAGTAACAAGAAATTTGAAGGAGGCTCATTTGAGCCAATGGGGTCCTGGTGTTAGAATTCCTAGAAATGAATTTCAGTTAGCTGAAGGAGGTATCACCAGGAATGGCATCACTGAGTTAGCTAATCAGTATAGTTCCTTTGGACAACTTTCTCCAAAATACTGTTTCAGGTAATTGTTTCTGTGACTCATGTTGGGCATCTAAAGAAAGAAGCTGACTAATCCAGACATAAGTATGACAGCCAAAATGCCCACCATGCTGGCAAGCCCCTGAAATTTCTCCTTGTGTGAATGAAACTCCTTAAGTCATGAACTCTGGAGCCCATCCCCAACAAACCTGCAATGCAGAACTGTTAGGTTTTGAGCTATGCTGGGAAGAAGATTCTGCATGGAATTAGCTGGTGAAATAGGGAGAGATGTAGTGTCTTCATAATCCCCCAGTAAACTGAACCAGCAGATTGATCTTTGACTGTTAGAGACTCCTGATAACAAAAGTGTAAAACTTTTAAGTACTTAGTCATAAGACAAAGTTTGCAGTTACCATGTTAAAAAATTAAGAGCAGAGAAATACACAGGACTAAATGAGATGTATGGTGTATCATCATTTATTTACATACTTAACATTGGATGTGACTGAAAGCAAGTTTATTTCTGTAAAAAGCCACATTGCATAACATAGTCCATTGAATTTGATGCCCAAATTACCACTGTAGTTGTGATGGATATAGACTTAGCTGACTGGAGTTGAGTCCATTTCACTTAAATATACCCATTCCAGTCAGCTTGGTTAAAAAAAAAATTACTTTGCTATGTTTATGGATCAGTAATTTGTAATGCTTCAGTGATATTGTATTCATTTCAGTCACAGGACCCTGACAAGAGATGTTTATATATCTGACACTCAGGGCAACAGATACTTGCCTTTTTTAAAAAGGAAATACAATAATTACGTTATCTTAAATCTGGAAGTATCTCAGTAGACTACAGTTCTCTGGAAGGTTAACAAAATATGAACTTTAAAAGTGCAGTTTCATGGACCCCTAAGACAATGTTTTATTTTTTTATTTTTGAGGGAAGAGTAAGAAAGCAAGTGAAAAAATTACTCCAAAATTTAATTAAGGCCCTATCAACTATAAATATTGCTTTTTTGTGTATAGGTTCTAAATGTCAATAATTACCCTTTGTACTTTTTAAAATGAGATGATCCATCCTTTAAAAATTACCAGCTTGTTCTCTCCAGTAGCAAGGAAAAAGTGTCATGTGGCCACACTGTGTCTTTGTATCTTTTTCTATAAGATTAAAATGACACCATCACAGTTAAACAGTTTTCACTGTAACCATTGTGAACAACTACTTTTTAGGTTTATCGTTCTGTCATTAAAAAGTTACTCTGAACTGAAATTTAGTAGTCTCGGTCCAGGAGCAGCTAAAGAAAAATCTGATCACTTTGAAGCCTGCAAATCTCTCTACAACAGAAAAAGTTTTTTTTTGTGCTCCTTTTAATCTCTGGCTTCTATGTGGCTTTTTTGTTCAGTTTGACAGTCCATTGTTGTTTTGTTTTGTTTTGTTTTGTTTTGTTTTTTATTAGAAAATCAGGTAGACATTTGAAAATCTTGCATTTCATATTTACAGCTACTTTATTGTTAATGGTTTTAAACTGCTAGAAACTCTTGTAATAGGTTAAAAATTCACTGTTCTGTATAAATAAAAGTACATGAATGTGTGCAACTAAGATAAGACAAATACATTTCCTTTAGCGCTAAATAATACATGTTAATAAAAACCTAACAATGACTCAAACAGAACTTATGTGCACTATTCACTTGATGGACTGGTAGTAGGCTATCAAGTGAATAATTGTTCATAGGTACTCATGCACTTCTGTTGAGGGATTTAAATACTATATACTCCAAACAGTTTGTGATCTTCTTCCTCATAACAATAAATAAGTATACTGTAATAGACACACAATGGTATAAGTTAACAGTGAAGGCTTTGTGAATTGTAAATAAGACCTGTAACCTTATGGAGTGAAGATGTTTGTAGGCAACTTCAGAAGGTTCCAAGGTGAAGTTTACCTGAATATGTCTAAACCTCTTTGGGGGTAGAATCTGTACAGAAATATTACAAAATGGAGTTTGGAATCCCACAAGAGTCTCCATGTTTTGTGCTAGGTCATGTTGAGACCAGAATGTGTAGGGCATGTGAAGTTGTAAAGAACACATACATTAGCCATATATTAAACAAAACTTTAATATCTAAACTTTCAAAACTAGTTTGTACTTTATCTAAACTGACTCCTTCAGCCCATTCTGCATTAGCAGTGACATACCCACTGCCATGCCTGTATAGTGGTCACCACTGAAATCTTTCCACTGCCATTTGCAAATAATTAGTATTTACCATGATGGCACAGTATTCCCAGTGAGAATTTGGAGGAATATTGTGATTGCTAGAGTACATTTGTTGCTTGAAATGGCAAAATTGTAAAGATTTAATGGCAATCACTGCAGCTTTTAATGCTTTTAATTCACTAGCTGGTATGGAGGCTTGGGCTAGATTGTAGCGTAATAAGTGATATGCTGTTGCAGAGAATTGGAGCTGCTAAATTGTTTAGTTTGTAATTTGGATCTCCTATTCTAACTTCTGAGGCAGGGATAATCTTTATCCATGCCTTATACTGTTCCATGCTGGTGCTTGCCAAAATAATAATTGCTAGAAAAGAAGAAATAGACCATGCTACTGCATGCTTTAGGAAATTTGCTTTTTTGTCTGTTAGTAATTTAGTACTTGTGTTTTTGAACCAAACTGTTATTAATTCTGTGCCCCATGACCACAATTTTATACTTTAAAGATTGTTATGATAGACATTTTGAAGAATGATGCTGGTTCAAAACTATGTTTAAGTAAAGTTGAAGATGGTGCAAGCCAATAAGCCTGGAAAATTGAAGTCTGATTCACCACTGCATTTCTCCAGTTTTATATCAGTGTAACTCCATTAACATTACACTGGAATGACAGTTTTGAATTGGAACCCTTGCAGCTGAGGCAGAATTCCAGTGTCTAGTCTTTATGGCATATCTCTACATCCATATCAGTCATATGTAACCACTGAAGCTTGAAGCCCTTTTCAGCATTACTCATGATGTTCCTGCACTTTGCCAGCATAGATTAGGAAGAATGGACCCATTAGCCAAGTCTGTTTCCTCACCTACATTACAACTGGGGTTATATCTACTAGAGACTGGTGTCAATCACGGTATCCTAAAGAAGTGGAATTGTTAGAATTTGTTTTTATTGAGGCTTGTTGGCAATGTGCTGCTAGCTCTGTATGTTTATTCTTAGTGTCAGAATGAAGCAAAATATGTATATAAAAATATTCCGTAGTTCAGACATAGTCAATAACTTGATGATGTAAAATGTTTATCCTTTTGACGCTTTGTGTGTCATAGCTTTCATTGTGACCACAGGCTCGTTCTGTCCACTGCAGAAGGAAGGCCAAATCTGGTGCTGCCATCCATTGCTGTCTTGAGCCAAATAAGATCAGATAGGTCCTTCAAAGACAATGTGTTCATCCCTTCATTATTTTGATTGCAGCTCTTGGAGTGTTTATTACACAATGATAAGGGTGTCCATTCTGTTGTAAATTCAATCCATTTTCCATTTCTTCTTTCTAAAATGCATTGTCCTTTTTCATCATCTGGAAGATACCTTTTACCTTGGTTTAGTCTTCCTACCCTTTTTTTTAATTTCTTTATCACTATGTGATGCCATGCATATACTTTTTATTTTTTCTTAACTTGCCCAGCTTTTAGTTTCAGTGTAACTTTTCTTATTGAGCTTCTGTATTTGTTTCAGCTGTTTAAAAATATCTCCATGTGTTACTCTTTCAACACTGCTTCTGTTTCTGTAAAGTCAAAAGTCTCTAATGGCCTACAAAATGATCGTGGTACTTGCTGAACTTCAGAACCCGGCTGACTGTCTGTCAGTGATTTATGAACTGTTTCTGATGTCATGGTTGATTAAACTCCTGAAGTGAACACACCAGTGCTTACAAGAAAACCTTACATCACAATGACAATAGGCTGAGTTCTTGAGGTTATTTCCCTTCTTCTGAAAGAAAAATCCAAGTTGCAACATAGCAATCTTCCTTTTCTTCAGATATTTTACAAAAAAATGTAAGTTATAGCCATCACTATCATAGAGTGCCAGGAAAAACTCATTCTTGTTTTTGTATCTTTGCCTCATTGGTGTTCATATGAGGAAATCCAACTTTTCCCTTGTCTTCATGGGAGTCCAGTGTCTTTTCTCCTCAAGGAGATAAATTTCATATTGAAGGACAATACTGTAAGACCTCCTTAGCTTTCATAATGTCCTTTATCTTACCTCATTTTCATCTGTTCACACACAGGTACTGGTTACAATTGTTTCATTTTCTGAGGAGTACAAATGTCCACTTAGAACTGCACCGGTAGCAAGAAACACTCAAACATTAGTTTACTTCATTGTTGTCTATGTAAGTTCACTTTTGTGAACTCATCCTGCTCTCATCGTTCATCATAATTATTTTATTATCTTGTATGAACTAACAAACCCAGTATTGTTTCTGGCATTTAAATCCTGTCCCACTTAAAATTTGTCTGATAATTTCACTCTCTTTGCTTGTTAGGGAGCTTTCTGTATGATTTCTGCAGTTATCCTGTC
Source organism: Chelonoidis abingdonii (assembly GCF_003597395.2). Classification (NCBI taxonomy): domain Eukaryota; kingdom Metazoa; phylum Chordata; order Testudines; family Testudinidae; genus Chelonoidis; species Chelonoidis abingdonii. The sequence continues at coordinate 256,428,263 of NC_133770.1, read as the reverse complement.
AATGATGCATCCTTTTTCTTTATGACTTTTTCAATTTGATTTATATCTAATATTTTAGGACTGGGCTGTTGGGTTTTAGTGAGTAATTTTTTGTGTTTCTTGCCAGATTTTCAAGTCCCCTACGTTTTTTATTGTGTTTTGTTTTTAATGAGCAACTCTCTTGAGGCTTCATCTTATGTCCCCCTTTTTTACTGTCCTTCAGTCACTTCCTGTACTTTAGTTCCATGCAGATGTGTGTCTTGCTTTTCATGGAACTATCAGGACTGACTTCACCATATCTACATTCATTATTTTTTTTCTTATTTGGAAATGTGTTTCTTATTAGAATCATAAGTGGTCCTTTTTTCCTTTCTTTCTTGTCTCCTGTTCCAAGCTGTGGAAGTCTCTCTCACAAGTTCTTGATTTAATTCTTCCTTATAGAAAATCTCTTTCTTTATGTAAGTGACTTGCAGTTTGAATATGAGCTTGATTGATCTTTGTATTTGGAAATTTTAACAATTAGCTGGCAAACTGGTCACTGATGTCATTGAATTCCATTTGCTGAAAGTCTTGTGTACCTAAAAGCCTAATACCACATTCCTCTTTCGTTTGTGTTAGTGGTAGTATTAATGGTGCAGTAGTGCTCTAAGGGCCTATTCAGACTTGTCGTCTCAGTGGGCTAGGTTCTCTGTGAATGCAGCAATGTTAAATAGGGCGGCCAGCACATCCCTTGGCCCGTGCTGCTTCCCGCAGCCCCCATTGGCCTGGAGCGGCGAACCGCAGCCAGTGGGAGCTGCAATCAGCCAAACCTGCGGATGCGGCAGGTAAACAAACCGGCCCAGCCTGCCAGGGGCTTTCCCTGAACAAGCGGCAGACCGGCTTTGAAAACCACTGCTCTAGACACTAATGGCTCAACATATTAGTCGATAAATGCCTATCTGCAGAAGACTGCTTTTGAACCATATACAGTATCATCTAATAATAACTTTAAACCATATTGGTAGGTGTAGGAAAACTCTGTGTCAGAAGAACTATGCATATGTACTTAGTGGTTTTCAAAATCAAATATCAGATTTTTTTTTACTTTTACCAGTACCTTTTTAAAATGCTTACACTGTGTTATAGACTAGTTGTTTGCTAAACTTAATTACTTTAAATCCAAGTATTATTGCCTTTTTGCCATGCAGGCAACAGAAAGCATCTTAAAATTCTTTTTCTTTTCTTATTATTTTCAAACACTCCTTTATTACTTTGAAAAATGGTTTAAAGGAAGGTTTGGGGGATTTGAAAGTTTGTTTAAAAAGAGAGCATTCTTCTTTGCTTTGTATGTTAAATTTTAGGCCAGAGTGAATTGTTGCAGCAAGTTTATGTAGGGCCTGATCCAAAGCCCTCTGAAGTATATGGAAAAAGCTCCTGTTGATTTCAGTGGACCTAGAGTCAAGCCCACAGGCCAAAGTATTTAAGACAAGAGCCTATAAAATGTGACCAGACTTTCAATGGGAGAATTGAAAATCAGGCCACTTTTTTAGGGGTCTGGATTTAGAAGCCTAATTTTCAGCTCCTATTTTTGAAAATTTTGCAGATAGATCCAATAGTGTTTGTTGAGATTTAGAGAAGTTTGGACATACAGAAATGCTCCTTTCTTTATCTGTGGAATGCTTATTTGATCATCAGTGTCACATCTTGTCTTTTCTTCCTCTGAACAGTCACCATTCTCTTTTTCATAGAACTGCCAAATGCAAACTATTGCATTATTCTTTTCATAAATATGATTACAAAGGAAGAAAAATGTCTACCCCTCAGTAGGGTTTGCAAAGCCAGCCTTAAGAGGCTGGAAACTGTCGTACGTATCTGGCTTTAAACATTGTAAAATAAAAATAAAGTGAAATAGTAATAGCTCGGTTTGAGAGGAGACATTGGAGTCCCAAATATTTAACTGGTCTAGGTGACATTTATGGGCTATGACCATAGTGTTCTCTTTATTTTATGTAAAGGTGATATTCACATGCTTTCGTCTGACTAATAAGCAAAGTGAAAGGGCATTTCTCTAAGCCTTGTTTAACGATTAAGCATTGCTTACAGTACTCTTTATTTTTCCCCACCCTATCCCGCTCCTTCTTGTAGAATCACATCGGGAATTCCTTCATAGGCCTGCTTCTGGATATGTGCCAGAGGAGATCTGGAAGAAAGCTGGTAAGAATTGTTTCAAAACATGAGCTTAGTGTTCTGGCAGCTGTGTGCCGTTGTTAATGCACTGATGTGAGGAATGAAAAGAAAGGGCTTACTAGTAACAAAAAGAAATTTTATTTAATAATCGTAAACTGGAACTGATCAGAACATGAAATAATCTTTGTTATAAAAACATCTGCCACTACAGTTTAGGGGCTGTCAATATTTCCATTAAATAACCCAATGTTCAGGGGTTATAATGGCTTCACGCTGAAACTTGATATACAAAAGTTTCCGTCTGTGAGCAATTTAAAAAAATAAAGTTTGACAATTTTTTAAGTTTGAAGATTTCCACGCCATTAACCTCCAGGGGAAAAGAAAATGTAAATATGTACTTTTAAAAAAAAAAATGGAAAAACACAGAGTTGGGATTATAATGTGAAAAAATGTGTAATATTTCATGGCTGTTAATCAACAGTGAGATTTACGTTCTTAAACACAGTAATTTCAAAGATGGATATAATGTAGCATCTGCACAACTTCGCTCAGTGTGTGCAAATGCTGGTGCAACAAGTATAAGTCCCTGATGTTGTGATCTGTTCTGCATTGGCAGAATAGTACAGAACTCCTTGAACTCCATGAAGTTTGGCATAAGCACAGGTGTTCACTGGAAGGGATCATATTGCTGTCGTGGGATGAAATCTTGGCTTCATTGAAGTCAACAAAAATTTTGCCATTGACTTCAAAGAAGCTAGGCTTTCATCCTCAGGGCGTCAGCTCAGCTACCAGTTTGTGTGCACTCAGGCGTGATTTTTGCATATGCAAATGTCTGCTTGATTGTGCAAATGCCAGGGCACAGAGGCACATTTATGTCCCATTGCTACTGCCTTTGATAAGGTGACCCATAATTTTAATGATTAAATGGCAGATACAACAGTTTCAGGATTTTCTACTGCAATGTTGTATAGAGGAATTTCAGAAATTGAAACTTTATTCTTCATAGGGTTTCTAGGTTTTGCTGCTTGGCAAATTCTGTAAACTTGACATATCAAATTATTTGCAATTCCTAGACACAGGGAAGTGAAAGAAGAATGGTGTTTCACTCTTTACTAGAGATGGCCTAGAGCAGCAAAATTTGGGGCTGTTATCAAATTTCAAACATTCTCAAGCTCTGGGTCCAGATCATCAGCTGGTGTGAAAGGAGCTGTGTCAGTTTACACCTGATGAACATTTGTCCTGTTGGGTTGTTTTGGATCTCGGATTTTGATTCAGACCTGGTTCTAGTCCCAACTCTGTTTTCATGTCATGGATTTAAATTGGATCCTTAATGTTAACTGAACATAGTTTCTGATTGAGAGAATTGTAAATAAGATGTCTACAACCACTGTCCAGCTATGCAAAAAGAAAAACCGGTAGGGTGACCAAACAGCAAGTGTGAAAAATCTTGGTGGGACGGGGGTGAGAGGTAATAGGAGCCTATATAAGAAAAAGATCCAAAAATCAGGACTGTCCCTATAAAATCGGGACATCTGGTCAATCTAAGGACTGGAGACCCTGGAAGGGGTTTAATTTGTCTTCAATTTTATTCCTAAATGTCTGAGAGTACCCAGCAGATAAAATTGTACAGTGCAGGTAATTCCAGAATCATTTACATATACCTGGGGGGCTGCTGGCAATCCTTTCCCTTGCCTTTCCTGCTTCCCAGGCAAGCTGCTGTTGTGACCTTGCCACCACCACCTCATCAAATGAGGGTTAAGAGGACTGTAAAGAAGAGGTGACTGATTCCCTGCCAGTCATAGGAGTCCTGAACTTCCCCTATTTCTGCTCCTTTAAAGAATACCTCCTTTAAATCCTTTCCCAATCCATTTTATCTGATCATTGTATCCATTTCCTATGGAGTATCTGCTCTGGACATCTGCCTGAAGCTTACAGAATGAGTTGCAACACCATAGTTCAGGGGTCGGCAACCTTTCAGAAGTGGTGTGCTGAGTCTTCATTTATTCACTCTAATTTAAGGTTTTGCGTGCCGTAATACATTTTAACACTTTTAGAAGGTCTTTTTCTATAAGTCTATAATATATAACTAAACTATTCTAGTATGTAAATAAGATTTTTAAAATGTTTAAGAAGCTTCATTTAAAATTAAATTAAAATGCAGAGCCCCCCCAGACCAGTGGCCAGGACCTGGGCAGTGTGAGTGCCACTGAAAATCAGCTCGCGTGCCGCCTTTGGCATGTGTGCCGTAGGTTGCCTACCCCTGCCATAGTTTAACCTCCATTTTGTGGTTGTTTTGCCCCCCTAAGCTCCCAGCCCACTTTGGGGGTTGCGAAAAACCCCACCTTGCCGTGCCCAATCTGGCAATGAGGGACAAATTCCTTCCCAGCTGCCCGAGAAAGGAGCAACTAGCATAATTCTCATAGCAAATCATGATGAAACCTTGTAATTTAGCTACTTTTGTGGGTGGGAGGGCAGATGCAGCTCAGCCTAGTCCAGGTGAAAAGGAGGCTTTTAGTCCATAGGCATGGGCACCCGGGGATCAGTGTCCTTGTGCTGACTTAGGGGACAAGGAGCAGGGGGGTTGGATAGGTTGGCGGTCTAAGGGGGGCAGTCAGGGGGCGGGAAGTGGGAGGGGGTGGATAGGAGATGGGGGCCAGGCTGTTTAAGGAGGCACAGCCTTCCCTCAGGCCAAAAAGTTTGCCCACCCCTGGATTTAGCACTTGAAAATCAGGCATAGCTGTCTCCAACTGGACACTGAAAACCTGAAGCATCAAAACATTAGTGAGAAACTTCTACAAGTTTGAAGTCCAGGGCTTTATTCCAGCAAATCATGTATGTGAACATGTGCTTAGCTTGTGGACTTACTAGGACTAGCTACGTGCTTAAAGTTAAGCACATGCTTACATGATTGTTGGAACAAAGTTACTATGCTCAGTATCTTGCAGGCTTGAGCCATAACAACCCAATTCAGCTCCCATAAAAGTCAGTTGAAAGAATGCCATTGATTTCAGTATGTAAGGTCAGGCCCAAAAGACACTGTTTGTGTCAAATAGAGCTTACTCCTGCAAGCAGTCCTATTGAATGCCTCTCTCGCTAGGGCTGCTCACATGAGTAAGGGCAGCTCAGCATGAGTGAATGTTGTAACTGAACCCATGAACCCATGAAAATGATTAGCAGTTGTGAGGAAATTAAGAGGTCTTACGCATATATTTGTTAGACTCGTGCATCCTTAGCCACATTTTTCATACTTTTTGATATTTGAAACTAATCACCCTTTTTCTCTCTGGAAGGGAAGTGGTGGCCTATGCCACTATTCTTCTTTTTCTGTGGGAAGTCAAGTATTGTCTTGTCTAGGAAAGTAAAATCTCTTCATGTAGTGTCCATAACTGCCATTTAGCTATTGTCCAAGTAACATGGGTTTTATTTTGAATTGTGATGATCAAATCTGCAGCGCCTCACTGTCCATAAAGCCTTACTACTGGGGGGATTCTGTGTGACTACGTGCCCACGGAAAATGCCCCTTCTGCAGAATTCCGGTGCTTCCCTGCCGAAAACGGCAGGGAAGCAAAGGGAAACCGGGGGAGGGGTGGGGAAGACCATGGGCAAATTTTTGGGGGGAGGGGGGGGATTACCCTCTCCAAAGAGAGGTGAGGTATGGGGGGGCACACAGGGTTATGTGCCATTGCCCCTCACCAACATTTCTGCAAATGCAGAGCTGTCTAGCTGAAGGAGGCTTCCTCTCTGCTCTGCAGCTGAACACTGCCTCCTGGGTCCTAGTATCAGTCGGACTCCCCTTCTGTGTGCTGGGAGCCTTCCTGTTTTCTGTGCAACAGTGAGTGTCCATGGTGGGTGTCCACTCTGAGTAAGGGTGGGTGGAGGAAATGATAGAAGGGAGCAAAGGGGTAGAGGGAAGAGACAGTGGGGAAGGAAGGGGGTGTGGAATAGGGCAGGGGAGGGGAATGTGGGAGTGAGGAGAGGGAAATGGAGAAGGATAAGGGAATCAGGGGGTTGTGGGAGGGGAAGTGGGAGTCTGGCATGCAGCCTCCCCTTGGCAGCAGCTGGGGTGCCCCCGTTAAGCAGTCCCTTCAAACCGTCACCTTGACAAGCCCTACTGCCCTACACCTGGACCCCAGTGATGACTCCCACACTACTGATCCCCAGCCAGCTGCACCTGGACCCCCAATCCATCAAGCCCCACAGCCCTAGCATCTGCCTCCCTACACTGAGCCCCCCACATCCTGACCCGCCCTGCTGAGACCCAAACACCTTCACCTGGATTCCCTGCAGAGTCCCATTGCCCCTGCACCTAGAACCCCCCAACGATCCCCTGTGCATCGAGATCTCTCACTGAGCTTCCCGTGCCCAGATTGTCCCACATAGAAACCTCTCATCCCACACCTGGATCCGCCCACCCACACTAAGTCCCTCCACACTTGTACCCTGCTGGGCTGAGCCTACCCACCCACACCTTGTTCACCTGGCACAGAGGGGCAGGGCATCACGGTGTTTCTGGGGCAGGTCCAACCCTTTCACTGTATCAGGGTCAGGTGCAGCTTCACTGCCAAGTCCCTGTACAGGAGGAGGTGGGGGCTTCAGGGTGATCTCCCACCTCAATGTTGTCAGTGGCTTGTGCTCCCCACTACCATGTGGGAGCCACATTTATTTAGTGACAAATGAAATTTGCAGAATTTTAAAATATTGTGTGCATAATTTTTAATTTTTTGGCACAGAGTTTCCTTAGGAATAATAAAGCATTTCCAACTATTATGGGTTATCTATAATAATTGAATGTGCAGAAAATAAGTGTTTATGTGGAAGAATAGTTTCCTTTAGAGGTAGGGTCATGTATTTCTACAGCACTGAAACATGGTTATTGCTTGTGATTGAAAAAACTAAATAAACTTTTATCTCTTTTTGGCTTTGTTTGTGTTTATATTAATACAATCAGATATCACACCTGATATATCAACTCTCCATTTAATATAACTGAAAACCCAAAACACCTTTTATAGTTCATCCAAAACCAGATATTTTCATTCTGCCCCAGCTTGTGGTCTCTAGAATGTTTTAAAACACTTTGACAACACCATTTGAACCTTTGAGTAAGTTTTTACAATACAGAATTAGATTATAAACTATAGTAACTGAACCTATTTCCTCCCACCTTATGTACAGTAATCAAAATAAAAACAGTGTGTCGGAATAAATATGTATAAAGCATTGAACTAGGAAATCTCTGTTAAATCTTGTAAAAACAGTTTAAACTGGGATTTCTAACCACTGCAAACCTCTCAATATTAGATTAAGATTTGACGAGATTATATAGTGCAGTAAAAGTGCCTCATACACATTTAAAAATATTTTCATTCATAGCAAATGCCATAAAGACTACAGATTTTTCTCTCAAAAAATCAGCTTTGTTAATAACTGTAGTTCATACAATGCAAAAGGTCTGTATTTAAGTTGCCTCCATTTTATAAAAATGGTAATAAAACTGCATCTGTACGTTTGGTGCTGTATATTTCTTTTCAAGCGATCAGAGAATGTTTGCAGTTGGTAATAAATATTCAAGCACCTTGCAAATGTCCTACCAGTTCCCTTTGCTGATCTGTGTGTGCCTGTGGGACTAGAATAGGAATGCACAATTTAAATATAAATTGCCTGATTTGCATATACAATTAGTCAAGCTGCAGCTTCGATCGTAAGCAAAAATTATTGTCCTGTATTGCCACTTAGATAGAATTTTAATTCACCTTGAATATTCGAAGTAAATTAGGCCCTGGCTGTATAGTTGAAGGGTATGATTTTCCCCTTTCCCGATGCCCTCCGCACAAACAACATTTATGGTATGGTAATATAAAGGCATATTTTCAGCCTCATAAAAATGAAGGCATAAGTTTTATCTCTAATTTTATTTCTTCCCCTCTCCAAAACTTCAGTCTAAACATATCTCTTTGGATCAGAGACTATTTATTCATACGGGTATGTACAGAGCCTACTTTAATAGGCACTAGTGTAACAGAAATAGGTATCATTTTGAACAGGTTCAAATGAAGTCAATATGTGTCATTTGGATTGTGCATTAGTACTTTAAAATTAGGATTATTCATGATAATACAATAATTTAAAAAAATTGCTTCTTTCAATGATGCTACTATAACAAAGCAAATGACATCAAGTATTGGGATTACCAACTGCAAATGTAGAGCTCTAAACTGGGGAAAGTTGTGGATTTCCCACACTTGTATATACACGCACGTATGTGAAATACTGAACAAAACCCAAAGTAACCGTAACACATTTGTAACTCTTACATTTTTAATCTACAGTCAACCATTTTTATTAGGAATCTATGTTTTTAATTAGACAGAACATTTAATTAAGGTGCTTTTTAAGTGGATGAAACAATTAAATGCAAACACTTGAGTGAAACATGTCATAATTAGTTTTAATAGAGTGTTAATTGGTACTAGGTTTGCCAAGTTAATAATTACTGCTTATTAAATTTTCAATTAATCATTGTGATTTTGCTTTGAGTAAAGATGAAAATTAGATAAACTAATTCAGGGGGAGGATGGTTTCCTTGTTAATTAGAACAGTTAATTTAAAAAAAAAGAAATTACTTGTTTTAGTTGTCAGTTGAAAGCTTGTACATCAGTAAAATCTTTGCATTCTTCTTGCATCAAAAACTGAATAACCAATTCATGACAACTCATGTTTTCCAGGGTAGCCTCGTAGAATGTATTACACAAATTCATACTGGATAATTTAATTGCAATGATTTATATCTGTCTGACACACTAAGGCTCTGATTTTAACAAATCAGTTATGTATATGTTTGTGTGTGTCCCTACTTCCCATTGGCTTAAATGTGCTAAAGTGACTTGCTGAATCAGGGCCTAAGTCTTCAAAATATAAATGTTGGTTTGGAACAGAGATCAATTGGTAAGAACTAAAACAAAAAAGCAATGTGTTTAGACACAAAACTGGAAACATTGAAACTTACCTTTTGCATTCGAAAGCTACATATTCAGAAAATGACTTTAGATGCACTAAAGTTAGATTATCTGTTTATCAGTGACTTTGTTTTAAGAGGTGTATTAACTCTGAGCACCTTTTCATTATACTCTACACTGAGTTTTTATATACCAGAGAACTCATCAATGCCTTTAAGGGTGTATATACCAGTGTTCTGCCCTGGTTTACAGAAGCTTAAAACCAGAATGTTACTTATTATTACACCACGTCCTTGATCCAACACGACCTGATATAACACTAATTTGGTGGTAAAGCAGTGCTCCGGGGGCGGGGAGGGGGGAGGGAGCTGCGCACTCCGGCAGATCAAAGCAAGTTCAATATAATGCGGTTTCACCTGTAACGCGATAAGATTTTTTGGCTCTCGAGGACAGCGTTATATCGAAGTAGAGGTGTATTAATTTATTATTTGTATTATTCTAGTTCCTAGAGCTAAAAATGTTCACAGTGTCATTTCTCAATTAATTTCTTTCATAGAATTCTTTCATAAATCTAGTCCTCTGCAGAAAAAATTTGTCAAGCAAAATATTCAAAAAGATACAAAAGGATAAATTGAAGATCAGAAACAGCTACACTTTTGTACTGCCTACCATTTACTATCTGAGCACTTTATGTACTCCTCAGATGATGGGGAAGTAGAAGGAGGGAATAGCTCAATGGTCATAGGGACTCACTTCCATCCTTATCCTACTTCAGGAAGTGATGAGGCATGCTATTAGCAGGGTATATGCTTCCTTTGTGCATTGTTCCCTCTAATCAAACAGTCCTATGCCAAACCTATTGTGCTGATGAAGACTTCTTGCCTTGTTTGTAGAGGAAGCAGTCAATGAAGTAAAACGTCAGGCGATGACAGAGTTGCAAAAGGCAGTGTCAGAGGCAGAACGGAAAGCCCACGACATGATCACTACAGAGAGAGCTAAAATGGAGCGCACTGTTGCAGAAGCCAAGCGACAGGCTGCAGAGGATGCATTAGCTGTTATCAATCAACAGGAAGATTCAAGTGAGGTAAGGAGTTCAGTAGGAGGCGAGTCATCTCAAAATTTACTCAGAAGTATACCAAAGCGGAGCCTTGTTGTCAGAGTTTGAATCCACCCAGCCACCTGCAATAAAGACTTACTACTCAGGTTTTTTTTTCATTTTTTTGTTTGTTTATCTTTGTCTAAGAACATAAGAATGACCATACTGGGTCAGACCAAAGGTCCATCTAGCCTAGTATCCTGTCTGCCGACTGGCCAGCAATTGTTTCAGAAGAAAAGTCTGAAATGGCTTTAAATTGATTGGTAGCAGGGGAAGAGGCAATAAGAATAATGCAGTGATGGGAATATAGTCTATATATTTTCCATTTACTTTAGATGTAAAATTAAAATACTTTAAAATAACACAATCTACTTAAAATTGGTGGTTGAAATAACATTCAATGAACAATAATAAATAATGAAATTCTAATGTCCCCAAAATAAGTGACATTTATTTAGGCTTATAGCAAGGTAGCTAACATTTTGTTTAATTTTTTTTTTGGAAAGGGAGAGAGTTTGTGTAGACATGATCAGCACAAAACTAGATTCTGGAAGAAAAAAATGTGTATGCGGAGTTGCAAGAATGTTTCCGTAATTAGAATTTATTATTTCAGCTACAGAGATTATGTATGAGCTGAAGGGCGGGACAAACAGCATCTGGCAAGAGAAAAATAGAATGAAAGAGCAACAAAGAGTAAAATGGGAATGAGCGTGGTAAACCTCAATTCAGACTTAAATATGATAGTGGAAGCTTTGAATTCTTGTGGTATGGGACATATGGCAGCATATATAGCAGGAAGTCAGGAGAGAAAGAACAATAGACTTATTGCCAGTGCTGAAGTGTTTTGGATATAATGAAATCTTATGTCATTTAGAGAAGAAAGAAACATTAACATCCATGTGGAAAGGAAACTCATGATTAAAAATGCCCTTATAAACTGTTGCTAAGTTTATGATAGCCACTTTAACAGCTATTTCAAAATAAAATATGGTAACCAGAGAACATTGCTCTCATAAACTATTGCTCTGATTGGGAGATGTTAAAAAAAAAATGTAGAAAAGCATGTTTTTATGCAAATTCTATATCACAGGGAACTGACAGACTAATAGGTGTGTTGTATCGCATTATATAAGAATGCATATTTATGTACATTATTGCAAAAGCATTTTAATGACTGCATTTGCCAGTAATGTAGATGAATGACTTAGGTTGAAGAGGTTCATATTAGGCAGTTGCACCATGCTGAAAGAACTGGCAAAAATCACAGGCTGATTAATCAGTGGCATACTGCAATACATAGCCATAATTTGAGGGAGCATAAGAATTTAATTCATACCAGACTTCTCTGGAGATGAAAGACCATTGTGGGAACATTGGATGCCCAGAGTTTTTCCATAATGTGTAACAGATGAATAACAATAAGACAAAAGGAATTAATTTTGAGCATCTGAAAGTTTCTCAGGAAAACAGAGACTAAGGGAAGTGTAGGCACCCTTTAAGTACTAAGTATTCATTGCAGAATTAAATGCAACATAATTTCAAATTATTGGTATTTTGTAGGTAAGATATCCAAGGGCATTTTCCCCCTCATATATTCGCATAAAGGGTATTTGTCTGACATATTGTCTGACAGCTATGATCACTAAGCTGCTATCATTTTCATGTGCAAATACAAATGATTCCTATTATGAATGCTGAAATTCCAAAGGTAAATGACTAAGAGGAAATTGTAAAGTTAATCTGTTTAGTGAGTAAATGTACAGTAGCCGGGATCAATGCAACACCTGTTATCTGCCAATACACACAGATCATTCTCCCCCAAATAAGTGTGCATCCAAAGTGTGCACGCTGGGCATTTTCGTGCAAGTTCTCCTGCATTCCTGAATGGTAGCACTTCTGGCAGTGGCAACATAGGAACAGACATTTCTATCTAACACTATAGTTTCATTTCAAGAGGTATTGTTTACTAGTATGTTAATTGCCTAGAAATATATATTTAAAAATTTTCCTTTAGCCCAGTTCCAAAGGGATGTGGACAAAAAGTATATCCATTATACCCCGGAGTCTGTGAATAAACATTATTTGCAGGCCTCTAAATTCATCCCATCTCCAGTCAACTGGCAAGCATCCTGGCAAGATCAAACCAGACTTTAAAAATCTATTTGAAAAACAAATCTAGTGGCCTGGTCCTGCAGTCTTCACTCAGGCAATGCATTGTAAGTAACGGTCCCTTTTTGGAGACAGGGTGGCTAAATGGATGAACTTTGTGTGTGCCAGATTAGAGATCTGAGGCCAAATCCTAACTCTGCTGCAATGGTGTATGGAAACCATACCTATCTTATAGTTTATGTAGTCTAGCAGTGTCCATTATAAGCCTCTATTTTCAGTTGCTTGTAATTTTAACAAACTGTAGCCCCTTGGTGTAAAATTTACTCTCTGTTGGAATGAATTTGTTTTTTTTAAGGTTCTATAAAAATGGTTCAGCCATTTCCAAGAATGAGGTTAGTGGAAAATAGGTAGTTTTGCCCAGGTTGATGCATGTTTACAACTTTTTTCCTTTTTGGAAAAGATTTAGGGTTCAAAGGAAAAACTTGAAATTTGTTAAGGGTCAGAGAGGAATCTTTTGATCTCTCCGTGAGAATCCATCCTGTTTTGGATCAGATGTAAAGGTATAAACCTCAGTACATTTCTGTGTTCAGTAGAACCTGTTAGAGGCATGTTGCTAAAACCTCTAAAATTACATGTGTACTGTACATGCTTCAGCCAGACACAACTCCTTGTGTGCTAAGTACACTGAGCATGCTCCTAGGCACAGATCTCTAGGCAGCAGGTTGTTGTTGCTCCCACCCGTTAGGCATACAGGAAGGCAAGGTGAACACATGATGGGACTAAATTCTAATCACATTTCTTTCCACTAACTGGTGGTGAACTGGTGTTAATTCTATGTACTTCACAGCCCTTATTATTAGAGCCTTGCGTGGATACAAAATTTGCATCCGCATCCGATCCGCAATCCACAAAAATGATCCATGGATATCCGCAATCCTTGAATGTTGATATCCACGGATATAAAGCAGATAACACTGGATTTTCAGGTCTCTACTAACAGCTCCACAGGTCACCGCGCACCAGTGATGTAAGACTGTGCCAAGCCCCCACTTCTCCCTAGAGACCTTCTGCCCTACCACCCAGCCACTCTATCCCCTCCATACCTCGTTCCCCACTCCAGGAAGGGAGGCTACAATCCTGGGTCCTCATGTGCAGCACCGCCCTCCCACGCGCAGGCTTGGATACCTCTATGCAGCTACAGCAGCTCTAATGCATGCAGACCCAGCCGGGACAGACAACGGTGACAACTATTCTCCTCACAGCATCCGCCGCTGCCACATGCTAATTTAAATTACAACCACACCTCTTTCAAAATGGCGCTTTGCTCACTGGGAGAGAGCATGCTCCCCTCTGGGAGTTGTAGTTTTCCTCCTCTGTCTGAGCAAGCTGGGGACTATAACTCCTGGAATACCGAGTGGGATGTTGCCACTGCAGCATGATTCAGAGAGGTGAGCTGGAGCCTGATGGTTGGGTGACATGTGGTGAGTGTGTGCTGCAGAGCCCTGCGTGGATACAAAATTTGTATCTGTATCCAAGCTGCGAGCCACAAAAACGGTTTGTGGATATCTGCATCCGTGGATGTGGATATAAAGCAGATATTTAGAAGACAGCAGATGAGATCAGTGTAGGGCCACATTAATCAGATGTGCTCTGCCCATGACTGGGAAAAATTCTCTCAATGGCAGCTCCACTCCTTTGGCCCCTGTACACCACTGGAGTGGGGTTAGGATTTGACCTCAGATCCCTAAGCTGGCAGCAGGGCCACCCAGAGGGTGGGGCAAGTGGGGCAATTTGCCCCAGGCTCCACAGGGGCCCCCACAAGAGTTTTCAGGCCCCCTATAAGAGTTTTCAGTGGGTCTTTGGCAGCAGGTCCTTCAGTGCCACTGAACACACCCGGATCGAGTGAAGGACTCGCTGCTGAAGACCCGGAGCTGCTGCTTCTTCAGCGGCGGGGGCTCCTTCTGCTCCGGGTCTCAGCGGCCATTCGGTGGCAGGTCCTTCACTCGCTCCGGGACCCACCGCCAAAGTGCCCCGAAGATTCAGAGTGGAAGGACCCCCCATCACCAAAGACCCCAGGTCCCCTGAATCCTCTGGGCAGCCCTGGCTGACAGCCACACATTTTATCCACCCAGCCACCTTTTCTCCTTACAATGCATTTATATATTGTCTGTCACAATGGCACCCTGGCCTGGTTGAGGCATTGTGATGCTACTGCAATATAAATGCTTAATGGTAAAATGTATGCACCTGACTGTGCTGTCTGTAACCACTTGCACACATGTCCTTCCTGAGCCAGGAATAGAGCATATGGGCTAAGGTTCCTGATTTCCTACATTCCTCCACTGTCGAACACATAGTTGTACAAGTTGCTGAACAAGGTCTGGTTCACATCCCTCTCTGGTGCCTGGTCCACACAGAGGATAACAGCCTACTCCTGCTACTAAACTATGCCAGGTATACACTGTAGATACAATTGCCTGGGTTCCAATGCTGCTGATGACCCAGTTGAGGGGGGAATGGAGTCAATATGATTTCACACAATGGAATTTGTTTTTTCAGTTGCTAAGATCATTCAGGCTGTTAAGTAAAAATCCCCAGAGTTAGGATATGCCAGATTTAAGGTTGCTCATACAATTTGTGGTTCCTGAGAGCATATGAAATACGATACAGTTTTTTATTACCCGATCATATACTATTTGATCTCCCAATGGGCATTTCCTAACATTTTTCAGTGTTTGATTTTAGAACCTTTAACATTTCTATTAAGTCTTGGAGCAAACTACCCTGGCATAGCTTTTTTATGTGCAGTAGAACCTCAGAGTTACAGACACCTTGGGAATGGAGGTTATCCATAACTCTGAAATGTTCATTATCTCTGAACAAAGTGCAGTTCAGGCTCCAGTTCCAGCAGCTGACACTCCAAGCCAGGTTCCATCAGCAGCTGAGCTCCCTCCTCAGTGTGGGCAGCTTCCTTGCAGGCAGCTTCTTTCCCTGGGTCAGACTGCAACCTTGTCCCCCTTCCTGCCCATGGGTGTGGGGAAAACAGACCCCAGTGCTGCTCCTGCTCTGCCAGCTGCCTTGGGCTTGCAGTCCCAGCATCTTCATTTCTATATATAAGTGACTGCCCCATGCGTAGGGGAGGAGGTTAAAATAGGGGGAGGGGGACAGGCAGCCCAGATGTGCCTACCTTTAAGATTGTGGCACAGTACAGTACTTGTATTTGTTGTTTTGTTGTTGTTGTTGTTTGTTGTTTTGTCTCTGCTGCTGCCTAATTGGTTGCTTCCTGTTTTACCAGTCAGTCCGTAACTCTGATGTTCGTATCTCTGAGGCTGTACTGCATACTATAATCACCCCAGGACTTTGTTAGGGTTTCCAGAGGCTTTTAAAACCAACCAAACAAGAAAAATGACGGCTTTGCAAGAGAATAGAACCAAGTTGAACAATGAGCTGAGGAGAGTAAAGCAATGGGAGTTGCAGGCAGTGAGAGGAGATTCAGTAGTAAAAGTTAAGTTCCTCAACAATGAGGAAGAAGAAGTAACCAGTAAAGATACGATGTGGGGGAAGTAACCAGTCAAGACCACCCATCTCATTAAAGTGAACTTATTGTCATGTACTCTCATTAATCTAGTAATGTGAAACCAAACACTGTGGGAAGTGCTGACTAGGGATTGACAGGGGAGTGCGATGGAGGAGAGGATCTCAGTTTTAAGAAGTGGCCCACAATATTTTGAGAAATGTGAGACACATAGCATTATAGTATTTCGTTGGTACTTTTTGCTTTTGTTTGAATTGTTCTTATTTACTGAGTAATGCCATTACTTGAGTGCCTATATTGTATTGGAAGCTCTCCTTAAACCTTGAGATTGGCTTGCACTCATCTGGCGTTTTTTATGGGGATAGTTCCAAGGAATTGTGCACATCCTGGGCTGGAAGTAAACCACAGCCTCTTAGGGAGAGTGTGTTTAAAAGCAAGCAGACAGAAGCAGGCCTACCTGTCAGCATGACTATTTCAGAACCGCAAATTATTTCTTTACTACTTCCTTACAATTACAGAAAAGGAAACTACGCAAAGAATGATCCGTTTATCAGTAGCTGATTTGGCTAAGAACCAAAACATATGTGAGCAGCTACTCTTTAATGACTGCCGTGCTTGCTTTGGCTGTAACATAATGTTGTGCAAATCAGATTTAATAGTAAGGGCGAACAGCTTAGCAAAGAGACATAGTAAATTTATTGGCCAGATTATTGAAAAAATTAAAACATCTGTCTCTGCTCCAATATAAAATGCCACTGAAAAATCTAATACTCACGGTGTTCTTTCCCACTCTTAAGGAGAAAAAACATGGATAGGATAGTTCACTCCAGTGGAAGCAGATGCTTTTTTTGTTCAGACATCTGCTTAGATAAAACAAATGTG
Source organism: Chelonoidis abingdonii (assembly GCF_003597395.2). Classification (NCBI taxonomy): domain Eukaryota; kingdom Metazoa; phylum Chordata; order Testudines; family Testudinidae; genus Chelonoidis; species Chelonoidis abingdonii. The sequence continues at coordinate 256,411,540 of NC_133770.1, read as the reverse complement.
TAACTGGTCCAACACTGCATTTAAGGATTGTGTAGGGTTAAGGCTTGTTTACATTATCGAGTTGTGTGTCTGAATATTACACTTATATGACATGCTTGTGAACACAAAGGGACCTGGTCTATGCTGATCAGTCAATTGTGGTCAGGATTGCATCACCTAACTTGACACTTCACACTCATGTTTGAACCATAAAAGATAAAGTGCACAAGCCTGATTTCTATGCCTGTTGCACACTAAACACATTCATATGCTAATGTATTTTATTTGTGGTGGTCGCAGCTTGGATTTCTAAACAATAAAACATCAATGGCTCAGGTAAACCCTGAGTACTTAGCTATCACCTGTTACTTAATCCCAGGCTTCTGCAGCTTGGAGACAATTTTGCATGTGGTGGTGTATTTTGGCACCTTTAAAATTCCTACCTATTGTGGCTGTGTGACGTAGGAACACAAACCGCATAGACTTTCAATGGGACTTGGATGGATTTTTAAAAAGTGCCTAGGTCCCATTCAAAATCAATGGCACTTGTATTGCTTAGTCACACTGGCACTTTTGAAAATCATCCCCCATGATGATAAGTGCTATATAAATACACCTCAATGTATTTGTACACATCCTTTATTTCCTGGGTGGACTGTCTCATGGCCTTTTTTAACACCATTGTGCAATAAGTAACCCTTGCATATTCTCTTTTTCTCTTTATTGATTAACTTTTAGTGCAGGCTTTTAGGTTTCCCAGTACTCTCCAGTAGGTGCATTATTGTTACTCCCTCCAGGCAATACCAGGAAATCTGGGCTCTTAACATAGCTAGGCTTAACACTGCAGTATTATTTGCCTTTCGTAGGAAAGAGGACAATGTCAGAAACTTTGTTACAGGTGACTCCGCACAGTATGGCACCATATTTTGATATTTCAAAGTAGATCAACTTTTAACATCTTAAAATACTTTTTTTTTGAGTCTCAACAGGAAATAGAAGAGCAAAGCAAATACTATAATAATGGAAATATTTAAAAAAGACAGCTAGTTATGGCAAGAATGTAGTGCAAAATGGCTTGCCTAATGCAATGTGTTAGCAAACGTTCAGCCTCAGTGCTAGAGATCTCCAAGGTCTCCTTTGTTGACAAAGCCAAAAAAGACTCAGAGTTATTAGCTGCATGTACCTGTTGAAGTAATGCACCGCCAAGGATTTTGGAGGGTAGGAATCCACACAAATTTTAAACAGTGATGGAGCAATTGTTTATCTATAAGACATGGGCTAATGGAACAGCAAAAGTAGGAAGTCTGATGGGTTCTGCAACCTTTGTGGGAGAGAAGGTTGACACTCTTCTGCACTGGAATAGCTCACTGAACTTCATGGAAAAGTAGAATTGCACAGGATGGAGAACTGGGACTATAAACTCATAGACTTTAAGGTCAGAAGGGACCATTATGATCATCTAGTCTGACCTCCTGCACAATGCAGACCACAGAATCTCACCCACCCACTGCTGTAATAAACCCTTAACCTATGACTGAATGACTGAAGTCCTCAAATTGTGGTTTGAAGACCTCAAGCTGCAGAGAATCCTCCAGCAAATGACTCGTGCCCCATGCTGCAGAGGAAGGCGAAAAACCTCCAGGGCCTCTGCCAATCTGCCGTGGAGGAAAATTACTTCCCGACCCCAAATATGGTGATCAGTTAACCCCTGAGCGTGTGGGAAAGACTCAGCAGCCAGCATCCAGGAAAGAATTGTCTTTAGTAACTCAGATCCCACCCCATCTAACATCCCATCACAGACCACTGGGCATACTTACCTGCTGACAATCAAAGATCAGTTGCCAAATTAATTGCCAAAATTAGACTATCCCATCATACCATCCCCTCCATAAACGTATCAAGCTTAGTCTTAAAGCCAGATATGTCTTTTGCCTCCACTACTCCCCTTGGAAGGCTGTTCCAGAATTTCACTCCTTCGTCTAATTTCAAGTAATGACTCTTTTTCCTGGCTGATATCTTCAATTAGTAGTAAGCGCTACTAGAGCCATGCAGTACAGAAATAAGAGGTGATGCAGCAAGCCCCTGAAGACAATGAATGCCTGTGCAACTATGGATACACTAGCTGTAATACAACGTGTGGAGATATACCCAAGCTAGCTTTAATATAGCTAGCTCAGGTACTGGTCCTGAAGCTGCTTTAGTGTGAGCTAGCCATGTGAGTAATTGCCCAGGGTTTCTGGTGAGCGTCTACAGCCTGCGCTGAAGACACTTCACTGCTCCAGTGCTCAAGTTAATTATATTAAAGGTACCTCATGTATGTCTACACGAGCTGCAGTCACAATGTATAATATTGCTCAAACCTTCATTTTATAAAAGCTGTTTGAAGCTGATTAATCTTGAAAATAAAGCACATCAGAACCAGGAAGAGGATAAGCTTTGGTCCAAGACTTTTCACTTTGAGAGTTGAGGGAGATGTAGTGAATGTTATTCTGGAAGATGAAAATGGGACCTGTGGCTTAGATTCAAGGCCAGATCCTCATTCAGCCAAACTCCATTAAGTCAATCCATCCTTGGAGTCAGTGAAACTAAATTAAGTTACATAGGCTGAAAATCTGGCCTTCTGTGTATAGCCTAACTCAGGAGTCCCCAACGTGGTGCCCGCAGGTGCCATGGCGCCAGCGGGGGCATCTAAATGCGCCCATGTCCTGGCTGGCAGTTGAGCATCCGCCGAAATGCTGCCGAATTTCTGCAGCGATGCCTCTGGATGACGCCGCTTGCTGCTGACAAGCGGTGTTATCGAGAGGCGTCGCCACCAAAATGCCACCAAAATTTGGCGGCATTTTGGTGGATTCTCGACTGCCGCCACAGTCCTTCGTCTGGCACCCGCCAGACAAAAAGGTTGGGGATCACTGGCCTAACTAATGCACAAGGAGTCTAAGGTCCCTATGATCCAGTCATTACAGTATTAGGATACATCTGGAACTCAGTACAAAACAAGAACTGGTGTTGCAGTACATTAGGCCAGTACTGAAGGGGTTGTATAAAAGATGAAATCACATTAAAAATCCATAGCTGCATTGTTTGCTTTATTTAAATACAGAAACTTTGCTCAATTTCATATAAACACATTATGTTACCATATGGATTGTAGCATAACATAGTACTGGTTACTTGATATGTATTCCCAGATAACAATGGTGAGATCTGTACTGTTCTGTAAAAGAAGTCCTTGTGGGACCAGTGGATTGTATGCTACAAAATACAGCTAATGTGGCAATGCAATGCTCCTCATGAACGCACACTTGTTGCCAATTTACACAGAAAGACTGTTCTTTAGTACTTTTAAATACAATAATTTGGTACATAAATGGGGGTGCAAGAATTTTAAAATGAATTTTATGTGTATTTATTCTCACAATTAGACTGAAGTTGTAAAGTCCTGTTGAATTATAACTGATACATGCAGTGGACAAAAGCACGTACCAGACAATGTAGGGACACATGCGGTAATCGCTTATAAAGCATTGATTTAGAGCTGTAGAGCGACTAAGAGTTTTAATAAAATCTAGCACCCATATAGCACTTTACCTGTTCAAAGCATTGTAAAGATTTCAGATGATTTAATTAATAAAATAGCCAGTTCAACAAAATACTCACAAGATGTAAGTGACTGTTTTCTATCATAAAAATGCATTTTGGGACAGCTAGTTGCATCATGACATTGTGGCTCCAGCATGAGAGTTTGTAACATCCTACTATGCAGATTTATAAGAGACAAGCATAGTGCCTAATTTGTAATGAAAGAGGCTATAGGACTCAAGCAATTTTTTTACGTTCATAACTGATGTAGCAAGCCCAGAGGTACCATAGCTATGAACTGCCAAGCCTAGAGATGCCGGGGCTCAGCCCTAGCAATCCCTGGCACAAATTAAGCACTGGACAAGCACTTCTGCTCAGGTAGAATCTAGCATATCAAGTTCAAAACAAGTCCAACAAGGGAGGCAAAAAAGTGAATTTAAAAAAACTTGGCTTTTATTTGTTGAGTAGAAACTTGACTAGATAGAGGCTACATTTTCCAGCACCAAATTTTTTTACAATGAGTATACCCAGTACTGCAATCAAACCTGCACTAAGAGACTTGTGCACCTGTAGAGAGCCCTGCTGATTTCAGTGGTACTGCATGTGGGCTAAAGGGTCTTCCCATGAAGGTCTGCTTAGAGAATCAGGACCCTTTTTTTGGATAGGAAATGAACAAGAATACTCAGTTCTGCAATTCTAAAAATCACTTTAACCAAACAAATCGGGTTATTGCCAGGTCAGCAGTAACTGTGCAATCACATTCCAGATAGAATTGTACGCTGCTTATTGCTGTGTACCCAGTTACAAAAGTCATTTGTATTGAAGTTAATTTTCATTGTGGTGACAAAAAAAGTGTGCTTGTTTAAAACAAAAGAAGTTAAAATGCATTTAAAAATATAGTGAAGCTATCCAGTCTGGATGGCAGTAATGTGGTGATACCACTCCAGAACTGGACTGAGTCTAAGCAAAATTAACCAGAGATCATGAACACTGAATCAAAACCAGGTGATGCCAGACACAGAGTCTGAATTTCCAACAGTTTAACTGCCAAAAACATCTGTTTCTGTGTGTTTGTAATTCCACCTTTTTAAAAAAGTGTTTTAAAAGATGTGAGCAATTTTACAAATTAAAAAAAAAAAGTCCCTAGCACATGTATTTGTAATTACCTCGTTTAGTCTATGTGTTTAATCAGTTTGAATTGAGAATGCTATGTACATCTGATTTCAATCTGAAGGAGCCAGTGTGTATTGGACAGTTACTCTTCTTGCATCTGCCAGAATATTCCTGCGCCAAAAAGGGATAGAACTAATACCAGGTTATTTTCTAAAGAAGCCACTTGACTCCAATTAAATGTTTAATTTCCTTAAAGTATTGTTTTGGATTTAAGTCTTTGTTCTGTTCTGTAATTGGGATTTTTTGTATGTAGTTTAGGAATATCACTTGTAGGTTGGATGTGCTCCAGCATCCAGCTGGCATTGCAAGGGACTGTAGGGAAGTGAACGACATATTCTGCGGTTGCTACTCTTTGAGTAGGACTCAAAGTGCGGAGTTCGTGGATGTGGTTCTGTCCGGTTTTATTCCTGATAAAGATATCAATGGCATTTGAAAAGCGAGGGATTTTTTAAATGTATAGTCTTGCTTTCTTGATGTACAATAAGAGGCTTGGAAACTCTGTGTCTATCAGGCTGCTGTGATGTTCTGTATAGTGGGCCAAATTTTGAAATCCTTCCCAGGCAAAAATTCTATTGACTCGATGGGAACTGAGTAAGGATTTTGTCCTTTGGCCTGTTGCGGGCTACTGTGCTATAGCCTCTTAGGCTCTGTGCAAAGATTTAGGCATGCCTTGAACGTGGGGCAGTGAGTGGGCCAATTTGAGTCCAGTAAGACTACTCACTTGCTCAAAGTTAAGCATGTGCTGAAGGGTACATCTACACTGCACACACCTCACACCAACACACAGATTACATACACTGCACACACCCCAAGCACTCGTATACATAGCAGCATAGACGGTGAGGCACTGCTTAGACAAGTAGCATAGAAACACACCAGAACCACGCGCGTATGTACAGGGCTCTACTTACCCAAGCAGTGCCTCCCTTGTCGACACTGCTGCTTTTAGCAGTGTATTGTTCCATAGCCTCCCTGCTGCTGGGGTCTTTCCCCCCCACAGGGAAAGACTCTGGCAGTGGGGAAAGGCTCTGGCATTGGGAGAGGCAGCAGAGAAAGGCTCTAGTAGCTCCCCACTGCCTCCCCCCTGGCAGAGTCTTTCATGGCTGCATATTGCTACTCATAGCAGTGTGGATGCAGCCAGCTTGTCACTGTGATGTGAAGCTACACATAACCTACCCACTGCTGCTTGTTGTGTGCTCATGCATACAGATACATAGCCTAAGTCTTTGCAGGACTGGGGTTTTACCTGGGATGTATATTCTTTCCTCACATTTTAAATAACTTGATTTCCCTTCGTCTGGGGGATTTTTTTAAAATACAAATCTGGCAGAGAAATCATTGTGAAATTTTAGGGCACTTACAGCTACTCAGCATAGTGATGAGAGCTGAAAATCTCAAGTGAATCTCAAGTGATAAATGAACACAAAAGTAAACCTGAAGCTTATGTGCCACAAGCTGACATCTAGAGCAGTGATTCCCTATCCTTTTTAGTGTCTGCCCTAAATTCTCAAGGCCAAAATCCCTGGAGTAATTCTGCTAAAGTCAGTGGAGTTACCCCAGGGCTGAATCTGCCCCAAGGTATCTGAAGTTTTTATGTATTAACCCCTAGGCTAGTAGTCCTTAATTAGGCAGGGTTTAACTAACATTTTCTATTAGTTGTATGGGTTGTGTTTAATGTGTTTGGTACAAAATTCAGGACAAAATTATTAACATTCTGTTGTCCCCTTCTTCCTCTTCTAGAGTTGCTGGAACTGTGGCCGTAAAGCTAGTGAAACCTGCAGCGGTTGCAACACGGCGCGATACTGTGGCTCATTTTGCCAGCACAAGGACTGGGAGAAGCATCACCACAT
>NC_133770.1:256367459-256399959 GCF_003597395.2 Chelonoidis abingdonii | reverse complement strand
ATGACCACCCACGAGAGAATGTGGATAGGGGCAGTGATAGTATCCCAGACTGGAAAGGAGCACCTCTAACAAAGCAAGGGAGGGTTCAATTTTTTGCCGCCCCTCTGAGATTCTCACTTCGAGCAACTGAAATGCTGGAGAGGAAGTTTGAGTGAAGAGTTGCTAGTTTCCAAAAATGATAGATCCTAAAAACAAGAAAGCTGCAAGTCTCCTTGAAATATTCTGACCTGTTGAATGCCTAGTTTGTGAGGTTCTGCGACTGCTATGTAGTGTTATCACTGAGACTAATGCAACAGCAGACGGTACAGTCTGAACACTGGGCAGGTCAGATGTCCTTTTTACAGATGTCCACCATGCTGAAATCATTTGTTTCTGTCCTTCTTGTGTTAATTTACACAAAATTAAGACTTTTCTGTATTAAGCTACAACTTATAGAAGGAAAATGCAGCACCTCATTGAATCACTTGAATTTCTGTTAAACAAATACAGTACTTGTGGAAGCCTGCTGCACTGAATACCTCTTTTGATCCACAAAAGAAGTACAGGGCACAGCATTAGTGCAGGCTTCCCCGCTGTCCCCAGCCAACTCAAAGTGCCTCAGTTTTTCTGAAGTGATCACCACTGCGGGTGAAAAGGCAACTCATTCCTCATCAAGCCCTGAAAGGGTCAGCAGACAACTAGCCTGGGCATTTTCCGGATGAGTCAGTGTTGACAATGGGCTGTAGGACTCGTAAGCCAGCTGCTTTCTTATTAATAGTGCCAAAAAACCTAGTGTGTTGTCAAGCCAGCAGAGCCAACAAAGCGCTGATCAGAGGTCTCGGCTCATGTGCCTTGCTCTGAAAACCAGCAGGCTTCGAGACGCTACCAAAGTGAGCACTCCAGGTCCTTTTCAGGAGGAGCAGAAAAGGAACTTGTCACTGTTGCCTTCATGTCCTGACACATTTGTGAGGGAGAGCAAGGAACCCAATATCCCATCCTAGCTCTTCTCCTCCGGCTTCCAGGAGCAGAAAGAGAAGACACCTGGCAAATCATGTGCGGTAGGTCATTTACCAACATGTCACATTAGAGTGAACCAGGAAAAAAACATCTCTGACTCCTATCCTGACTTTCGGGTCCTCTGCCCCTCCCCCATACCATGTCATAGGAATACGTGGTGACTGAGTGGGTTTGGAAACAGAAAAGGAACTAGATACAGGAAAAAGGTGATTGAAATGGAAGGGGTGAAGCAGAGGCAATATGGTCCAGTGAACAAGGAGACCTGGAGTTCATTCCTGTTTGGCTCTGTCGCTGACTTGCTGTGTGACCTTGCCTCAGTTTCCCCAGCTATAAAATGGAGATAATGATACTTACCCACCTCTGTAAAACATTGTGAGATCTGCAGATGAAAGCACTATATAAGAGCTAAGTATTTATTATTTATAATATGATACTCATCTTGTGGGCACTCAACCCAAAGGCTATGTGAAGCAACAAATGGAAATAGTCTCTCTTTGAAGGATAAGGCCATCTTGTTCAGTCTTGATTAAACACCAGCTTACAGGCATGGGCACAAACTCAAGACTACACAAAGTGCATACAGAGTTCAATGAGCAGACTGGAGTCCCTGGGCTGTGCCAGGGAGAGACTAATGACAAAGTACGCCTGGAACACCAGAGTGCGATGAGAGAATTCTGTTTACTTAGAAACCCTGAAACCCAAGGCAAGTTGTTTTAGAAAGGAAATATCTCATGTAAAGTTCCATGGTATGAGAAATGACAGGGAACTGGTGCCAAAACATAGCATGATCTGTGAAAATCATCAGATGTAAAATTTTGTATCATGCAACAGCTTTTTATATGCAACTTGCACCGAACTGGACAGTCCCACTGCTGTTTAGTACATCAGGCAGTATGATGCAGTATAAGAACAAAATTTGCTGTTGCTGCCTCATTTTGTTTATTAGCTCCCTTCATGAGCCTCCAGTGTAGGTATATGAGAGACAGAAATGCACCAAGCTTTACTATTTGATGGCTGAACATGGTGAGATAGGCTCACCTTGACGGTCACTGCCGTCCTCTCCAGGGCGATCGCTAACACAAGAATGAACTCCAGAAGGCTCTGACACATCGCTGATCAAACTAGAACTCTGTTCTTTCATAGCATGCTCTTTCAACTCTTACTGTGACGAGAGCCACACGTGGTCTGAAGGACATGTGGGAGGGTCCTCCATGATAAGAGATCAGCTAGGCAGTCTACTGAGGCAAGCTTTTCTGAAGCTTCTGTGGTGATCAAGTCACTCCAACTCCTATAGGAGTACTCCAAGGGGAACTTTCACTCCTGTTTATATTCTCCCTAATACAAAGACCAAACAAATGCTTTCAGTCCGAATGATTTTTTTTAAACTATAGATTAAAGAAAACCACAAGAACAAAATTAAAGGTTCCACGTGTTACCCTTCTGTGTGTGTGTGTGTGCGCATGCGCGTGCGCACATGTCCTCTGTGACACTCTGTACTGCTCTCAACACAAAATGTCTGCCACACATCAAAGCAGAAGCATCAGAAATGTTAGATGGCGTGCTATCTGTCTATTAAACAGTGTTCTTTATCTCCAATGTTTTATCTCTAAACAAGGTTCTTTAAAAAGCTTCTTCCATGTTTCATTTTTAAAAAAAATCCACTAAAAGCATGACCAAAAGTGTTGTCTGAAGTCTGTCTTCAATAGCGGTCGATGAGGATTTCCTTATTCATGCCAGTTGGGGGGCTGTTTGCATGAAGGCTCACTGTACATTCATGAGCAATACTAATTCTTTAGTATGAACAAGTGGGGAGGAAAAGCTGGATTGACAGAGGCAGCTACCAGAGATCATGCTTACACATGTTTGTTTTCAGTAATTAGTACAGTGTTAATAGCAATATCCACTTCGTGCAAATAAGCAGTCTTTACTTACACAGTGGGCCATATGCTCTGATGGGTGTCGAGGTGGGGGGGTTGATGATAAAACTAAAATTTTTGTGAAATTTTGCTTAACTTAATTTAAAATTGCCATTTTGCATATATCTATTTAAATGTCAGTTACATTTTCCAATATTTTCCATTTGGCAAAAGCATTTTGAATGTGACAAAACATGAGAAAGAAGACAGAGGCATACATGTACACCCGCATATGCACATGTGGCTAGAGAGACAGATTTTTCTAACATGTGTGCCTAAAGTTAGGCACTGGCATATGGACAGCATGTGAAAAAGAATTAGCATGTTGGTGTCACAACATAATTTAGAGGGTATTTTTTTTATAACATGTTGCTTTTTTATTTTCAAAAAGTACAAGATGGTTTGCTTTTGGACTGCAAAAGCAACTGCTGCATTTGCAAGCATTTATTATTTTACAGAGATATGATAAAGCTAATATAAGTAACAAAGCAGGAAATCTGTTGAGTTGTTAACTTGCTTGTAAGGCTCTGGCCTGTTTTGTTCCTATAAAGCGTAATGGAGAAACTTCCTATATGTTATGCAATTCTGTTCAGTTGTATTGCTGTCTATTTTTTTAAAATAGTAAAACTGATAATTTATTACAACTTCAGACAGAAAGCTTTTATGGAAGGAAATTGGGAACGTTCACTTTAAAAGGGAAACGTTTGAGGCTAGCCCATATTTTCACTAGAAATTGACTATTTTGTTGGTGGTTTGGATTTTTGTGTGGTTGGTTAGTTTATTGGTTGTTGCCTGTTTGCTTGTTGGGTTGTTTATTTTAGGGAACTTTGTAATTTTCCAGCATGGTGGTATTGGTTTTACACGTGTGAATCATTAGGTACCAAGCAATTCACTCTTTCAAAAAGGCACAGAGGATTTAATTGTTAACTTGCATACGAGTCCCATGTACCTTGATACCCATTGTAAACCCGCTGATTGCCTGTATGTATACAGTGTGTGTTGATGAAAAATGAAGTTGTTACATAAGTCATAAGCCCAGGTGAAAGAACTGTCTGATAGCAGCACCATCAGAGTACAGTAGCATGTACAGTGTGCACAGATCCCTTTGGCTCCTAGAGTTTTTTCTTTCTTCGCATCAATCCCAGTGTGACCTGTTAAGTGAGGCATATATGCTGCCTTTTCCCCAGTCATGATGGTCGAAGGGAATAGACAGCAATTTTCTGCTGCAAATAGTGCTGCTGCAAATATTATCTTAATTTATTTTATTTACATAAATACATTGGAAAAGAACTCCATTTGCATGTCCACTTGCAGATTTATGTATGGGGACATAAATGAACATACCGGTTGTGTAGTCAAAAAAAGCAAAACACACACATGCAAATGGAAAGAGTACAACAGAAATACTAACATGGTGCCTAGCAATAGTGGTCTTCTAGGTTGCCCCGTATATTATCTACTGTGTTCTCTTTCTGTCAGGGGCCAGCTCCCACATATTGAATATTCTCTCTGTGTCAATTAACTAGTGGGGTAAGCGGGAGGGTAGATAAGGCAGCTGCTGGCATCTTTCCATCAGTGTGTACATGAAATTGGTCCAGCCACTGCTCCAGCTCCATCTTGAGGTGTCAATGCCAAAGTCACCTCCACTGACAAATCTTCATCAAAAGGGCACCAATGACAGCCCATATTAAATGGATTAAAAACTGGACAAATAACACATCACAAAAAGTAATCGTACATGGAGAATCATCTTCTAACGGGGTCCTGCTGAGATATGTTCTTGGACCAATGCTATTCATATTTTTATCAGTGATATGGAAAAAAATACAAAATCTTTGCGAGTAAAATATGCAGCTGACACAAAAATTGGTGGCTTGGTCAAATACCGCTAAGTACAGTATGATTGTACAAATTTGTCTCACATGGTACAGCATGCTTTTAAATATTGCCAAATGCAAGGTCATCTAGGAACAAAGAATGTAGATCACAGTTTTAGGATGGGCGAATGAATCTCAAATGCAGTGATGTTGAAAAGGACTTAGGGGTCATGGTAGATAACCAATTCCCACAGTGATACTATAACTAAGACGGCATATGTGATCCTTGGATGTATAAGCAGATGAACATCATGCAGGAATAGGGAAATAGCATATTTTTGTTCTGTTTTGGAATGAGAGGAAAATGAGAAATTGTAATGTTTCCCATGAAATAGAAAATCCAGTTCTACCCAGCTCTATCCATTAACTTCCCAACTCTCCTGGTCTTGGGGTGTCAGCCAATGACTCTGTTGCTGAGTAAAGGTGCACAGCCACCCCTTGAAGTTAAATGGAAAACCTCTGTTGGTAAATTTCCTTGGACAGCGAAAATGACTGCCTTTCCCGGCCTCGCTCTGTAGCACTGTCCCCATGCAGAGGCAGATTTCCATTGATGCCTGTAGTCAAAGAGGCCAATCAGAGCACTCAGGACCCTTCCCCTCTCACTGGGCTGCATATCTATCCACTCAAATGTAATCAAGTAAGCATGTCCCAGTTTGGACATGGAAGGGCTGGAAGTTACTGGCAATCTGGGCAGTACAGCCACAGTTCATGAGCTTTCTAAGATGACCTAGAGTTTCCGTGCAGTGAGGTTTCTGTACTAGACCTCAATCCCTGTGCACAAAAAGCTGGTTGTGTTAATAAGCCACACTAAGTCAGCATAAATCAGCTGGTGTCTGTCTGCAGGGCTGGACAGCTGCTATTGTGATGGGTTGAAAGAGGCATCCTGCCACCCTGTTACAGAAATTTATATTAAACGAAGTTGTATTGTATAGCTTCACCCTACCTTAACTTGTTTCATTGTATCTGCTGCATGTGGTATAAAGTATTATATGAGCTGCAAGCAAAAAAAGGTATGAACTCTGGACCTGGTGGCAGCCTGCAGTTGCAAACTGTGTAGTCAAAGCTGAACTGGTTTTGTCTTTCTTCTTATCCCAACATAGCAACCTCCCAATCACTTGGATTTGAGCTGCTGTGGTAATTCATGGTTAGAACTGTCATTCTTGGCAGTTGCACTGAAGAGTAAAAGGAAAACAACCTCCCAGAATGACAGATACGCATAGCAGAAGGAAAACTCCCCACAGAAAAATTTGATTTGAAGACCACAATTATCATATTTTACCCTCATTTCACTAACCATTTTATTGACTGAAAGAGAAGCTACCTCAAGACTACTGATCTAAAGTGCTAACAAATTAAAACCATTCCAGAAGTAGAAAAGCCCTCTAATCTGAAGCATGCTTCCTGAAAATGCTTTTGAAGATCTATAATTGCCATATGCTGAATAGACACTATTTCTTCTAAGGTACAAGCAATTTTTGCTGAGTAACTGACCAAACAAAGTCAAAAAAGAAGAGAAAAAAAGACAAGGGACACCACATAAGAAAAACAAGAATTCTATACCATTATGAAATACCAGACAACTTGCAGATGGAAACACTTATTTTATCATTCAAATGTTTACTTTATACAGTTGATGTCCAAAAGTGATTGCTTTTGCACTGATTCACTTAGTTTAAGAAGTAAAGTTGGCCAAACAGCCATATTCCATAAACAGAGGTAATAAATCAAAGACTCAGAGTCCTTTCTTCTTGCTAAAATAACATTTTAAATGTGTGACAGAATCAGAGCACGGCAGAAAAATTGTGGAGAAAAGCGTAGAGATTTTTTAAAATTTTACATTATTAGTCTTTTAAATGAAAGGAAACTTAAAAAATTTGTTTCATAAATAGGTGAATTCTTAGGAGCAGATCCAAATACTTTTTTTTCTTAAGATCATGGATACAAAAATGTCCTTTGATTTATGGGAATACCCCCATTGTTTCTTCCCACCCATACATGTGTATCTTCTCTACTAATGAGATGAAGTTATATATCTTTACAGGGTGTCTGTAGGATCATATTTCATGCTGCATGTGCTTTCACAAGTTTAATACTCCAAAATTACATCACCGACTACAATGAAAAGCATGTATTGTATTATGAAATACATAAATATATACTGGCAATACATATGTGCTTTATTATAAATTAGAAAATACATTGTCTGTTATCAATGGCAGCTCAACACCTGGAGAGAAATACCTCCATTACAGCTCAGATAAATCCAAGGAAATTGCTTTAGAAACAATGATAACTCCTTCAATAGAATCATCCCTTTCAGGAGCTAATGTCGCTGTACTGTGATGGAGAGACTCCAAGCAACACCTCATGAAAAATCTTAGGAATGCTCCAGAATTGAGCTATAAAAATATTTGTTTCTCTTTTTCATATGGAATGTGAAAAAATATAGAAATGCTTCACTGGAAATATAGAGTACAGAAGACTTCCTGTGTGTGCATTGGCACAACTATCGTGCTACTGATATCTTGGAAATGTGGTTATATCTCAAAACCTGGCAAAGCCAATATGACAAAGACTCAAACAGAATGACACAAAAAATGTTTTTATTCAAGGAAAAATACTCTGGGGTTCACTCTTTTAGGATAAATAACTCATTCTACCTTAATTTCAAGATATTTTGTCACTGATGTAAATTATCCCAAATTTGTACTTAATGTAAGTAACTTTGGGATTAAAATGAGTCACATAACTGGAAACAAATGACCTTTGAGTGTTATGACTATGGCACATCATTTAGTGAAAATTAATAGGAGAAGGAGTTTTTAATTCGAATCTCTCATCCATGCCTGTTACTACATTACTACATCCAGTCTCTGCATCCATTACTACATTCTGCTCTATAAAATAACATTGCAGTATTAACAGTTGCCAAAAACAGTCTCTCTCTCTCTCTCTCTCTCTCTCTCTCACACACACACACACACACACACACACACACACATACATTGAAACTCCACCTGTCCAGGGTGAGGGTCATCAACTTCTGCACAATCTAAGCTTTCATTTTAAAAAAAGTTTCTAGTTATCGTTGCAAGGAAATCCTTCAAACATTAACAGAATTTAAACTACCTAAAAACAAACAGTGCCAAAATTTCCTTGACTGCTCATAGCAACACGAAAAGCGAGTCTGGTTTTGTTTTCATTGCTGCTGTTGAAATTTCTGTGAGCAACAGTGAAACTGACAGGCATAAGGTCAGTTTTACACTACTGCGATTTGGGAAAGCTAGGAGCATCAGTAGGCAGGCACTGTGTTTTCTACATAGTCCTACAAAACGTTTGATAAATCACTAATATTCTAAAGGGAGAAGGACTCAAAGAAGAGGCTGGTGGAAGGGTTGAGTAGCAGAAACTTTCTTTAAGAAATATTTCCTTGAACTATCTGCAAAAACAGTACATAGCATTTACAAGTATGATAAGGATTTTCATTAAGCTGAAATGAGCAACAGTTTTGTAAGCTCACATTCAATACACACTGTTTGAGCTGCTTTCTCTATGGCTTTTGTTTGTCTGAGTCATTGTGTGTTAGCAGTTTGAAGAATATGAATATGACCATTAAAGGCTTATACATTTCTTCTTGAAATTGATGTCTTCAACTGATTGTCTAGATTGTCGGGCTCAGTGGGTAGCGATCAATGACTCCATGTCTAGTTGGCAGCCGATTTCAAGTGGAGTGCCCCAAGGGTCAGTCCTGCGGCCCGTTTTGTTCAATATCTTCATTAAAGATCTGGAAGATGGTGTGGACTGCACTCGCAGCAAGTTTGCAGATGACACTAAACTTGGAGGAGTGGTAGATACTCTGGAGGGTAGGGATAGGATACAGAGGGACCTAGACAAATTAGAGGACTGGGCCAAAAGAAACCTGATGAGGTTCAACAAGAACAAGTGCAGAGTCCTGCACTTAGGACGGAAGAATCCCATTCACTGTTACAGACTAGGGATCGAATGGCTAGGAAGCATTCTGCAGAAAAGGACCTAGAGGGACGAGAACTGGAATTGAGTCAACCAGTGTGCCCTTGTTGCCAAAGAAGGCTAATGGCATTTATGGCTATAAAGTAGGGCATTGCCAGCAGATCGAGGGATGTGATCATTCCCCTCTATTTGACATTGGTGAGGCTCATCTAGAGTACTGTGTCCAGTTTTGAGCCTCACACTACAAGAAGGATGTGGAAAAATTGGAAAGAGTCCACTGGAAGACAACAAAATGATTAGGGGTCTGGAAACATTGACTTATGAGGAGAAGCTGAGGAACTGGGATTGTTTAATATGAGAAGAGAAGATGAGGAGGGATTGATAGCTACTTCTCAAATATCTGAAAGGATTGATCTAGACTGTTCTCAGTGGTACCTGATGACAGGAACAAGAAGTAATGGTTTCAAGTTGCAGTGGGGGAGGTTTAGGTTGGATATTAGGAAAAACTTTTTCACTCAGAGAGTGGTGATGCACTGGAATGGGTTACCTAGGGAGGTGGTGGAATCTCCATCCTTAGAGGTTTTTAAAGTCAGGCTTGACAAAGCCCTGGCTGGGATGATTTAGTTGGGAATTGGTCCTGCTTTGAGCAGGAGTTTGGACTAGATGACCTCCTGAGGTCCCTTCCAACCCTGATATTCTATGATTCTATGCACTGTACACGATTTGATATGCTGCCTGCTTTGGCAGAGGGAAGCACACTTTTCAATCTGCCAAGAAACACACGGACTCTGCGCTCTTTAAAGCTTGAATTGTCGACACCAGAACTGGACACTGTAGTCCAGCAGTGGCCACACCAGTGCCAAATATAGAGGTAAAATGACCACCCTATTCCTATTCAAGATCCCACTGTTTATGCATTCAAGGCTTGCATTAGCCCTTTTGGCCACACCGTTGCACTTGGAGCTCACGTTTAGCTGATTATCCACCATGAACCCCAAATCTTTTTCAATATCACTGCTTCCCCCAGATAGAGTCCCCTATCATATAAGGATGGCCTACATTCTTTGTTCCTCAGATGTGTAAAGAATGCAGGTGCACTACTTCAGCTGGTAGTGTATAAACCCCCCGTATTAAGAGGTTGTATCAGGGGTCGGCAACCTTTCAGAAGTGGTGTGCCAACTCTTCATTTATTCACTCTAATTTAAGGTTTTGCGTGCCGGTAATACATTTTAATGTTTTTTAGAAGGTCTCTTTCTATAAGTCTATAATATATAACTAAACTATTCTAGTATGTAAAGTAAATAAGGTTTTTAAAATGTTTAAGACACTTCATTTAAAATTAAATTAAAATGCAGAGCCCCGGACCAGTGGCCAGGACCTGGGCAGTGTGAGTGCCACTGAAAATCAGCTCGCTTGCCGCCTTTGGCACACATGCCATAGGTTGCCTATCCCTGGGTTATATGTTGTGTCCTCAAGGCATGGTCAGCCCTGAGGATTTGTTGTGATGGTGTAAGGTCTAATTATGATGTATGTTGGGTGGAATTCTGGAATAATGTCACTTGAGTTATACCAGGTTTACATTAATGCAAATAAAAGCAGAACTTCATCTGAAATGTTTCTAGCTTGAATATTTGATAGAGTGCTTAGTGATAGTGAATTTTCTGTTAAACCAGAAAGAGAATTACTTGTTGACAATGTTGGAATGATTCTCTTACTCTTAAGAGACTCAGCTCTTATTTCCAGTAAGAGATCAAGTCCTGCTCTAAATTATACCAGTGTACATCCAGGTTATCTTCAATGGAAATACTGGAAGCCAACAGAATTACATTGCAGTTACACAAGTAGGAGAGTACAATTTGTCCCCAGATCCTAAGGCTCTGATTGCGTCCTGTGGCGAAATTTGTCCCTTATTAAAAATGACTCTAAATACAGTAGAGCAGCAGGTTTCTGTTGAGCCAGAAGTAGACATGAGCTTGTATACATTGTTAGTGAGGCACAGACCTATTTCTTGAGACTGCCCCTTGCCTATATAACAAAGGGTATTTTACAAGGAATTTGCCAGGGTCCTAATCCTGAAGTTCTTATATAAACTGTACAGATTTAGCTCAAGGTAGAGCAGATAGTGAGATTAGCTCGGGATATCCTTGGTACAATCCTGGTATGTCAGCCAAGAAGAGAACCATCACACCTACCCACACTAACTTCCAATGGTCCCATTAGGACTTAGCCCAAGTAAGGACTGAAGAAATATTTGGGCCAGCTTGTGCCTTGTAGAGGCAGCATGAAGCCCTAGAGGGAGCACTAGCAGGTAGAGTTCTTCAGAGGCAGAAATCTTCCCTGAACTCCCTGGCACACATACCTTAGTGGGCTGCAGACTGTGTGCCATCCTCGCTCTGTGACGCTTCCCGGGGGGACCCAGGATTGTAAAGTGCCTCACCACCACCTGTCCTTAGGGTGAGGAAGCCTTGTATGTACCAGGGTCATCTTCCTGACAACCATGACCACAAGTAGCACAAGCCCACCCCTCTCAGTCCATACAGGCTAGCTACAAGCACACTCCAACCTCCGAGTCCTCCTAGCAGCTCCCGTGGTGTGCAACACCCTAGTCACTGGACACTCACAGAATTACCAGACCCACTGTTCCCAAAGGAACAGTATATCACAGCTCTGCTTAACACACAGCACTTACATTTGTTTGTAAAGCACGCAGGTATGAGTTTATTTAACAAAGAAGAGAGGAGGTCAGTATTATTATCCCCATTTTACATATAGGGACACTGAGGCACAGAGAGAGCGAGAGGAAGTGACTTGCCTAAGGTCACACAGCAAGCTAGTGAAAGAGCTGGGAACAAAACTCAGATGCTAGTCCAATGCACTAACTGATAAGCAACACTGCCTCCCTTAAGGTGTCTCAGATTGCTTAAGCAAAACTTGAAGCCTCCAAAATACAAGTCACTTGTGGAAATCTTGGCCTATCATTCTGATCTACTAGCATTTTACAGTCAGTTGGCACTTTGATGTAAAAGGCTACACAATATGTAAGGCAGTGAAAAATCAGGCTCTCAGCATAAGGAAGAAGTCGTGAAATTAAATTTTGGGGTATAGAATGCCAACCTTTTAGAGAAAGCATTATCTGAATAAGTCCCTCATAGTTCAGTAGATTGAATAAACACATATGTCCTCTATGTAAGCCAGTCAATTACTGTTCTTTCTTCTTTCAGATAATGCAGCAATCATCCTCAAGTGCAAAGCATAATAGTTAAGATGTTCAGACAATAATCAGGAACCATTTCTAATGACTCATGTCTATAGCCATACATCATCATCAAGAGAGGGCATCTCAAATCTCAGTTTCAGAATAATAAATTTCTATCTGACTTCTTAAAAGTCAACCAGCGTGTAACCATCATATTACAGGAGAGAAAAGTAGTATGCAGGCACTAAAGATGTATAATATTCTAACATGATTATAATCCAGCCCCTAAGGAAGAGAGCAATCACAATTCAGACACTGACCAAGTGATTTTCGTGCTACTCATCACACATTATTTCCTGAAAAGACTCTGGTCTTATGGAGTTCACAAGTATAAGTTACAATCTGAAGGCTATAGTCTCATCTTGATGTGTACACGTATCTTCTTTTAATTTAATAGCCCCAACCCTAACCCAGACGGCTAACAAAGCCAAACTGCAACCACAAATTGAGTAGCACTTAGTCACACAAGCAGCCCTGTTGATTTAAATACGTGGAAGGGTTGCAGATTTTGGTATTTAATGCATGTACTCCCAACAACCATTCTACACTGTAGTGGCCCAATTCTGCACAATAAACTAGTACTCGGTGAGAGTAAGGATGGCAAGACCTGTCCTCAGATGTCTGCAGTCCCCAACTGGCTAATGAGATTGACACATGAGTATCAATAGAATGTACCACTTTATTTCGCAACAAAGACCTTAGGACCAGCTCTGATGCTGAATTTCAACTAATTGCTTAGCAGTGGGAGATCTGGCAGAGTATGGGGTGAAACATCTGGTTTTTTGTTTCCCTAACTTTTGACAGCAAAACAGTTATTTTTAGAATTTTACAAGCCTCACAGTAATTTTAAACAATGGTTTTTGCCAAGTTTTCCACTTTTTGCCAAATATGATTGTTTTTTATATCAAAACATAGCTTTCATTTAGAGGAAAAGCTCATAAACCTGTAAAAATGCTGAAATTTTCATATACACACACACCTTTTTTTGTTGTTGCAAAAACAGCACAAAAACATCTGCCCCAAAACTTTGTGAGAAATTCTGCTAGTTCTAGGAGGAGAAAGATTTTGTTCATGAATAAACAAATGGTTTCTCTAAGAAGCAAATTGCATGGGCTGCCTTCCTTTTATTTTTTCTCTTCTTGCTAAAGCTTGGTCTTCAGATGCAGTGAAAACTAGTTTGAGCAGTAAGAACATAAGTTTTCAGCATGAATTCTGTTGATAGGGTCCTGCTACTCCGGTATGCAAAGTTGCTGCAAGCCATCCCTGACCAGCACACTTGCATAATGTGCTCTAACAATTATCTTGCTCCATTTAAAAATTTTTTACCCTCGCTTTGTCAGACCACTTTTGTTCAGTGGCTAGGCTTTGTGCTCTGTTTTTTTGCTGTACACCTGAGTGGTCCTGCCAAAAAAGAAGCTCTGGACAGCTTTCCAAGTAGTATGAGAAAAAGTAGCTAATTTTAATCCACACAGACCAATGTCCCACAGCTTTGCTCCACCTGTATGCGGTCGATGTTGGCAACTAATTTTTTTTTATAAAGTACACTGTCCTGTATTCTAGATTAAGGTAGAACAAAAGGAATAGCCTAACAATAATCAACTGTTTGTTCTCAGTGTGTATATATCCCTTCCTACACATGTTAAAAATTTCATAGAACCACATATCTTCTCCAGGTGCTATTTAGTGCCTACTGTTGGGCCCGATTCTGACACATTTACTCATGTTTAGTAGTCCCATGAATAGTAGATTGATTTCAACGGGACTACATGTGGAGTAAGGTGCAACGCACCATGCCTAAGTGTTAATTTACCCCTATGGTAGCATTATAGGGAAAACAGTATTGTAAAATATTTTAGCTTAGAAAGTAATATATCAGATTAAATATATTTTCAATGACAGGTTAGACTCACACTTTATTCAGTCATAGATGCTGGCTTGAGTCATCTGCTAACTTGCTGGTTGCCTTGCTCCTGTCATATATTATCTTTGAATGAACACCATGCACACAGCAATTTCCATACCTATTATTCTTTTGGTTCAATCATTTAGTGCACTCGGCAAGGTATGTATGAGGCCATCTTTCCAACACAACCTCTATTACTTCAGCTGCTAGTGAATTATCAGCCCAACAATCCATAAAGCACTTAGAGTTCATATTAATTATCAGAGACTGAAAGAGGTAAAAGTACTTTAATAGATTCCTTTAATACACATCCTTTTAAATACAAAACCCTGTAAGATAGGAAATGGTTTTAAGGTGTGCTGTTACTCATACTATGCTAAGCTGATGCACAACAGGAAGCTTAGTTTATTCAGTTAATGAATTAGTTATTTCTATCAGTTTTATTGGTAATATAAGAAAAATACAGTCAATCATATTCCTTTGCTTGGTTGCTAATGCCATGAAAACACTGCAATGAAGTCTATGTAAAGACCTTTATAGTTTGAAATCTAGTGGGGAAACATACAAAAGACCCAACACCTTTGAAACTCATTTCAAGTCAACAGTGCTAAAATTTAACAGCTACTTTACCTCCTGCTCATGGAAAACCAGCTTTATTTTGATTTTATGTGCACTCTTTTAATCACACTCTGCCACCCATAGGGCTCTGCCTGTCTCAGTCTCCTCCTGGAGCAATAGTGAGGGACCATCTACAAATAAGAGCCAGGCAAAATCTGGCCATTAATTGGTAATCTTTTGGGGGGCAGGTAGCCTATTTACTGTCAGTTTTCAAGGCCCCTCCCCAACACTTTTGAATGCCAGTAGCTGTAATAAATAGGGACTACCCTTCTAGAAGCTGAGTGACTAGTGGTAGAGGCCTTTCCCCCTTTCCTCCCCTTTCACTACTTCCTTTGCCAGGTACTCCCCTTGAGGGCAGAACAGCTGGGAGGTAGGTACAGAAAATAGGCAGGGCAGACAAGCTGGGTGCTTATTGGAGGTTGGGCGGAACAAGATTCACTGCGGCAAACTTAGCTACACCTTGGGAGCATAACATCTATAACAGCAAGTCCCACCTTGCCAAAGCCTGGAGAGCAGGAAACTTTTCCTTTGGAGCCTGCACTGAAGCAAGAACAGTGCTGGAAGAGGGTTGTGAGAGAAGCTTGGAAGGGGAAAATCAGGAACTGGTGGGATAGAGAAAACTACAGGTTGAATCTCTGCCCCTGTAGTCAGCTCTGGCCTGAATCTCACACATTCTGTTCTGCTTCGAGTAGAAATAATTTGTGTCTGACCTGTGTTTTCTCTGGACAGCAGCATAGCCAAGCATTTACACATGCACCATGCCCATGTTACAGCCCCTGCGCTCCCAAGGTGTGCACAGATGTGAAATGAGGTCAATGGACCAACACCAGGGAGAGTAGAACTAAGCCCTCATTCATGAAAGATGCGCTAATCAGGCTTTGCCTACACGGCAGACCTTACAGTGGCACAGCTGTACCACTGCAGCTGTGCCGCTGTAAGGTCTCCCATATAGCTGCTCTATGCCGTTGGGAGATAGATTCCCCTTCAGCATAATTAAACCACCTCTAATGAGCAGCGGTAGCTATGTCAGTGAGAAAGCGTCTCCTGATGACGTAGCGCTGTCCACATTGGCAGTTTTGTCAGTGAAACTTCTGTTGGTCAGGGTGTGTCTTTTTCACACCCCTGACTGACACAAATTTCTCCGACAAAAGTGCTAGTGTAACATAGCCTTAGTCTCTCTGTGGATTTCCAAAAGATGCAGATTCAGAGCATCTAATTTCCGTATTGCATGCCCACTGCCACCTCTGCATTTTCTGGCATGCACCAATTCTGCAACCATAATTAGCTCCAAAGGGAGTGCTTTGAATCACTTCAGAACCTATTATTTATTCCTAGATGGTTAAAATATTTGTACCTTTTTCAAGCCTGCTGAAGCGTATGCATTTTCCCTCTATTTTGAGCAGCTGGTTCATTTAACTGTGAGGAAGTGAAGAAGGGTTAAGACATTACTATGACATTAGGAAGCCTGGGATAAGATGAGAGATATGCCGGCATCATAATCCTTTCTACTTTCAGCATGGTAAACAAACATCGCACTTGCTCCTTGGCAGTCTACTTTGCCTTGCTAAGCAGCTTTGCACTTATGTGCAAAATAAGCATTGAATTGTACATATGGCAGCTAAAAATAACCAATCCTAGGCAAAAGAACAACAACCCCCTGCAACAACCCTTCCTGGATCATGCAGTGTCATCTGACATCTCTGCATTGCGGAACTACTCACTACACCAGAGAAGGTTGCAGATCCTTAAAGTCATCTCTTCTGCTTTGACCAAGAGCTGTCATGACATCACCACATGCATTGCATCATGTTTTTCATACCCAGTACCCAGACTGTTGGCCAGAGAAATTAAAATGTTATCCTGTGTCAGGTTGCTACAAGTTCTCCAAATTAGCATGAGCTAATTTGGAATATCTCAAATCTGGGCTTTCTCATTCATGTTTGTTAGCTTGTTGCCAAAAGCATCAGTTCAAACTGGTTGCAACAGGGGTCTGAGTTTGCTGAGCAAATATACTGAAAAAAAACACCAAAACAAGGGTCCAGATCTTTAGCATAAGTGGATACTGTAACCCTGGCGAACCAGGTGGCAACTCTGGCCTAGGCATTAGGCTTCAGACCAGCACTGACAAATAGAGCCCTGTAAACCGGCAGATATCCACTTTATATCCATGGATATCCGCTTTATATCCACAGATAATTGCTTTATATCCATGGACCATTTTTGCAGATCGTGGATCAGGCGCAGTTACAAACTTTGGAAGCCAGTCTCTCTCATCTGTGTGTTGGTATAGTTAAGATGGGTATTGGCCTTATAACAATGTGCTTAAACATTATGAAATGCTTGTAAGTTGCTGCATGCATGAATTTCACTTATAACATCTTTACCACATGCTATAAGGTAATAATTATTGCTTTATAACTGTAAAAAATGTTTGCTCTGAAATGGTCAGCCTGTCAGAATGGATCATCTCCTACTCATTAAAAAGGCTATCAAAATGAAATGGGTGATTGTGGTAAATCACCATACAAAGACGTTGTTAATTGCCCCATCACACCCATGAAGAGGCTATGTGCGAAAGGTCTCATCTGATCAGCTGGAATGCTGGAAGAAGGAAATCAAGACAGTCAACAAGAAATTTTTTCATCTTTTTTGCTGTTTAGTCTCTCACAGGGCTGAAGCTATGAAACAGAAGCAGCGATCCCCAGGGTCAACCTGGATTAGCCCTAAAAAAATATTCAGTGCTGACAGATTGTGACAACTTGGTCACCTTCTGGAACCACAGACTGTAATTCATTTGTGTGTATATGTTTGCCTGTATTTAACCTGTAAATAAATCTTTCATATCTTTTTCCTAGTTAATAGATCATTTGTTAGTTTACTGTAGGATTGGCTACAAGCATTGTCTTTGGCATGAGATCTGAGGAACAAATTGACCTAGTGTAAGTAACTGGTCTCTTGGGACTGGAAGCAACCTGAATTTTCTGCGCTTTTTGGTGTATAGCAACTAATTATCACTAAGTCCAGCTTACCTGGGTGGTAAGATAGTCTGGAATGCCCATGGAGACTGTCTATGATCCCATAGTAAGACAGTTATAGTACTTCAGCAGTTCACATTTGTTACTGGGTTGGTAAAATCTAATTATAGAACACACTACCCAGTTTGCGCTGTCTGCCTGTTTTTTGATAGTCTGCCCTGAGGTTCGCTGTCATGGTCATGAACCACTCCAGACAGCATGACAGGCACAACTTCCAACTTTAGTGAAAGCTGCACCTGCCTATATCAAGGCAAGATTTGTTTCCAAATGAGTATCACACGAATTCATGCCAGTAAGCAAAATATCATCATGAGTCTTGAACTTACAGTATACTGTAGGGAACAATTCAGCACTGGCAGGGGGCTGGGATATGATAATCTAGCCAATAAGTCTTATTTTCTCTGTCTTATTTCTATTATTCTAGGATTTTCAAGTGACATGTTAGCCCCATGGAACTGATGTCTTATTGCTTGATTAGCAGACAGGACTTTATTTTGGAGTGGGTCTGAGAAACATAATTATAGGGCACCATTGCACTTCTTCAAATATAACTGATTCCTAATCCCTGTGATTACCCCACTGTGCAGCTTGAGGGATTGGGTGCAATAAGATGATTCTTTGGGGTACACTCAAACTTATCTGATTGTGTATAATAGGGGATGGGATGAATTCACAGAAAAAGTGGAATGTGGGTGGTTATTGGAAGGTTCCATGTATAGTTGCTAACATTTTAAAGGGATTTAAGAACATAAGAACAGCCATACTGGGTCAGATCAAAGATCCATCTAGTCCAGCATCCTGTCTTCCGACAGTGGCCAATGCCAGGTGCCCCAGAGGGAATGAACAGAACAGGTAATCATCAAGTGATCCATCCCCTCTCACCCATTCCCAGCTTCTGGCAAACAGACAGTAGGGACACCATCCCTGCCCATCTTGGCTAATAGTCCTTGATGGACCTATCATCCATGAATGTATCTAGTTCTTTTTTGAACCCTGTTGTAGTCTTGGCTTCACAACATCTTCTGGAAAAGAGTTCCATAGATTGACTTTGCATTGTGTGAAGAAATACTTCTTTTTGTTTGTTTTAAACCTATTGCCTATTAATTTCATTTGGTGATCTCTAGTTCACGTGTTATGAGATCGAATAAATAACACTTCCTTATTTACTTTCTCCACATCTGTCATGATTTTATAGACCTCAGTCATATCCCCTCCCTTGTCATCTCTTTTCCAAGTTGGAAAGTCCTAATCTTATTAATCTCTCCTCATACAGAAGCCGTTCCATACCACTAATAATTTTTGTTGTCTTTTTCTGAACCTTTTCCAATTCCAATATATCTTTTTTGAGGTGGAGCGACCACATCTGCACGCAGTATTCAAGATGTGGGTGTACCATGGATTTATATAGAGGCAATATGATATTTTCTCTCTTATTATCTATCCCTTTCTTAATTATTCCCAACATTCTGTTCGCTTTTTTGCCTGCTGTTGCACATTGAGTGGATGTTTTCAAAATCTCTCTCATGAGTGGTAACAGCTAATTTAGACCCCATCATTTTATATGTATAGTTGGGATTATGTTTTCCAATATGCATTGCTTTGCAGTTATCAATATTGAATTTCATCTGCCATTTTGTGGCCATGTCACCTAGTGTTGAGAGATCCTTTTGTAGCTCTTCACAGCCTGGGACTTAACTATCTTGAGTAGTTTTGTATCATCTGCAAATTTTTCCACCTCACTGTTTACCTCCTTTTGCAGATCATTTATGAATATGTTGAATAGGACTGGACCAGTACAGACCCTTAAGGGACACCACTGGCTCCTTACTGAAAACTGACCATTTATTCTTACCTTTTGTTTCCTATCTTTTAAACAATTACTAATCCATAAGAGGACCTTACCTCTTATCCCATGACAGCTTACGTTGCTTAAACGCCTTTGGTGAGGGACCTTGTCAAAGGCTTTTTCAAAATCTAAATACATTATATTCCCTGGATCCCCCTTGTCCTCAAGCTTGTTGACCCCCCTCAAAGAATTCTAGTTGATTGGTGAGGCATGATTTCCCTTTACAAAGACCACGTTGACTCTTCCCCAACAAATTATGTTCATCTATGTGTCTGACAATTTTGTTCTTTACTGTAATTTCAACCAGTACTGGTCAGGCTTACTGACCTGTAATTGCTGAGATCATCTCTAGAGACCTTTTTAAAAATTGGCATCACATTAGCTATCCTCCAGTTATTTGGTACAGAAGCTGATTTAAATGATAGGTTACAGACTACAGTTAGTAGTTCTGCAATTTCACATTTGAGTTCCTTCAGAACTCTTGGGTGAATACCATCTGGCCCTGGTGACTTATTACTCTTTAGTTTATCAATTTGTTCGAAAACCTCCTCTAATGACACCTCAGTCTGGGACAGTTCCTCAGATTTGTCACCTAAAAAGAATGGCTCAGATTTGGGAATCTCCCTCACATCCTCAACAGTGAAGACCAGTGCAAAGAATTCATTTAGTTTCTCAGCAATGGCCTTATTGTCCTTGAGTGCTCTTTTAGCACCTCGATCGACCTGTGACCCGACTGGTTGTTTAGCACCTTTTCTGCTTCTAACGTACTTAACATTTCTTTTTCTGCTATTACTTTTTGAGTCTTTGGCTAGCTGCTCTTCAATTTCTTTTTTGGCCTTCCTAATTATATTTTTATATTTCATTTGCCAGAGTTTATGCTCCTTTCTATTTTACTCACTAGGATTTAACTTTAATATTTTAAAGGATGCTTTTATGCCTCTCACTACTTTTTTGATTTTGTTGTTTAGCCACGGTGGCGCTTTTTTGGTTCTCTTACTATTTTTTAAATTTGGGGTATACATTTTAGTTGAGCCTCTGTTACGGTGTCCTTCCATGCAGCTTGCCGAGATTTCACTTTTAGTGTTGTACCTTTTAATTTCTGTTTTACTAACTTCTTCATAGAAATATAAAATCATAGCTTACGGCTGGAAGACACCTCAGGAGGTCATCTAGTCCAACCCCCTGCTCAAAGCAGGACCAACACCAACTAAATCATCCCAGCCATGGCTTTGTCAAGCTGGGCTTTAAAAACCTCTAAGGATGGAGATTCCATCACGTCCCTAGGTAACCCATTGCAGTGCTTCACCACCACTAGTGAAATAGTGTTTCCTAATATCCAACATAGACCTCCCCCACTGCAATTTGAGACCATTGCTCCTTGTTCTGTCATCTGCCACCACTGAGAACAGCTGAGCTCCATCTTCTTTGGAACCACACTTCAGGTAGTTGAGGGCTGCTACCAAATCCCTCCTCACTCTTCTCTTCTGCAGACTAAACAATCCCAGTTCCCTCAGCCTCTCCTCGTAAGTCATGTGTCTCAGCCCCCTGATCATTTTCGTTGCCCTCCGCTGGACTTTCTCCAATTTGTCCACATCCCTTCTGTAGTGGTGGGCCCAAAACTGGACGCAATACTCCAGATGTGGCCTGACCAGTGCAAAATAGAGGGGAATAATCACTTCCCTTGATCTGCTTGCAATGCTCCTACTATATGCCGTTAGCCTTCTTGGCAACAAGGGCACACTGTTGACTCATATCCAGCATCTCATCCATTGTAATCCCCTGGTCCTTTTCTGCAGAACTGTTGCTTAGTTGGTCAGTCTCCAGCCTGTAATGGTGCATAGGATTCTTCCATCCTAAGTGCTGGACTCTGTACTTGTCCTTGTTGAACCTCATCAGATTTCTTTTGGACCAATCATCCAATCTGCCTAGGTCACTCTGGACCCTGTCCTTACCCTCCAACTTATCTACCTCTCCCCACAGTTCAGTGTGATCCGCGAACTTGCTGAGGGTACAATCTATCCCATCATCTAGTTCATTAATAAAGATATTGAACAAAACCTGATCCAGGACCAACCCCTGGGGCACTCCACTTGATACCAGCTGCCAACTAGACATCAAGCTGTTGATCACTACCCATTGAACCCGACAGTCTACCAGCTTTCTATCCGCCTTATAGTCCATTCATCCAATCTATTCTTTTTTAACTTGCTGGCAAGAATACTGTGGGAGACCGTATCAAAAGCTTTGCTAAAGTCAAGATATATCATGTCCACTGCTTTCCCCATATCAACAGAGCCAGTTATCTCATCATAGAAGGCAATGAGGTTGATCAAGCATGACTTGCCCTTGGTGAATCCATGTTGACTGTTCCTGATCACCTTCCTCTCCTCCAAGTGATTCAAAACGGTTTCCTTGAGGACCCACTCCATGATTTTTCCATTTTTGTGCAGTCCCTCTTTCTGAAATTAAATGTTACAATGTTGGGCTCCTGTGGTGTTTCCCCCACCACAGGGATGTTAAATTTAATTATATTATGGTCACTATTACCAAGCGGTCCAACTATATTCATCTCTTGGACCGGATCTTGTGCTCCACTTAGGACTAAATCAAGAATTACTTCTCCTCTTCTGGGTTCTAGGACTAGCTTCTTCAAGAAGCAGTCATTTAAGGTGTCAAGAAACTTTATCTCTGCATCCCTTCCTGAGGAGACATGTACCCAACCAATACGGGGATAACTGAAATCCCCCATTATTATTGAGTTTTTTATTTTTATAGCCTCTCTAATCTCCCTAAGGATTTCACAATCACTATCATCATCTTGGTCAGGTGATCGGTAATATATCCCTACTGCTATATTCTTATTATTAGAGCATGGAATTACTATCCATAGAAATTCTATGGTACAGTTTGGTTCTTTTAAGATGTTTACTTCATTTGAGTCTGCAAAAAGCATCCATTGAAATACAAAGCAGGGGTCTGGGAGCTTAACTTTTATGGTAATTTTGCTTGATTATGGACTGTAGTGTTTAGCCCTGATTTAGCAAGTCAGACTTTTGTTGTCTGTGGATGGTGCCCCCAGTCCACTGAAATTCAGGATGGAGGAATGAGGAAGTTTAAAAATGCTTTTTCTTCATGAGGCGGCTTGAGGAAGAAGGGAGAATACTACACTTCGTTATTGATACATGACTGGAAATAAAAAAAGATAAAGAAATTATGAGCCCTAATAATCATTAGGGCTCATAATCAATAGATCAAATACATTGGATTTCATAGGTTTTAAGACAAACTTCAATGGGTTATGCAGCAAGATTAGTCAAAGAAGTAGGTTAACCTAAGTCACTGAAAACTTTTAAAATAGTTTCCATTGTATTAGGGTTATTAGAGATCACCTGAAAATAAGAGGTTCCCAGAGGCTGTTGAAGATATATTAAATAAATGATACTGTGCTGTGAGGATTTGGCATTAAGTCAGGTTTCACACTTATGACAATGTATGCATCAGTAGGTATGTGAATGAACTATTACTATATATTATTTGTATTACATTAACTCTGAGGAGTCCTCACCAGGATCACATAGTAAGAAAAAGTCCCCGTTTCAAAAATTTTACAATAACCACAAGTCCAAACTGTTATTCTTAGATCACATATTCATAGATTTAACATCAAAAGGGATCACTATGATCAGCTAGTCTGACCTGCTCCATAACACAGGCCATAGATTTTCACCCAGTAATCCCTGTAGGGGAGATACTTAGTCTTCCTTATCGCATAAATTAATACACTGAGCATAAGGGGGCAAACAACCTGTTCTTTATAAAATTCTTCTGTCTCACTAAGGCTTTGGCTACCCCTGTGGCAGCATGTAGGGTATACATAGCTAAGTGCTGCAGTGAAAAGGAGGCTGTCCGCACTGGTGTGTAGTTGCACATGGCAGTGAAATGCACTAATGGTGGTGGGACAGCAGGAAAAGTCATTAGCTGCAGGGAGCTGCCAGAGCATCTTCCTGCTACCTCCCCCCTGCCAGAGCCTTTCCCCACTGCCGGAGCCTTTTACTGTGGTGGGAAAGGCTCTGACAGCAGAGAGACAGTGTAGATGAGGGAGGCACAGTTTGGGCATGTAGAGAGCCATGTGAGTATATTCCCTAGGGTTTTAGTATGTCTTTACTCTGTTCACCATCTACATTGCTGTTTATACCCGTGCTGCAGGGCTGTGCAGTGTCTATACTCTGCATGGCACCGTGAGTGTAGGCATAGCCTAAGAGAAGCCTATCTACCCTATGAGTAAGGATTTAAGCCCAAACATTGAAATCATGAGGCATTTTACTGAAGGCTGTGGCTAGCCAATTGGAAGTGTACTTTCAACTTCTGTTGTTTTCTTCTTGTAATGACCTATTCCAATTACTTCTTAGCTCAATGCACCGGAAGCCATTTGCAAACCAGAATTTTAAATATTAATACAAGAGTGTTTAATACATGTCCATTAAGGCTGGTAAAGTTGTGTTTGATTAACGAGCTTTTCATAAATGCACTGACACAAACTTTTTTTTAAATTAATTCAGCCTGCAAATGAACATCATCCATTTTGCTATCATATTTTATCAGTCTGTAAAGTGCATTCTCACTTCAGTTTTCAGCCCTGAATGCAGAACACTTTGTGAAAAATGACAGAATTTTAATGAGAACGTGAACAACATGCCATCAACACCCTTTTGCCAGTAAAAATGGCAAAAAATCAAGCTTTAAATCATGTTCCCTCCACACCTTTGGACATCTGTGATTCTGTCTGAGTCCTCAAAATCTGCTACATCTATCACCAGGTGCAGCCTTTAAACATTGAGGCTCTCTCTGCTTCACTGGTTGGCATGGCAACAGTTGTCAAATCATCCCCTGATAATGCTCTTTAATTGATTGTATAAATTATTTCTGAGATATGTGATTGCAAAATGATGTACTAAAGCTCATAAATGAGCAGATCAGACTATCTGCATTTAAAAGTGCACTGCATTCACTGACCTTAGCAGGGAAACTGACCTGCTTACAAGGCTCAAATACTTTGCATGAAGCATAAACATTAAGCATTAAGAAACAGTTCAAAGCTATGGCAAAGGCAATTGCTACTCCAAGTGCACATTAACTGCCCTTCCAACAGCAAACAGATGTACCAGAGAAGATCATGTAAAAGCACCCAATAGCCATACATTTAATGAGTTTGCTTTTGAACAAAAGACAGTTGAAAAATGTCTAAACTGTAGAGGTATGCATAGACACAGTATTTATCTATCATATACAGGACTGTTTTGGCTTAAAAACCAGCATAGACTCAGTAGTTTCATGTGTCTTCCACTGTCTTTCTATCCTGTTTTCTCCATGAATAAATTAGTCTGTAATTCTGGGCTCTCAGTTAAAACATGAGCAACATGCAAATAATTAACTCTTGACACCTTGCCCCCAAACCAGCCAGGTCTTTTCCCAAACCTTTCTCTCTGGTGCAATAAACTCTGTGAATACTTAGCTAAATGGTATGCTTGAATAGAAAAAAACCCACAAACATATGAACCCAGGAGTACAGGATGGACTAAAGACAAGTTTTCATCATCTCAAATGTTAGCTCTAAACCTTTCTGGATAAGTGAGAAATGATTAATCTTTAACACAAACAATACAATCATCAATATAGTACTAGCATCAATGGACTACAGTTGATTATAGATCTTTGGAACAAGCAAACAACATACAAAGCTATTGTCCAAAGCTTTAAATCCCCAACTGATATATCACTGCTGCTTAGATGTGAATTCAAATGGATACACTCTTAAAAGTGAAATTAATCTAAGATAAGCAGCAGAAATGAGGGCTTATCTCAGCTGCAGTGCACACATATTATTTCACTGGCCCCAAAGAAACATTTTCCCTGACTCTTTACTATATTCACGATGACACTAGCAGGTATCCATAAGATGGGGAGGTGGCGCAGTCTGGCAAGTCTGATCAGGTTCTACTTTAGAACTCAGGGTCCTCACACCTAAAGAAAGTCCAGTCAAGCATAAAAGATAGTCCACCCATGATATCAGATAAATGATGTGCACCAGACTCGACAGAACAGGTGTGCCTGTGGAGATAGATGGCCACGTGTCTACCCACATATTTATCTTCCAAAGTAAAGGTCACCAAACAAGCAGTATCCTGTAGCATCATGGTGGTATTGGACTCTATCTGTTCCAACAGCCCCTCAGCAGTGGATGTGCAATGCTCAACTCGTACAAAATGACTTACCGCAGGAAAGCACATATTTTCCTCTCATGCTGGTACTCAGAAAATTCAAGTCACAGCTCCATTCGCTTGCAGTCTAACAACATATACATTGTTTTGTACTAGACTGATATTGACTGTCTCAAGCCTCCTGTTGCCCGCAAGGTACTCCACTAAATGTTGCCACTACACTGAATTCTATGCATCCTGTTGGCTGGAAATGCCATCCTTGTCTTACTGAGTGACCTAAAGCCAGTTAATGCTTGTCTTACTGAGTGACCTAAAGCCACTTAATGTCAGTTCCACCCATCAGACATGCACCTGTTTATATACACCGCTAGAAAGTCGAGTAAGATTGTTGGACTAGCGACAGCAAGGAGCTGAGAAGCTTGATGAGAAGGACCAATTTTCCTAGCACAAGCAATGGATGTGTGGCCCTGGACTGAGATAGAAGCCACCTGGGTCATAAGTAATATTTTGCTTTCTTATTGCCATAATTTACTTATGTGCTAGTGAAACCTTTTTTGAATTCATGATGGCCAAATCACTACTGAGCAAAGATGAGACACACACTGACAATGGATGTACTCGTGAGTGGTGCTGCTAAGCACGTGTGTCTGAGTTAAAGAACACTGCTACAGGAGCTTTCACAGAAAAGGGGCAAGGTAGCTGAAGAATGTTTAAACCACAAGGTCACCAGTGAAAAAAGATTCAATATAAAGTCTACTAAAGGTTCAAAAGAATGTTAGGATGGGAGCTGCAGGCAGGATTGATAAAGATGGCACCAGAGTTCCTTCTGATGCCAAGCATGAGTAAAGGACATGGAGTTGTTCTAAACTGGAAAATTAGAAACACTGTCTGCCTCTTGCACCACTGTAACCTGGGCAAGGAGGCTCAGGAAACAATCCTCCTGTTAAATCATAGGCATAGGTGCGTATATTCTCTTGATATTATATTAGATATGTTGACACACACACCAGTGAA
Organism: Chelonoidis abingdonii; assembly: GCF_003597395.2. Classification (NCBI taxonomy): domain Eukaryota; kingdom Metazoa; phylum Chordata; order Testudines; family Testudinidae; genus Chelonoidis; species Chelonoidis abingdonii. The sequence continues at coordinate 256,373,311 of NC_133770.1, read as the reverse complement.
CAACTGGGTCTGACAATTACCAGCTGGGGGCTATAGATGAGCACTTCAGCTCCAGGAGGGGACCTCGGATCAGGAAAGGACTGGAGAACACCCTCTTTTAACTGCAGCAGGAGACTTGAGGTCCCGCAGACCACAGATTTATGATAATTTTATGCTATCACTCCACACATCCTTTTGTGTGTGTTGGACAATACACAGAGCTTTGAGTAAAGGGCTATGAACTGATCTCGACCTGGCTGATTATTTTTCCCAAGCTGCTGATCAAGGCCTCCAGCCTCCCAACTCCCTGGATCCTATCTGTGAGGAATACCAGAAACAATAGAGTCCAGCCCTCACCACACCTGCAAAGGATCACATGTTTGTCAACTACACACATTTTCTCTCTCAAACTTGGCCAAAACAAAGTATATTAGCACAGGAAAACAAACAAGCCATCAAACATGTTACCTACATTAAAAAAAATAATCTCACAATGTTTCAGTTTTGGTTCATTTTGGGAAAAGATTTGACCAGGTTCATCAGTTCCTAATCAGCACAAGAAAACCTGTGTTAGAATGAAAAACTGCAGTTGCTTTTATGAAAGTAGGGTCTGATATAGTATAGCAAAAACCCTTCTCTCACCACCAGAATGTGTGGGAAGTGCTTGTTGTTAGGAAGCCTCCTTCATCACTGTGGGTGCCTATAATAGTTCTTGTTATTCTGGAATAGTATTTCCACTTTAGCATTTTTCCTTGTTTACAGTCAGCTATGAAATAGCAGCAGCAGCTGATTAATGCCAGGTGTGGATTCAGATCAGCACATCTGGATTTATTGCTGCAAACTAAGGTAAACAATGACCAAATGTGTTTGAATGAGCTGAACTGGAGCCGTATGGTTATGCTTAATCTTTGCTGAGCTTTTATTGAACACTAGCCACTACATCTCAGAGTGCAGTCTTTACCAACCACACAGGAAAGCTCTTCTATGTTCTGAAGGAAGACAAGAGAAATCATCTCTGAACCACTTAACATATCTTGTGATTTGGGAGGGTTTTTTTAAGATGTGTGGGAGTTGGCGTGGGACTTGATAACCATTTGTATCCTTGAATCTGTCTTTCCTTTTGTGTAAAAACATAACAACATAAGAATGGCCATACATACGCGATCAGACCAATAGTCCATCTAGCCCAGTATCCTATATTCCAGCAGTGTCTGGTGCCAGATGCTTCAGAGGGAATGAACTGAACAGGACAATTTATTGAGTGATACTTCCCCTGTCAAACAGTCCCAGCTTCTAGTAGTCAGATTTAGGGACATCTAGAGCATGGGTTTGTGTTCCTGACCTTCTTTGCTAATAGCCACTGTTTGTGTTAAATCTGCTGCCTATTAATGTCATGAGGTGAACAGTGGTTCTTGTGTTATGTGAAGGGGTAAATAACACTTCCTTCTTCACTTTCTTCACACCAGTCATGATTGTATAGACCTGTATCATATCTCCAATTAGTTGTCTCTATCCTAAACTGAACAGTCCCAGTCTTTTTAATCTCCTCGTGTGGAAGCTGTTCAATATCTGTAATCATTTTGGTTGCCTTTCTCTGAACCTTTTCAAATTCCAATATATCTTTTTTGAGATGGCGTGACCACAACTCACACAGTATTCAAGATGTGGACATACCAGGATTTATATAGTAGTATTAAGATATTTACTGTCTTATTACCTATCCTTTTCCTAATGGTTTCAAATATTCTGTTATCTTTTTTGACTGCCACTGCACATTGAGAGTTTTCATAGAACTATCCACGATGACTCCAAGATCTCTTTCTTCAGTGGTGACAACTAATTTACACCCCCTAATTTTGTATGTAATTAGAACTAGGATTATGTAGTTTGGATTAGGTTTTCCAATGTGCATTACTTTGCATTTATCAACACTGAATTTAATCTAACATTTTCTTACCCAGTCACCCAGTTTTGTAAGATCTCTTCGCAGTCAGTTTTGGACTTAACTATCTTGAATAATGTTTTATTGTCTGCAAATTTTGCCACTCATTGTTTACCTTCTTTTCCAGATCATTATGAATAAGGCTATGTTTTAGTCACAGATATTTTTGGTAAAAGTCATGGACAGGTCACAGACAGTGAACAAAAATGCATGGCCCAAGACCTATCCATGATTTGTACTATATACTCCTGGCTAAATCTTGGGGGGGTGGGATAGCCTGTGGGGACACCGCAGGTGCTTAGGGGGGGGGAGAAATGAGCCCGTGGGGGCACCGCAGGTGTTTGGGGGAAGCAGCCCAGGATCCCCACTGGTGCTGGGGGGAGGGGTTGGCACAGGACCCCCATGCCAGCCCCGCCAACCCCTCCCCCCACTGGTGCTGGGGGGAGGGGTTGGCACAGGACCCCCATGCCAGCCCCGCCAACCCCTCCCCCCACTGGTGCTGGGGGGAGGGATTGGCGGGGCTGGCATGCTGCCTACCCAGCTCCTCACGGATCCCCAGAAGTGGTGACATGTCCCCCCTCAGCTCCTAGCTCCATGTGCTGCCTCCACTGCAACTGCCAGCTTCGCAGCTCCCACTGGCCAGGAACCACGGCTAATGGGAGCTGCAGAGGCGGTGTCTGAGGGCAGAGACAGTGCATGGAGCTAGGGGCTGAGAGGGAGGGACATGTCACCGCTTCCAAGGAGCCCCCCGAGGTAAGTGATGCTCAGAGTTAAGTGCCATCACGGAATCTATGACCTCTGTGACAGACCTGAAGCCCTAATTATGAATAAGCTGAATGGGACAGGTCCCTGTATAGATCCCTCCACTACAGTATTCACTTCTCTCTAATGTAAAACTGACCATTTAGTCCTTCCCTTTGTGTCCTATCCTTTAACCAGTTACTGATCCATGAGAGGGCCTTCCCTTTTTCCCTACCACTGCCTACTTTGCCTAAGAGCCTTTGGGGAGGAATCTCATGAAAAGCTTTTTGAAAGCCCACATGCACTATATCCACTGGATCACCATTGTCCATGTGTTTGTTCATTCCGTCAAAGAATTCTAATAGATTAGTGAAGCACAATTTCCCTTTACAAAAGCTGTGTTGACTCTTCCCCAACAAATCATGTTTATTTATTTGTCTGATAATTCTCTTCTTTACTATAGTTTCAGCTAATTTGCCTGGTACTGAGGTTAGGCTTACTGGCCTCTTAATTGCCAGCATCACCTCTGGAGCTTATTTTAAAAATCTGCATTATATCAGTTATCCACTAGTCATCTGGTACAGAGGCCGACTTAAGTTATAGACTATATACTACAGTTAGTAGTTCTGCAATTTCATATATGATTTCTTTCAGAACTCTTAGGTGAATACCATCTGATCCTGGTGACTTATTATTGTTTAAATTTATCAGTTTGTTCTAAAACTTCCTCTATTGACACCTCAATCTGAGACTGTTCCTCAAATTTGTCACCTAAAATGAATGACTTGGGTGTGAGAATCTCCCTCACATCCTCTGCTAAAACCAAAACAAATAATTCATTTAATTTCTCTGCAATGGCCTTATCTTTCTTGAGTGCTCCGTTAGCATCTTGATCGTCCAGTGGCCTCACTTATTGTTTGGCAGGCTTCCTGCTTCTGATGTACTTTAAAAAAAATTGCTGTTAGTTTTTGTGTCATTTGCTAATTGCTTTTCATATTCTTTTTGGCCTGCCTAATTGTACTTTTAAACTCGACTTGCCAAAGTTTATGATCCTTTCTATCTTCTTCAGTAGGATTTGACTTCCAGTTTTAAAAAAACATGTCTTTTAACTGCCTCATTTACTCTGTTGTTTAGCCTTGGTGGCTTTTTCTTTTCTTTTCCTCTTTTAGAGTTTTTTTTTTAATATAGTTTGAGTCTCTATTATGGTGTATTAAAAAAGTTTCTGTGTAGCTTGCAGGCATTTCATGCGTGTGGCTTCCCTTTAATTTCCATTTAACTAGCTTCCTCATTTTTGTGTAGTTTCCCTTTTAGAAGATATGCTGTGGTACATGTTAAATTCAATACATTCTGATCACTATTGAGTGGTTCAGCTAAATTCACCTCATGGACCAGATTCTGTGCACCACTTAGCACCAAATCCATAACTGCTTCACCCCTTGTGAGTTCCAGGACTAGCTGCTCCAAGAAGAAGTCATTAATGGTGTCTAGAATTTTCTTCCAAGCCTGAGGTGACATGGTCCTAGTCAATATGGAGATGGTTGAAATCCCCCATTATTATTGGGTTTTCTGTGTTTTGCAGCCTCTCTAATCTCCCTGAACATTTCACAGTCACCATCACTATCCTGATCCTACTATTATACTCCTATGTAGAAAGTTAGGAGGAACACACATAATCCCATTCAATCTGGAGGGAATATCTGGCATTGGTCATTGATCCAGGGGATGGAAGCAAACTGGGAAAGAAGAAAGCAGAGTGCTGTAATCTTGGACTCCAATTCAGACAACACATGGATCTCTATAACAAGCTGCGTTGCTCCTGAATTGGACTTGTCAACCATAAGTGACTTCATCAGGGACTTGACTACACCTCTTACACAAACACCATGATCCAGTGGATCAACGATTGCTTATTGATACTCTTATTATTCAAGCATGCAATTTCTATCCATAAAGATTCTATGTACTGTTTCACCCACGAAAGCTCATGCTCCAATACGTCTGTTAGTCTATAAGGTGATACAGGACTCTTTGCTGTATCTACTGTTTGGTTCATGTAAGATTTTTACTATATTTGACTGTATGCTTTCTTTCGCATCCAGTGCCACTCCTCCACCAGTGTGACCTACTCTGTCATTCTGATATATTTTGTACCCTGGTATTACTGTGTCTCATTGACATCACTCTATTAAGCTTCTGTGATGCCTATTATATCAATTTCCTCATTTAATACCAGGCTCTCAAATTCACCCATCTTAGTATTTAAACTTCTTGCATTTATATAGCAGCACTTATAAAATTTGTCAATATTTAGTTGTCTGCCTTTATGTGATGTAATTTATCCCTTTACTTAGAGACTGTCCGGTTTGGCCAATGTACATGGCACAGGGGCATTGCCAGTCTCTAAGTAAAAGAATAAATGGACACAAATCAGACTTCAGGAATGATAAGGAATGGTTCTCCAGTAGGAGAATTCAATAACAGATTTTAAAGTATTCATTCTTCATCTTCAACAAAAAAACTTCAAAAACAGACTTCAAAGAGAAACTGCAGAACTACAATTCATTTGCATACATAACACCATCAATTTGGGCTTGAATAGGGACTGGTAGTGGCTGGCTCACTACAAAAGCAATTTTCTCTCTCTTGGTATTGACGCCTCCTGATCGATTACTGGGAATGGACCACATCCACCCTGACTGAATTGGCCTTCAACATTGGTTCTCCACTTGTAAGGAGAATGCTCCCTTCTCTTCCTGTGCCAATATATATTTATACCTGTATCTGTAATTTTCACTCCATGCATCTAAAGAAGTGGGTTTTTCACCCAGAGATTCTGTGATCCCCTCTGAGCAATCAGCCTGGGAAAAGCTTTGCTGGCTGTATTTATTGCATATACTATAGCTTTATGTATGTTTACTGTGGCAATTGTTTGTATTCAGGCAGAATTTAAAGACAGGATTTTCATTCCTTACTTTCAAAGGGCCTGATCCCAAGCCCATTGGAAGGCTCCTAAAATAACCCAACCAAGAATTAGAAAAACATTTCACAGGTATTCCTAGAAACTGCAAATAATTCTTGATTTACAGTTCTGCAAGGAAGTAGGTGCTAGTGAGACATGGGGCTAAGAGTTTTTCCTTACGCACATATACTAGCTTTTGTGGCATACCTGGTAGATGTCTGTTTCTTTTTT
>NC_133770.1:256337459-256364959 GCF_003597395.2 Chelonoidis abingdonii | reverse complement strand
AGACTTTAAAACACACCTCCAATCAGGAAATAATGAATGACATGAGGGGACTTGGCCCAAGATAGAAAAACAGCACTGTTGTTATTGGCCAACATTTTCAAAACTAGGGTGGTAAAGTTAGGCTCCCTAATCCATAGGTAGATACCAAAATAAATGGCCAGCAGCTCCCACTGATATTAATGGGAGTTGTTAGGTACTCAGCATAAGTAAAAGTGTGTGACTAATAGCACTAGCACAGGGGTGCTCAAACTTCACTGCAACGCAGCGCCCTTCTGACAACAAAAATTACTGCATCACCCCAGGGGGGAGACCAAAGCCTGAGCCGCCTGAGTCCCATCACCTTGAGTGGGGGGTCAAAGCTGGAACCCCAATGCCCTGTATGGGGGGGGTGTGCAAAGCCAAAGGGCTTCAGCCCCAGGCAGGGGGCTGTAACCTGAGCCGTATCGCCCAGGGCTGAAGCCAAAGTCTGAACCCCACCACCCAGGGTTGAAGCCTTCAGGCTCTGGCTTCAGCCCGGGAGGTGGGGATCAGGTTTCAGCTCTGGGCCCCAGTAACTCTAGTGCCAGCCTTGGAAACTCCATTAAAATGGAGTCGCAGCTCATTTTGTGGTCCTGACCCACAATTTGAGAACCACTGCTGACTAGCAAAAAGCTAACCATAGTTTAGGTAGATGCTACCCAAGTTTTAACAAACAGAATTCAAGGTCTTTGCTCTGAGCTGTAGGGCTTCTGCAACAGATCCATATGGATGGATAGTCAGCAGCAAAGTTACAGCTGATAGGTGAAACTCCTAAGAGAATGTTCTCAATGACATGAGGGGACTTGATCTTAACTGTGAGACTCCTTACTAGAGGATATCCCAACAAGCACAAGGCTGACTATTTTCAGAGCAAAGTGTAAACATCTACCTACAAAGGCAGAACAATGCATAAGAACTTTTTATTTAAAAATCCCAACGTAAACCCCACCTTTAGTGCCCCGCCGCCCCAAAGAAAATAAAGGCAGCTGAGCCCAGCTGAAAATAGGCTTCTTTATGCACAAATTAAATGTCTTTGAATTTGTATTGAGCACCTAAATGCTATACTAAGGGGCTGACTATACATGTGATAGATTACATCCAATCTTCCTGTCTACTTGAGTCTCAAACTATAGCTCCCTTACTGAATGCATCCAGGGCCTCTCCCAAGCAGAGATGCTGCTGTAATTTGGAAACTTATGGAATGATTAAGAGACTACTACATTCATTTTCCCTTGTGACCTAAAACGGCCTTGAACACAGATGTCCAGCCTTTATGAAAGTTTAATTCATTAATCAACTGCGCTATGCAGAGCAGAGTAAGGATAGAAATTTAAAAGTGCCTAAGTTCTAGATCTCAAAGGTATTTAGGCACTGCTCCATTCAGCACTGCAAGGCCTAACCTATAAGTGCTAGGGTTGCCACCCATCCAGCTTTTACCTGGGCAGTCTGGTGTTTGGCTTCTATGTCCAGGTACCATTTAGGGTTGCTAGGTCCCCAGTTTTAGACTGGAAAGTCTGGTCAAAAAGGGCACCTGGCAGTGTCCAGTCAGCTGTACTGACTGGACACCAAAAATCAAGATATCACAGGGTGGGGGGAGGCGCCAGGTCACTAATCTGTGCCAGCCCTGTCTCAGCTGGCTCTGCCTCCTACCTGAAGGCAGGCTTCTTGTAATCCTGCAGCAGCGCCCATCTCAGCACTGGAGCAGAGGGAGCCCAGCTTGTGGGGAGGGAGGTGGAGACAATCCAGCAAGTAACAGGGGGAAGAAAGGGGTGGAGAGAGCAATGGGGCAGGCCTTGGGGAAAGAGGTGAACCAGGAGCAGGGCCTTGGGAAAGAGGTGGAGCAGGGGGTTGTGACATTCTGTACCTTGGGGCTACTGGTCACTAGCAAGGCATTGTGAGAGACGGCTCAGGCTGGAGAGTGTTAAGGGGGCACAGCAGTCCCACAGTCCCAGACTGCACCCCATGGATCCTGTCACAGGTGCGTGGCTTGGAAAAGAGTTAGGGCAGGGCAGGGGTCCGGTTACCAGCAATTAGAAAGGTGGCAACCCTAGTAGGTACCCTACTGCCCAGTGTAATCCTCAGCCCTGGCATGGGGAGAATTAGGTGCTTAAGAAAGAGATCCTGAGAAGCAAGCAAGCGGCGTGGGGAGCCATCTAAGTGTACCAGGTGGAAAAAACTGAGGAGACATACCTAAGCCCCTGGGACAGAGATAGGCACCTCCTTCTACTCAAAATTCTATGCCATGAACCCCTTTCTGGAGTTAGGCACCTAAACCATGTCAGTCACTTAGGTAGACCACACCTGAGCAATCAAAACCATCGCTTTCTATTTTCTACTCAAGCTTGACACCTCTCTTATGCTGTTTTCCCTTTTGCCTGTGATTATCTCTTGTGCAGGTGTGGTTCTGCCCCTCCCCCTCTCACAGGCCTGCATCTGTCCCTCCTGCTACAGGATCTAACAGTTATCAGGTTGTAGCATGGTCAAAGCACACCTACAGGACTGGGCTGTACTGGGGGGACAGGCATTCCCACTTCAGGGCCTCCAGGAATTTGGCCTGAGCAAAGGCTCCAAAGAGCCCATTAGTGGTGTGGCAGTGGCAGGGCTTAGGCATCTTCACAAATGCTGACCAGTGGAAAATTAGGTGACTCACAGCAGAATAGCCACAAGCCTGATACTTAGGGCATTCAGCTGGGATGGGACAGACCTGGGTTCAATAGCAATAGCACTAGCTCAGGGGTTCTCAAACTTTATTGCACTGCGGCCCCCTTCTGACAACAAAAATTACTACATGACTACGGGAGGGGGGGCTGAAGTCTGAGCCCATCTGAGTCCTGCACACAAAAGGGGAAAGAAATGAACAGCAAAAGATATTACTCCTGTCTTTGACACTGACTCTTATTTGCTTCTTCACTGTTAGAGAAACACAGGCACCGCACATGGTTTTCTTTGCCACTCCATGGCCTGACAAATTTACGCCACCATTGGGCTGTGTAGAGCATTTCTTTTAGCTGCCTTTTTGGTCACAGGCTTATAGTAGTGTTGCAAAATATACAGTCTTGGCCAGCTAAGCCAAACTCTCATTAGACAGAAAAAAGAGAGAGATAGGAAAGAGACAAAATAAGTTGGGGAAGAAAAGAACACACAAGAAGGTATGTATGTGTCTCAGACGGTCTCACATCCCATTCAGTACTTAACTGGAACCGGTGGAGGTGGCAATGTCATCTGGCTCCTCTCTGCCCCTGTCTGATCAGGACATCTTTCAGGATTAGGATGAAAAGGGTCTGGAGTCCCAGGAGATAGTGGGGGCAGCAGCCAAGATGGTGAAACTTGCTCCAATAGCCAATGTTGTTCCCAAAGTCTCTTTCTTGAAGGGTCACTTTTTTAAGGGAGTGATGGGTGGAATAGCCAGCATCCTTATTATTTTGTCCACCAGTTAGACCTAATTTCCAACAGATCAATTTTGGTTCACTGGTTTCCAGTTTCACACTGTTCTTGTTTACCTGGCAGGATCTTAACACCTCCTTAAATTACATCACTAGGCCTTTTGGTTTGTTGTTCAGTCTTTCTATGCTGCCTTTTCACTTCTTCCCATCAGCATGTTGTTATAGGTTATTCTGACATTTTTGTGTGAACCGTTTTTCACAGTTGAGCTGACAGTTAGGGTAAATTTGTAGGCCCAATCATCACAATTGTTCTAACCACTGGGCTATTGGCTATTCTGGGGTGCATCTCTCTCAACCACTCCTCTTGGAGCTGTTCCATTTTGTATAAATAATTAAATACTCATTGGATACAGACTTGAACTTGCATCTCCCACATCCCAGTTGAGTGCCCCAACCAGTTGGCAGGCACACTCACACACACACACCCCTCCCAATTTGCTCATCCCTTGTCTTTTGTGAGGCACCTTAGCCTGTTGGCTTACTCTTAGGATCAGGCCCCTCTGAGGAGATAGGTGCCAGAGCTTCAGCCTGAGTGAGGGCTCCAAACAGCTTATTAGCTGTGAGGCAGTGTCAGGACTTAGGCAGCTTTGTACATGGCCACTGGTGAAAACTTAGGCACCTGTGGGGATTTCATAGAATCATAGAAGATTAGGGTTGGAAGAGACCTCAGCAGGTCATCTAGTCCAACCTCCTGCTCAAAGCAGGACCAATGCCAATTAAATCATCCCAGCCAGGGTTTTGTCAAGTCAGACCTTAAAAACCTCTAAGGATGGAGATTCCATCACGTCCCTAGGTAACCCATTGCAGTGCTTCACTACCCTTCTAGTGAAATAGTGTTTCTAGTATCCAACCTAAACCTCTCCCACTGCAACTTGAGACAATTGCTCCTTTTTCTGTCATCTGCCACCACTGAGAACAGCCAAGCTCCATCCTCTTTGGAACCCCCTTTCAGGCAGTTGAAGGTTGCTATTAAATCTCCCTCACTCTTCTCTTCTGCAGATTAAACAAGCCCAGTTCCCTCAGCCTCTCCTCATAAGTCATGTGCCCCAACCCCCTGATCATTTCCATTGACCTCCGCCGGACTCTCTCCAATTTGTCCACATCCCTTCTGTAGTGTAGGACCCAAAACTAGACACAGTGCTCCAGATGTGGCCTCACCAGTGCCGAATAGAGGGGAATAATCACATCACTCGATCTGCTGGCAATGCTCCTACCAATGCAGCCCAATATGCCGTTAGCCTTCTTGGCAACAAGGGCACAACAGGGGCTGCTGACTCATATCCAGCTTTTCATCCACTGTAATTCCCAGGTTCTTCTCTGCAGAACTGCCTCTTAGCCAGTCAGTCCCCAGCCTGTAGTGGTGCATGAGATTCTTCCATCCTAAATGCAAGACTCTGCACTTGTCTTTGTTGAACCTCATCATATTTCTTTTGGCCCAATCCTCCAATTTGTCTGGGTCACTCTGGACCCTATCCCTACCCGCCAGTGTATCTATCTCTCCCCTCAGCTTAATGTCATCTGTGAACTTGCTGAGGGTACAATCTATCCCATCATCCAGATCATTAATGAAGATGTTGAACAAAATCGGCCCCAGGACTGATGCCGGGGCACTCCGCTTGATACTGGCTGCCAACTAGACACTGAGCCGTTGATCGCTACCTATTGAGCCCAACGATCTAGCCAGCTCTCTATCCCCCTTATAGTCTATTCATCCAATCCATACTTTTTTAACTTGCTGGCAAGAATATTGTAAAAGAAGTTTTGGTAAAGTCAAGATATATCACGTCCACTGCTTTCCCCATAGCCACAGAACCAGTTATCTCATTATAGAAGGAATGAGGTTGCCCCGGTCAATCCATGTTGATTGTTCCTGATCACCTTGATCTCCTCCAGGTGCTTCAAAATGGTTTCCTTGAGAACCTGATCCATGATTTTTCCAAGAACTGAGGTGAGGCTGACCAGCCTGTAGTTCCCCAGGTTCTCCTTTTTCTCTATTTTAAAGATGGGAACTATATTTGCCTTTTTCCAGTCATCCAGGACTGCCCTTGATCACCACGAGTTTTCAAAGATTTAGGTGTGTACAGTGTTAGGTGGTTTGGGGAAAGCCAGTGGTGACTAAATGATGGCTGTAGGCCCCTGATGTGGCAGTTAGGGGCCTAACTACCTTTGTGAATCTAGTCCAAAGTACTTTTGTGGATCTACCTACCCCTTAAGAACCTAAAACCCATTGGCTTTCAATAAAACAGGCTCCTAAGTGCTTAAGTCACCTTTGAAAATGGACTTATCTACACACAGTTTCTGAACAGCTTAAACTAACTCAGTTTCAAACTGATACAGTTAGCTAGATTGGTACAACCCCCTACTATGGACTTAATTATAGTGATATAAAAGTGCCTATACTAGTATTTTTGATCCAATACATTTAGAGGAAGAAGCTGTACTGATATAAGCACCTTTATAATGGTTTATATCTGCATTCACAGCAGGAGTTGTATTGATTTAACTATTTCAGTTAAAAAAAAATCACACCAAATGGTTAAATCAGTAAAAAAGAACTGTGTGCAGACCAGACCGTAGGATAGGAGCCTAAGCCTGTTGTGGATGAGATGGATTGAGTGAGTATTGTAATACAGTTTCCCAGGCCTATTGACATCAACAGGAGATTTGCCTTTGAGGTCAGTAGGCCAGGAATGCACACAAAGTGTTCTTAAGCAGCACTGTAACCACGCTGCTCTTCCCATACTGCTAAATAGGAAGGGAGGTCCAGTTAGTTCCTGACTAGTTGTGGTGAGTAGGGGAGTTCCCAGTGTGGAAAAGGTGATGGGAGAGGAGTGCTTGCCCGGGAAAGATTGAGAACTCCTGCAGCAGAAAGCATCAATGAGAGTAACTGAGAATTAATTTCTTTATCTCTGGAATTTTGTTTAGTGCAGAACTAAACAGGTTTTTAAAGATACAGGAATTGTGGGCAGAGTGGGATTTGTTTTATTTTGAATGATTGGCTTGCTTTTGATAGCTTGGTAAATATCTGCGTATACAGGATACCACTGCACTATTGCCTCAAAATACTTCCAGGAAAAACTTGTATTTACAAGCCTAGTGTCAGTCACCTGCCTCTAATTCAGACCTTAAAACATTCAAAGAACCATCATCTCCACCCTTAATTTATTTTTATTTCATGTTATTAACCATAAAGGATATAAACTCTATTAGAGGCTTTCCAAAGGAATGAGCATAACACACCCCTCCCCAAAGCGCGGTGCAGATGAAGTTGTCGTGTACCATAGACAGTGTTGTAATCTTAAATTCTCAAGGCAAGTTACATGCATTTTTGTTTGTTGCTATTGAAACACCAGCAGTGTGCTTGGTGGTGTGCAAGACGTAAGTAAACCCAGGCCCTGCCCTCAGGAGCTTACCATTGACGTGAGATGATAAAACAAGACGCTGAGAGAGGAGTTCACATTAGATGTCTTTTATTTTTAATATTTAATTCTCATTCTCTTCCCCCCCCCCCCAAACAATATAATTATGGTGTGGTGAAGTTGGTATTTAACCAACGTGTATGAGAGCAACATGGAAGATACGATTGTTTAAAGTGGGATTTGTATGAGGAGAGAAAGGAGGGCGGCTTTGTACCTGGGGATAATGAGGGAGCTTGTGTCATACACAGTGGGGGCAGTAATGTTCCTACTGTCCCATCAGTTATGAGGTTGTTTCCCCCCAAGTGATAGGGCTATGTATAGATAGTATGTGTCATATAACCAATATGGCCCCGATTGCTGCCCGACAGACAAGGGGGAAAAATGCAAGCTGATGACTAGACACTACGGTGGATTAAACAAATCAGCAGACTCTTCACCAGAGTGGCTGAATTTGTACATATATACTGTGCTTCATTACAGCAGTCAGCCCTCAATCCAGGATACTTGTGATCCTTAAGTAGCGTATGTATGAGATCAGGGCCAGTTCTACAGTTTTTGCCGCCCCAAGCAGTGCACTGAATTGCCGCCGCAGGCGGTGGAGGCAGTCCGTGTGCCCTTAGGGCGGCAAGCGCGTTTCCGCGGCTGCGGCAATTTGGCGGCAGCTTCTATGTTTAGCTGAAGCCGCCCAGGACAGCTAAACATAGAAGCTGCTGCTGAACTGGGGCCACCACGGAATTGCGCGAGCCGCCCTAAGGGCACACGGACTCCCCCTGCTGTCCGAGGAGGCAATTCGGCGCACCGCTGGGGGCAAAACAACAGGGATTGCCACCCCTTGAAGATTGCCGCCCCAAGCACCAGCTTGGAATGCTGGTGCCTGGAGCCAGCCCTGTTTGAGATGAGTCAAAAGAGAGTCTCCATCAGGGCCAAGCCAATTGGAGCTATGCTAAACTCTCAGCTGAAAGCCACTCTTTGCATATTTTACTCACATACATGCAGAATTCTTTTAAAAAAAATCCTGCATGTATGTGAGTAAAATATGAGATCAGCAAGTTATAACAAATTCTACCACCTCTGGACATAATGAGACACTTTGGTTGTATTGCAATAGCCACAATGGGGAAAGAATGTGATTAAAGTACAGTGTAACTGATGTGGTGGCATGGTTATTATTTGTAAAGCACTAGGAAACCTTTGGAAGATTCTCAGAGAATTTTTTAATAAACACCGTTGCTTGAAACAGTGAGAAAGGGATTATTACTGGTATGTTAAATCAAGATAAAACAAAGGGTGAGAGAAAAGGAGGACCAGGCAACCTTGTAAGGAGAAAAAACCTGAAAGGTAGAAAATGTTTGCAAGAAGAATCCTGAAACGAGCCTATAAATACTGGAAAGGTGTATCTAGTGGGGTCCAGCAAAGGTCATTAATTACTTGGATAAGGGAGTGGAGAGTATGCTTATAAAATTTGCAGATGACACAAGTGAAGAAGAATTGCAAGCACTCTGGAGGGAAGGATTAGTATTCAAAACTACCTTGAAAATTGAAGAATGATCTTAAATCAATAAGATGAAATTCAGTAAAGACTAGTGAAAAGTACTTCTCTTAAGAAGGAAAAATCAAATGCACAACTACAAAATGGGTAATAATTGGCTCAGTGGTAAAATTGTTGAAAGGGATCTGTGGGTTATAATGGTTTGCAAATCAAATATGAGTCAACAATGTGATGCAGCTGCAAAGGAGGATAATATCATTCTGTGGTATATTAACAGGCGTGTTTTATATAAGACAGAGGCGGTAATTATCCCACTCGGCACTGGTGAGGGCTCAGATGGAGACCTGTATGCAGTTCTGGGCAGTACAATTTAGGAAAGATGTGGACAATTTGGAGAAAGTACAGAGGAGACAACAATAATGATAAAAGGTTTAGAAAACCTGACCTATGAGAAAAGGTTAAAAAAACTGGGCATGTTTAGTCTTGAGAAAAGATGACTGATAGTAAAAGATAATAGTCTTCAAACATGTTAAGGGCTGTTAGAAAGAGGACAGTGATCAATTGTTCTCCCTGTCCACTGAAGATAGGACAAAATGTGATGGGCTTAATCTGCAGCAAGGAGATTTAGGTTGGATAGTAGGAAAATATTTCTAACTATAAGGGTAGTTAAGCTCTGGAATAGGCTTCCAATGGAGGTTGTGGGATCACTGGAGGTTTTGAAGAATACATTGAACTAACACTTGTTAAGGATGGTCTAGGTTTACTTAGTCCAGCCACAGTGCAGAGGACTGGACGGGACTTCTCCAGGTCCTGTCTCGCCCTACATTTCTATGATTACATATACCTGAAATGAGCCTAGAAATAGTGTTGACGAAAAAGCCATTAGTGAGAATGCTAAAACTATAAAGAGAGATAAAGATTAAAAACAGATACTGTATATTTCTTTTGAAATGCATTATATGGTGGGCAGCATGGGGTTCAGTCTTCCAGCCAGAAGGAAGAAGCACAACACAGGGCTTTACATTGTAAAAGGACAGCATACTTTTACAGTGCTTCATTGCTGAAACTCACAGTTTATGAAATGTCTATGGGAAATGTCTTGGCTGATGTATGTGGTAAAGTCACGGCTTGCTAGTAAAAAAATATATTAAATTCTTGAGTTTATAGTAGGATTCTGATTTCTGGTAGACCCAGCTCTTCAGGTTGTTAGTCTCAAGGAATTTATTTATTTTATTTGCTCAGGGAATTTCTTTTAACCACAGATGGTTAAATTTGCAGCCAAGTCATTTTTTGTTTTACTCAGCTCGCTTCTTTAGTGAGGTAACAGTTAGCACTGAATCCTGGAGAAGATCACCTGGATTATTTAAGTGAGATAAAGGCCAACATAGTTTTAAATTCTTGGGGCTGATTCCAAGGCCATATGTGGTTCAAGAGAGACTCTGTGGGCCCAATTCACTATTGCCTGGAACTTTGTATAATCATTCATACCCATGCAAATTGAATGAAAAATTTTAATAGATCTGAATGGTACCCTTTTCCTCTCACCTTATCAAGGATATCTGGATGGAAAGGGTGCAAGGTATTGAGGAATCAGGCCCCAAACCCCTTATATCTACTTCAGTAAAGAAGTAACTTACACACTAAAAACTAGATGTGGTTAGAAAATGGCATTTTTTTCCTTGTGAAAATTTCCATTGTAAAAAAATATTCCTTTAGAAACATTTCAATTGATTTTCCATGGGAACTGTCAAACAAAATGATATCTGAGCAGCTCTGAAGGGCTGGGAAAACACGAAGATCCTATTATACTGCACACTCTACACAAGGTTTTGTCACAATCCAAGTCCTTCTGTCTGCCCTAGGGTCACACATCATCTCAGAGTGGATGGGACCATACATTTGCTTAACTTCCACAGAGCGTGCTAGGAGAACCAGAATGAGTAGGGTTCCATCATCACAAATACGATTTCCCAGAGTTTCGCCAAGGAGAGTACAGTTCCACACTACACCATTATTGGGGACAGTGGCTAAGATGCACCATTTAGTCCTCTCTCTGATATTTTCAGATGAACAGAGATCTGAACTGCTAGCCTTTCCTACACATATTTAATGAGACATGTACTAACATACTGTTCTGAAAGGCAATGCATGTATTGTGAGTCAAGGATTCTAGAGGTAGAAAAGACATATTAGGGGCCTGTCATGGTATAATTCCCCACTCTGAACCTTAGCATCCAAAAGATGAGGTACCAGCATGAATTCCTCTGAGCTTAATTACCAGCTTAGAACCTGTAGCGCTTGCCACCGAACCAGTTGAATTGTCAGTGCCTGGTACATCTGATCCCCCCAACCTTGCCCGGGGACCCCCGAAGACCAGACCCTCTGGATCTTAGCACAGGAAAGTAAACTCTTCCCCCACCGTTGCCTCTCCCAGGCTTCCCTCCTGGGTTACCCTGAAAGATCTCTGTGATTCAAACTCCTTGAATCATAAAACAGAGGAAAATTCACCTTCCTCCTCCTTCTCTCTCCCCTCCCAGACTCTCTGAGAGAGAAAGTAATCCTAACACAGAGAGAAATTAGCTCTCTCTCCCCTTCCCTCCTTTCTCCCAACCAATTCCCTGTGGATCCAGACCCAGTCCTCTTGGGGTCTCACCAGATAAAAAAAACAATCAGGTTCTTAAACAAGAAACTTTTAATTAAAGAGAGAAAAACAGTAAAAATTATCTTTGTAAATTTAAGATGGATTAGGTACAGGGTTTTTCAGCTACAGACACTGGGAATACCCTCCTAGCCCAAGTATACAAGTACAAATTAAAATCCTTTCAGCAAAATACAAATTTGAACTCCTTGCAGACAAATACACAATTAAACTCCTTCCAGCCAAATGCACATTTGCAAATAAAGAAAACAAACATAAGTTTAACTTGCCTCATGTACCTACTACTCACTATTTTGAACTTATAAGAACCTGTATTGGAGAGATTGGAGAGAACCCTGGTTGCACGTCTGGTCACTGTCAAAATCCAGAGAGAACAACAACCAAAAACTAACAGCACACACAAAAACTTCCCTCCCCCAAGATTTGAAAGTATCCTGTCCCCTGATTGGTCCTCTGGTCAGGTGACAGCTAGGCTCACTGAACTTGTTAACCCTCTACAGTCAAAAGAGATATAAAGTACTTCTGTTCTATTAACTTCTACTTATCTGTTTATGACAGGGCCTGATCCAGCAACCCTAACTTACACAAGTGTTCCCACAGAAATCAACAGGAGTACTCACAGGCCTGCCGTTGCGGTGGCAAAGGGAGCAATCGCCCAGGGCCCCAGGTGATTTAAAAGGGCCTGGGGCCCCTGACTACCGCTGCTGGGGTGGGAAGAGGTGGGGCAGGATTTGGGGATTAGGAGAAAGGGGCTAGGACAGAGCTGGGGGGTCGAGCACCCTCCAAGAAATCTGGAAGTTAGTGTCTATGCTTCTAGGCACATGCAGGGTGGTACTGGTGGTGACGAAGGCAGCTGGGTGGGCATGTGGAAGCCCTGGCCATGCCGGAAGAGCACACCCAGCAGCAAGCTGGGCACCAGCAAGGGCACATTGATTATTCTGCCCGGGGGCCTGGAATTGCTGTCAGTGGGCCTGAGCACTCATGTAACTATGGGCTACAGTTACATGAGTTACAATCTCTAGGTCATCATGTCCATTCTCTTGACAGTATAGAATAGTATTTTCTCCAGTGCTCTGTCCAGCATAGTCATAAATGCCTGGCCGGTTTTGAACAGAGGATTTCATTCTAGAAGCCCAATGACTTCTTCATATGGGTCTTTGCTTCATGCAACAGAATTTATGTTTATTATTCTACATATATACATACATTATATATATAATGAATCTAATGAAATGCTTTTCTGTCTAATTATTTGATTAAGGTACATTAAATGTTATTGAAACATGGATAAAACCCATAGTTGCCAGAAGTGAAAGAAAATCAGTTTGAGGCTGAATAAAATAACATACATCACTTGCTATTGCAGCTGCATATGTAGAGGAAATTTAATACCTTGACTGATTCTCTTTAGAATAGCACCTGTTAGTGTTGACTGAAATAAGCTTGTTACTAAAATTAAAAAGGACATAGATGATGTAACTTTTACCATTTCAGGCAAAGCCTGAGTCCAGCCTGTATGTGAGATTTTTCAAAGAGATCTAAAGTGTTGGCTCAGTAACACTGACCAATCTTTTAAGGGTTTCAATGCAAATTTACAGAAACATCTTCAGACTCCAAATGCTTTCATGTTTCAACTCCCATATAAATATAATGTTTCAATTGCTATATATACAAAATGAACCAGGTCCTCTTCTCTTTACACAAGTATCATTATTAATATTTTATGGATTTCTACAATAACATGAAGGGACACCTGTCCAGAGACAAAAGAGCCCATGGCAGAAGTTACAAAAACTAAATTTAAAATTATACAGTCATTTCCCTGACAGCTAGCAGAATGGACTCTGCAGCCAAACAGCACAAAACTCACTTGGGCCCAGCATAATTTCATCACCAACAATTGGTCCATTCTACATAATCTAGATGGGATTACACAAGTAATAATAATTTAAAGAATTTATTGAAATGAGATATATTGGCTATTCAAGTGGTTAGCACATAGATAGGATTTAGATGTGCATCTCAACTCTCCATTCTTTCACCCAGAATTTAGAGTGAAGACTGAGTGAGATTTTAATAACCAGCTCTGAGTTCTATAGCCATATAAATAAGAAGAAAACAAAGAAAGAAGAAGTGGAACCGCTAAACACTGATGATGGAATGGAGGTTAAGGATAACGTAGGCATGGCCCAATATCTAAATAAATACTTTGTCTCCGTCTTTAATAAGGCTAATGAGGAGCTTAGGGATAATGGAAGGATGACAAATGGGAATGAGGATATGGAGGTAGATATGACCACATCTGAGGTAGAAGCCAAACTTGAACAGCTAAATGGGCCAAAATCGGAGGGCCCAATAATCTTCATCCAACAGAGATAAGTAAAGGAAGCTGTGCACATGAAATTGCAAGCTCCAGTGGTAGCATAGAATTGTAGAGGGAGAGCGGGCGTACGAGTGGCGTCGAGGGGTGGTAGCGTAGCGAGGGCTGGAGATGCTAATTAGTGTGCTGAGTGCTTAAAACAGGGAAAAAAGGTGTGATCCAGTGACCTAGCAGGGGGCGCCCGTGGGTAGTGTTGACTCTGTATGATGTAAGGTCTTTGGGAAAAATGTTTGAAGGAGAAAGTAGTTAAGGACACTGGAGGTTAATGTAATTGACAAATTACAAGTTTTACAAAAGGTAGTTGTGTCAAACAACCTGAACTCCTCTTGAAAAGGGACAGGAGCTTATTTAGACAAAGGAAATGCAGTAGATCTAACTTACCGTCGAATTCAGTAGGGAAGGCATTGACACGGTCCACATGGGAATTATTTTAGTTAGCGGAGTGTGGTGGAAGAGGAGGGGGATCAATTGAAAGTGTGAAAGGTGTATAGAGGGAACTGGGTGAAGAGGTAGGACCTTACAGACGTGGGTCGTACGAAGGGGGGGGGGGGGAAACCTGTCAGGCGGAGAGTAGGTTACTGAGGGGAGGGTTGCTTGAAGGATGCAGGGGTGTGTGGGAGCGGGGGAATTTTGATTTAACGCGGTGTTAGGAGCGGACGGTGGGAGACGAGAGGAGGCGGGAAGGGCGCGAATGTAAGTTTGGGCGGATGACACAAGGCTGGCGGTATTGGGGTGCTTGGGGGGAGAGGCCGACAGAGAGGACCGGGATATACCGAGCAGGGAAGATGGCTGGACCACTTGTAAAGCTGAGTAATAGTAATAGGATGAAATTTTAATAGTGAAAAGGTGCAAGGGTCATCGCTATTTTAAGGGATTATATAATAAATTTAGGTATAGATTCGGGACACATCAGTTGGAGCAAACAGATGGAAGAGCCGGACCTTGCGAAGTATTGGATTGATCCAGGATGACTATGAGTCTGCCAATGTGATACGGCCGTTAAGAAAGCGCTATACGGTTTGAGGATGCATCAGGGTGAGTGATTCGTCAACACAGAAGGAGGAGGATTGTGTAGTGGGAACGCGGGTTATATAAAGCCACCGTGAGACCTATTGGAATACTGTGTGCAGTTCCTGGTCTCCCAGTTTAAGAAGGATGAATTCAAACGGAACAGGTTCAGAGATGGGCTACTAGGATGATCCGAGGAATGGCAAACCTGTCTTATGAAAAGAGAACCAAAGACTGCTTGTTAGCCTAACCAAAAGAAGTTGAGGGGGGAAGCTTGCTCTTTATAAATATAATCAGATTGGATTAATATTGGAGGGAGAGGAATTATTTAAGCTTATACGCAACGTAGACACAAGGACATAATGGTCATAGACGTGACACAGGAGGGTGTTGAGGGGGGAGGACGCGCGTGTGGAAATTGAGCAAGGGTTGTGTGCGCTGAGAGGCCAGGAGTTGAAGGGAGTGAAGTTCAGGAACAGGCGTTGCCAAGGGGAGGAGGGGGGGCGGAAAGGAGGGGAGCGTCGGCTTTTAAGACTAAGCTCGATAAGTTATTGGAGGAGGGGGATGGTAGTGAGGGGATGAGCGGAATTTTGGGAGAATTGATCTTTGATTAATCAGCAGGTAGTATGGCCAGTGGTCTGTGATGGATGTTTAGTGGATGGGATCTGAGTTTTGCAGAGCAATTCTTCCTGAGATGCTAGGCTGGCTGGTCTTGCCCACAGCTACAGGGTTAGCTGATCGGTCGCATATTTGGGGTCGTGGGAAGGGGAAATTTTCCTCCAGGCAGATTGGCAGAGGACCCTGAGAGTGTTTTAAGCCTTCCTCTGCTAGTGTGGGGCATGGGTCATGCTGGTGGATTTCTTCTGCAGCTTGAGGTCTTCAAACCACAATTTGAAGACTTCAATAACTCAGACATAGGTTAGGGGTTTGTTATAGAAGTGGATTGGTAGGATTCTGTGGCCTGCTTTGTGCAGGAGGTCAGACTAGATGATCATATTGGTCCCTTTTGACCTTAAAGTCTATGAGTTCTGCACTCAGCTCTTATGGTATCACCACACTTCTAGAACTATTAGGGCTACTCATGGAGTAAAGGATGATTTAACCAGTGTAAAAGTGGCCCATAATGAGCTCTCTGAACTTTATATGAAAGTAAAATTGTACAATTTATTTTTCATAAGATGAAGATAGAAATTACCATCTGGCTGCTTCCTCTTTTTTTTCCCAACAAACCTTCATATAGCAATAAAACTATCATTTCAAAGTCCTATTTCTTATTACCAGCCTTTAAACTCCAAGCAGAATTCAAATGCTTACCCCATATCTAGAAAAGCAATATTAACTATTGACTCTGAAGTTTAAACTAGCATTCCTGGATCCTTTTGCTTTTCTTTGCTATAGACCTCTGAACAGCTATTTTGCTGTATCATTTAATCTTTTCTTTAACAAAAATAATTCACAAAATAGCTATATTTTGCCCAACAAAAATTTACTGCCTGATGGAGCCATTCCCCAGGAATTTAGCAAGCCTGGTGCTAAATGGCAGAATGAGATACAGAAAGTTGGCATCTGCTTATGATTCAGTTATTGGGAGCCAGGAGTCATGAAACAGATTGGCGGTTCTGTTATGTCAATAGTTAACAAATGCTGAAAAGAACAAACTACCAGCTAGACCAGAGGTCTCATAACAATTCAGAGGAACTTTGTAATGTTGATCAGGATTTGGGCTATTAACATCTGTGGTTATATGTATTTTGATTGGTTCTATGTATTTTCAGGCAACATTTTCAAAAGAACTACCCTTCTTTTTTTCTACTGAAAATTTGTGTTTACATAGTGGATTTTGGACACAAATCACAGTAGTTGTGCTTCTAAGTAGCTGGTTGCAGATCAGGTGCTCAGAAGGACAAGTGTTCAGATTTGTAACTGCAATTCATGATGAGAGTGCAAATTTTGTGAATACAAATTGGCCCCACTCAAATCTCTTGAAAATTTACCCTCAGTTTCTACATGCCATTTTATGCTTCTATGGACTGTGCAATTATAGATCTCCTACTGTGTCAGTAAATTATCTTTTCTAATTACCCCCATTTCACTCCTGCTCCCCAAAATGATGTTCATAAATACAGGTGTGCAAAAATCATTAAGGGGAATAATGTTTGCAGTACTCTCTTAATGGCTACTTTACTTCCTTCATTTTCAGTCTGTAAGCTTTATTCTCAGTATGACTACTCACATGAGAACTGTGCTAAAAACATACACTCTATAAATTCGTCTATGCCACTTGAGGGAATTGAAGAAAAGAAATTCACATAATTCAGTGTAATGATTTCAGATATCTAGTAGTTTGGCTTTCCAACTAGCTTAATTTTCATTTTTAAGTGTAGAAACTGGTAATCAAAGTGAGCACAAAAGTGATAGTCTTTTTAATAAACACACATGTCTGGCTGTTGGATGCTTCTCAGCTGATAAGCATGGCTTCTCAAGAGTATTTTGGGAGCAAGAACCAGAAAGCAACACTGTATGGTTTAGATGCAAAGACTGAATAGGAAATAATGCTCCAATCAAACAAAACACTCAATGATGCTTATTAATTGATTATAGGATATTTAAATTTTATCTTAGAATAAAAGAAGTTATTCCACTTAAAGTTTTAGAAGATGGGCCAGTGGGTGATATGATATGGGAAACATAAGCACCCCTGAGATTTTTGTGAAAAATGTAAAACACACAAGTAGCTGCAAGATACTTATTTCTTTAAGCAACCAAAGATGTCCATGTGCTCTGATGACCACAGATAGACAATGAAGTATCACTGACAAGTATCTCCTTCATTTGTATTTGGGAATGATAACCAGGGCTTCCTAACATGTATGCATATCAAAAGGATATGCGTAACCTCTTGACTTTCCTGGAAGTGATAAGTCACAGCTTTCATGGTCATCCTTCACATCATATGCATGGTAATAAAGTGTGAAGAAAGGTTATTTGTGGATATTGACATACCTATGGATGGCACAGTTTAATGGGCAGGATTGATGCTCTCCCTCCTAACTTTTATTAAAGGATCTTTGATCCTGCTTCAACTGGACATGGTCAGGAGAAAAAGATAGTGAAGGGAACTGGAGGAGAAGGAGACAGAAAGAAATAGATGCTGCTCTCACAGGAAGAACTCAGTACTTATATGCACAGGTCGCAGACAAGCATCTGGAAAAGCTGCTATCACAGGAACAACCATGAAAATATATCCAGCCTATTGACCCAAAAGGTGTAGGCAATTGTTTGATCTCACTCGTGGATCATACATTTTGGGCTGTATAAGTAGGAGCGTTGCCAGCAAATCAAGGGACATGATCATTCCCCTCTATTCCGCATTGGTGAGGCCTCATCAGGAGTACTGTGTCCAGTTTTGGGCCCTACACTACAAGAAGGATGTGGAAAAATTGGAGAGAGTCCAGCAGAGGGCAACAAAAATTATTAGGGGGCTGGAACACATGATTTATGAGGAGAGACTGCAGGAACTAAGATTATTTAGTCTGCAGAAGAGAAGAATGAGGGGGGATTTGATAGCTGCTTTCAACTACCTGAAAGGGGGTTTCAAAGAGGATGGTTATAGACTGTTCTCTGTGGTACCAGATGACAGAACAAGGAACAATGGTCTCAAGTTGTGGTGGGAGAGGTTTAGCTTGGACATTAGGAAGAACTGTTTCACTAGGAGGGTGATGAAACACTGGAATGGCTTACCAAGGGAGGTGGTGGAATCTCCATCCTTAGAGGTTTTTAAGACCCAGTTTGACAAAGTCCTGGCTGGGATGATTTAGTTGGGGATTGGTCCTGCTTTGAGCAGGGGGTTGGACTAGATGACCTCTTGAGGCCCCTTCCAACCCTGATATCCTATGATTCTATGATTCATTCTTAGGAATATTCCAGAGACCAAATAACTGAATTGGCCAAATATATTGTCTAAAGACAAAGTAGCTCAATATGAAAAGGAGACATACACATCGTCCTTCTGGGAAGCAATTCTTATCTCACACCATGCTCACCTTACACAGAAGGTGTGCTTAAAAGATACTCATTTCAGCTAGTCGTGTTTTTAGTACAATTTTACAAGTTACACAAATTTCTTTACACATCACCAAATTCACCAGTTTGTAACAGTTCCTTAACTTCTTGTTTTGTTCTGTACTTCTCTTATCTCTGTTTTGGATGCTACATTCCAAACTGGTTGGGAGCAGGGGTACATCCCAGCCTGCACCGGACACACCATTTAAATATCTTGGCTCTGACAGGCTTCCTATTTTCTAATACCAAAGCTGACTTCAGCTTTGCAAAGTACTGTGGGATACTTGACATGGTTGAACAGAATTGGGGAGACAGCGTAATACATTAAGTTAACATAACTCCCCAGCACTAAAAAATTTATACTCTATTAATAACATGTGCATAAAACCCACTAATATGGTACATATTCCATTGCACATATAGGTATTGGCTAACAACCCTTAAATCTTAACTAATCATAGAATCATAGGCTTAGAAGGGCCCACAAGTCATCTAGTCTAACCCCTTGCCAAGATGCAGGACTTGTTGTGTCTAATAATGTGTGCACTGTGCAGGAGTGGCGCCAGGGTTTTTGGTGCCCTAGGAGGCGGTCCTTCCGCGCTCCCGGTCGTTGGCGGCAATTCTGCAACGGGGAGGTCCTTCCACGCTCCCATTCTTCGGGACACTTTGGCGGCGGGTCCCGGAGTGAGTGAAGGACCCGCCGCAGAATTGCTGCCAAAGACCCAGAGCACAGAAGGATCCCCCCGCTGCGGAATTGCCATCAAGGGCAGCAAAATGCCGCCCTCCCAAATCCTGATGCCCTAGGCGACCGCCTAGGTCTCCTAAATGGAAGCACTGGCCCTGGCGCTATGCATCGCTAACATGAATATGCAAACAGTGTTTCTATTTCTTTTGACCATAGAGTTAGTTATAATCAACATTTAAAAATACATGTCCATTTCAGAAAAGTCAGAAATGAGTTTAGTGTGAAGAGCTACAACAAATGTGAGGATTAGCACATTTCTACTAACATGGGTAAAATTATTGCAATATTGGATATCAATAAAATATAACCTCTCTAGCCTCCACACTTCCATGCCTGTTACGGCCTTGCTGTACATGCCTTTGTATGATAGCCATGGGTATCAGAGAGACCAATGGAAAGATCAGCTACAGCTTCAGCAGGCCCAGGGAATGATAAATCTAGCAGGATATTTAAGATTAGTCCAAAGTTATCATTCACTGAGAAGCACTGAGATTTCTCTCTTTTCTTGCCGTTCTTCGTAATTCATTAATTCCATAATGTAAAGCAACTTGTCTTTAGCCTCTTGTTCTTTTTTATTTCATAAGTTATAGCACATACACTTGTGATGAAGACTCAACAAAGTCATTGTTGTACCATATTTATATGCAGTTCACTGCTTTAGTCATCTGTTAGCCCATTAATGATGCCTTTTTAAAATCTACTTCTATTTTTCCTCATTTGTCACTATATGTCTCCATTTATTTCTGGCCTACTTACTATTTTTCTTTATCTTCTCTTTTGTAGAGAATGACACTTCCTGTAATCACTTACATTTTTAAAATAGCATATTTTTATAGAATACTAAAATAATAACAATATTGTCTTTTGCTATTGGGCACCCCTTTCTGCTTAAACAGATTATAATCATATTTTTCACTTACATAATGGCTTTCATCTGATGTTGACAAAACAGTTTTGAATCCTGAATCATTTAAACCTTATGATGTGTTGTTAGGTGGGTAAGTAGATTATCCCCATTTTATACATGGGCTAACTGAGGCACAGAAAGATTAAGTGACCTGACCAAGGTTACCCAGCAAGTTGGTGCTAAAGGCTGGAAGAGAATCCAGGAATCTTGACTACCAATTCCCTGCATTAATAACGGAACACACTGGACCAAATAATTCACTCTTGCCTTGGTATTGTGCTACAGAGTAAGTCCTCCATGAAGTGTAGAGATCCCACACTTTCTCCATACTCTAGATGTAGTCTTTGATTTCATGTGACACACATCCTGCTGTGACAGAAACAGACAGAAACCCAATACTGGGCAGTCACAAGCCGCAATCACACAGAGCATTAGGAAGCTTTGTTACTTCATTGTTGTACATAGTTTCTGTTCATAATAAAAGGTTTATCTTGACACCAGTGTGCTCATCAGTAAGATACCACATGGCACCAGGTAGAAGGCACAATATGCTGGCAGACTCAGTAAGAAAGGTAAGATTGAAATGGCTGCTTCAGAGCCTGTGCAACTGCAAATAACTCCCCCAACAGACTGAGAATCAGGGGAAATTCACAATGTGCCTGGAAAGTAAAGGTTCAAACAATAATTCGAACTGGATATGGAAGCCACAAGGGCAAACAAGTTGGAGGATGAGCTCTTAACAGTAACAATGTCAAGCCTAGAAGCCCTGGATGTGTGAAATGAATTCCATACAGATGGTAGAGGGGAAAGAGAAAAGCTGTGCAGAAATAATGAAAATGTTTGAGGATCATTGAGTTCCTAGAAAAAAAATGTTGCCTGTGAGAGATATATGTTCAGCATGAGCATGCAGAATGAAGGGGAAATAATAGAGGTGTTTGTCACAGCCTTAATATTAAGAAGTCACACCTGTGAATATGGATGTAGCAGGGTGGTTATCCACTCCAGCTCTGACAGGGTTAAAACCAACCCTGAGAGAAGGCTGGAGGGCTGGGAGAACAGCCCAGGCTGAGTGGGAAGCAGGCTCAGCTGAGGCCACACCCCAGTTAAGGCCCAGTTGGCCCTAGAAAGGCTTGAGCCAGGAGCCCAAGCAAAGAGCCTTTCTCTGGCTGTAGAGGGAGACAGGCCTGGCTGCAGGGAGCTAGAGACAGGGAACCTGAGTGGATCAGGGCTGGGGAAAGGCAGAGGAGCTGGGGAGCTCCAGCCTGGAAAGCTCCAGACTGCGGCCTAGCATTGGGCTAATAGGTACTGGGGGTTGCAGAGGGCAGCCTAGGGGTAGCCAAAGGCAGCAGATCCAAACCCAGCCTTGCCAGTGATGAGTAGGCTGATACTGCAGTCTGCCCCAGGACACAGGGGCTAGACAATGACTGGCAGTAGCCTTATACTGAGGCGAGGTGGGGATAGTGGGTGAGGGGAAGAGAGGGATGAGGGAGGGGAGATCCTAAGACTGAGGGGTTACTGCCAGGGTGCAGCACCCCAGATAACAGGGCACTGGCTCCGAGAGTGACATGGGGGCCAAGCGGCAGCGGGACACCGGCCTGCAGAGGGCGCTCCAGAGGGCTGGTGAGCTAATTCCTGAGGACAACCAGCAGGGGGCGCTGCCGGGTGAGTCTGCACTCTTACAATGGACTATTAAAAGACTCTTTCATTAAAGACCAGATTTTCCTGGGTTGTAACAGTAAAGAAGTCTGAACAGTTACTACCAAGGAGATGTATCTGACACTAGAAAGGGCAATATGTATATACCAAACAGCAGAACAAACAGAAAAACAAATAAAAAGCCTAAAGAAAGGCACAGAGCTCATAACCTTGCCAAAGGTAAAAGTTCACAGAAATTACACTGACCAAGGAGAGAAACGTGGAAAGCAATGCCAGTGATGTAGCAGCCAGCATGAGCTTAGGCAATGCCCAGCATTCATGCGAATATGTAGAAATTGTAATAAACCCAACCATTATGCTAAAATGTGCAGAGAAAACAGGAAAGTGCATGTATTAAGTGCAGAAACAGATTCCTCAAGTGAAGACGAAGTATTCTTAAGCATAATAAAGGAGGAGACTGAAAACTCAGAAGATTGGCTAATTAAATACAGAGGCAGAAAGATGACATACAACCAGTCATGAAAGTATTACTAGCTTCATATAAACGGGCATTAGCAGGAAATGGGTGCCTCCCTGTAACATACACAATACAGTTAAGAGAAGCTACAGAATCTGTGGTACATACTACACAAAAATTCCACAAGCCTTAAGAAAGAGGCTAGAAGGGCAGCTGCAAAACATGACAGCAAATGATATCATATGGAGAATATAAGAACCAACAGATTGGGTTCAATCTTTAGTAATTGTAGAGAAAAAAAGATGGGGACTATGGCCATGAATGGGCCCCAAGGAGCTGAACAAAAACCACAAAGAGAGAACACTTCCATTCCACCACAAGACGTGAACTGTTGTCTGAGATGGTAGGAGCCAAATTATTCCGCACATTAGATGCAAGTGAAGGATTTTGGCAGATTTCCCTTAGAAACTGAGAGCTACAGGATCTGCACTTTCAACATACCATTTGGCAGATAGGGCTTCTTAAGACTACCTTACAGAATATGTTTGGCCCCTGAAGTATTTTGCCATACAATCATCCGGATGCTAGAGGGTCTAGTAGGCATGAAAGTGTACATGGATGACATAATAATTTGGGGCAGCACTGCCATTAAACACCAGGAACAGCTGAGGAGACTATTAGAAATTGTGAAATGTAAGAACGTTAAATTGATTCAGGCCCAATGCCAATTTCAAAAAATGGAAATAACATACTTAAGAGAGAGACTGACCTCCAAGAGAATCTTGCCTGATGAATCAAAGATGCTGATACCTGAAGAGAAAAGGGGAATTTAAAGGCTGCTAGGCATAGATTCATAGAATCGTAGGACTGGAACGGACCTCGAGAGGTCTTCTAGCCCAGTCCCCTGCAATCAAGGTAGGGCTAAGTATTATTTAGACCAGTGGTGGGCAACCTGCAGCCCGCAAGCCACACACGGCCCATCAGGGTAATCCACTGGTGGGGTATGAGGCAGTTTGTTTACACTGACCTCCACAGGCATGGCTGCCCACAGCTCCCAATGGCTGCGGTTTGCCTTTCCTGGCCAATGGGAGCTCTGGGAAGCAGCGGCCACATCCTGTGGGCTGCAGGCTGCCAACACTGATCTAGACCATCTCTGGCAGGTGTTTGTCTAACCTGCTTTTAAAAATCTCCAATGATGGAGATTTCACAGCCTCTCTAGGCAATTTATTTCAGTGCTTAATTGCCCTGATAGGAAGTTTTTCCTCTTATATTCACCCTAAACTTCTCTTGCTGAAATTTAAGTCCATTGCTTCTTGTCCTACCCTCATAGGTTAAGGAGAACATTTTTTCTCCCTCCTAGTAACAACTTTTTATGTACTTGAAAACTCTTATGTTCCCTCCCCACTCCATCTTCTCTTCTCCAGAAAAAACAAACTCATTTTTTTAATCTTCCCTCATAAGTCATGTTTTCTAGACATTTAATCATTTTTGTTGCTAGTCTCTGGACTTTCTCCAATTTGTCCCCATCTTCCTGAAATGTGGCACCCAGAACTGGACACAACACTCCAGTTGAGGGCTAATCAGTGAGGAGTAGAGCAGAAGAATTATTTCTTGTCACTTGTTTACAAGTGAAAATAGGTAGATGGGAAGAACTGATGTTTTCCTCCTTTACTTATAGCTGGCATCATTGCTTGCAGCATTTAATATTTAGCTGTTCCTGTCTCCAATTCATCTTCTATTCCTGCACATACAGCATGACACTTTTATCATTCTATTAAATCAATGCCAAGAGATTGAAAGGCCAAGGGTGTGACTCAGAAACAATTTAGAAACAACTTCATGGTCATATAGCCATGATACCAGGACAAAATCCTATAGTAAAACATTCATTGTGTTAAGAAGATTCTTAGAAATACAGAGTCTGATCCCTATTTCCATTGAAGTGACTGGCAAAACTCCCATTGATTTCAGTAAGTGGAGGATCAGACCCACATTTTGGTGAGAAAAGTAGCACTTGATCGGTTTGAGAATTGAGCCACTTGATAAAGGAAACTCTCAACCAGAGCAATTGACCAGTTCACTTAAATCAAAAAGGTATCATGCAAAGTGAAAACCTGATAGAGATCTACCAAAGACAGTAAAATTAAGTTCAATCCAACTTCCATTAAAATAAATGGAAAGACTCATATTACACTGGAATTGACTTGGGCTCTAGTAGAAAATAACCACAACCCCCAAAATAAAATCTCATGAATAGTTTTCAGCTGGTAACTAATAGATATTCTAAAATGGTATGTGAGGAATAAGAAAAGCTCCTCCTTTCTAATCAGAGATAGAACAGCGTTAAGAATCATTGATGCAGTCTCCCTCTCCCAGTTTTAGAATGGTCTTCAGTCTCTGATTACATTTACAACATGGACCTGCTAAGTCCGTGAGTTTTTACATTAAGTGGAATGATGAAGATATTTATATGCATTATTAAATTTTGTCTCAGTAGCATAGGTCCACTGAGATTTTTTCCAAATCATCTATTTTATAAGGATGTCTCAAAAATTAAAATTTAATGAGAGGCTTATCTTTAATAATTTGCTTCTTATAATCTGTCCTAATTATCAGTCATTTTAATAACAGCTTAAAATATGTAGGCAATTTTTACATGACATTTTAAGCATCAGTTTAATATCTGAATTTAAAATTGTTATTGCATTGTTCAGGACATTGTTGAAATTAAAATAATATATTTAAGAATTAATGTTAAAATATATCTAATATTTATCAGCTGGTCACACCTAAGGGAAATACCACAACAAACTAGATTGGTTAATGGTAAAAATATGAGTTTATAGTAATAATTCTTCTAAAACTATTGCAACTATCAAGATGTTGTAGTAAAACTATCTTTTGACACTTTTATAGTAATTTATTGGTAATTTGACTTAGTTTTTAACATGTTTATAACAAGTGTATTAAAACTTTGTCATAATAAGATATGTTGCAGATCCTGCAAAGACTTGTGTGCACATGTATCTTTTAGCGTGTGCTCCTGATCATTCTGAGTTGTGATTCCATAGTCCATAGGGACCAGCAGTGCTAATATCAAGGTCTACAGTTGCAGAGGTAAAGTGTGCTTCCATGGTACTGCCATGGCCTCCAGTGAACCAGAGGAGCAAATACTCCTTCTCAAACTCTAACAGCTCTTCTCTATGGACTTTGAAAATCAATAATCAGTTACACAGACCGATCTGAATCAGTCAATAAGGGAGGACTTGTTTGAATAATATGAAAACAGCCAATTGCAAAGTCATATGTCTAGTGCAGTGAAACAAGTCAACATTTATAAGTTATCTGGCTTGCTGGCTGCCATGGATCTGGTTGGGCATCCTCTTCCAGCCACCTACCACAGTGTTACTGGGTACTCAGATTCTTGGTCTCCTGGGTGTTTTAAGCTTCCCTCGGTCTCAGCAAGCTGCAGCATTGTTTTCTCTCTTGCCTTCTCTGGCACATTTCCTGGGCACTGACTCTCAGTCTTCTACCCTGTCATGGAACTAGAACCCTGCAGCCCATCTGCCTCAGGCCCCCAGGACCAGCATTGATTCCCCCCCATCCAAGATACCCCAGTAGCTAAAACACAAGCAGTTCCTGAATCCCACTGAAAGAGCAGAGTTTTCTGGTTGCCGGTTAAGTCTCTCAGGAGGCATGTGGCCATTGAGAAGCATATAAACACACCCAGGCATGTTGCTCAGATTTTTACACCGTTGCTCCTTTATATTTAAAGGCTCAAGAGAGTATAGATCATACAGAAAATAAATGTCCTAACCACAATATCCCTCACTAGCTGGTGCTGGATCAAGTGCATGTTGAAAGGTAGAGAATTGTTACATGACCGTGACTTGACCATGATACAAAATCTGTATTAGCGTAAATAAAAACAATAAATCAATACAAAAGGTGTGAGACCTTCCACTGGCACATTTTGGAAACTCAAGGTAATTTCCTACATTTTTAGAAGGTATTTAGACTTTATGCAAAAAATAATGGAAGTTTCTCTATATGCAATTATAACTTGCCAAAAGGAAGTTCCATTCAATTAAAGCAGTGGTCCCCAACCTTTCTGTTGCAATAGCATATTGCATATCCCAGAAGAGTGTGGCAGGCACTGGACAACCAGCCACAAAAATGCTGCCGAGAAGCAGTGTCATCAAGAAGCGTCGCCGCCGAAATGCCGCCGAGAAGCAGCAGTATTTCAGCTGTGACGCTTCTTGGCATTGCCACGTCTCAGCAGCATATCGGTGGCTGGTTGTCCAGAGGCCACACTCCTTGGTGGCGGGTTGTCCAGCGGAAGCACTCCCTTGTCAGTAGGCGGGCGCACATAAGTGCCCCGGCAGCCGCCATGGTGCCCGTGGACACCTTGTTGGGGACCCCTGAATTAAAGAATCAACAAACATGCGCCATGACCAATAAAGTCAATGAATTCCAGAGCACAAAACCAGAGCAGTTTCTCCCCTCTCCTGTCTGCAAATACCCTGTTTGCATATCGCTGCTCACCTCACCTCTCTTTTTCTTTTTACTTTGCAAGCCTGCCTCCCCCTCCATGTACAACCAGTCATGGCCTCGGATCAAAAATGATGTGTGGTTTATTGCAATAATTCGGCACCTGATTTCTTGTATAACACTGCAAAACTGCTTTGACTTTCTCTGTGTTCTTCCTACTTTCCTTACTTCACTTCCACTTTTTTTATTTACTTCTTCTGCCTCATTTTCTTTGCCTTTGAGTTTTCCACTATGATTAACTACTTTTCCCCTTTTCTTCATCTAAATCTCTCCTCTGGTTCATCTTATCCCTCTCAGTTCCATTTTCCCCTTCATTTCCCCCACTCTTCCCACTCACTT
Source organism: Chelonoidis abingdonii (assembly GCF_003597395.2). Lineage (NCBI taxonomy): Eukaryota > Metazoa > Chordata > Testudines > Testudinidae > Chelonoidis > Chelonoidis abingdonii. Next base: position 256,337,826 of record NC_133770.1, on the reverse strand, counting down.
CCATCTGACCCCACATTATTCCCTTTACCTCTCCAGTGCACAGAAGGAGGGGAGCTGACAGGGTCGGTTAGTAGTTCCTGGCATTTTTTTCAAGCTGGAGTAAAAGTGGAAGTTTTAGGGATGGAGAGGCAATATAATGACTCTCTTTCTCGTCCTCCCTTAGAGCTGGCAGCAAAATGTATCTTTCTTCTCCTCCCACTTTGCTGGGGGGAACTGATGGGGAGTGTCATAAACAGATAATAGGAGTTAATAGAACAGAAGTACTTTATATCTTTTTTGACTGTAAAGGGTTAACAAGTTCAGTAAGCCTGGCTGTCACCTGACCAGAGGAACAATCAGGGGATAGGATACTTTCAAATCTTGAGGG
>NC_133770.1:256273373-256337097 GCF_003597395.2 Chelonoidis abingdonii | reverse complement strand
GTATTCCCAGTGCCTATAGCTAAAAAACCCTGTACCTATTCCATTTTAAATTTACAAAGATAATTTTTACTGTTTTTCTCTCTTTAATTAAAAGTTTCTTGTTTAAGAACCTGATTGTTTTTTTTTATTCTGGTGAGACCCCAGAGGACTGGGTCTGGATTCACCAGGGAATTGGTGGGGAGACAGGAGGGAAGGGGGAGAGAAAGGTTTATTTCTCTCTTTGTTAGGATTACTTTCTCTCTCAGGGAGAGTCTGGGAGGGGAAAAGAGAAGGAGGGAGGAAGGTGAATTTTCCTCTCTGTTCTGAGATTCAAAAAGTTTGAATCACAGTGATCTTCTAGGGTAACCCAGGGAGGGGAAGCCTAGGAGAGGCAACGGTGGGGGAAAGGGTTTACTTTCCTTGCATTAAGATCCAGAGGGTCTGGGTCTTGGGGGTCCCTGGTCAAGGTTTTGGGGGGACCAGAGTGTACCAGGCACTGGAATTCCTGATTGGTGGCAGTGCTACAAGTACTAAGCTGGTAATTGGGCTTAGAGGAATTCATGCTAGTACCCCATCTTTTGGACGCTAAGGTTCAGAGTGGGGAATTACACCATGACAGGAAGTCATCTTCATGTAGAAAAGGAGGATAGGGACACATTGTTTTCTCCCCTCAAATGCAGCTGTTGTTCCAGCTGAAGGCAGGAAGACTGAGAGCCAAAGAACTTCTCCAGCCAGTCACTTGCTCCTCCTGCTGCTCCCACATCTGATTCCTGTGACTAGTCTCACTTGACCACCAGGAAGGCAGGCAGGGCCCTTTTAACAGATGAGTGGGAGCTTACTTCTTTATACTCTCCCGTGTAAGCCTTTGTTTGTGTAGTATAAAGATATCTCTAGAATCAGTGTTAATTTTTATTGCAAGGTTACAAGGTTGATTTGTGTGTGTGGTGAATGAGGAGTGTGTGCTGTGGTGAGGTGCAATGTGTGTTTGCATTTATTATGTTTGCTGGTTGTGTTGTTGTGTGCATGGTTTTGAAAAGAATTCACCATCTGTGCAGTTTCCCTCATACAATCAAGGAACTTGTTGCATGCAAATTAACTGTAGAATAAAGACAGTGATTGGTTGAGATACCTCTGATATCACAATGGTCTAGGACTCTTGGTATGATATAGATAAATACCTTAGTGTAGCTATACAATGCATAGGTATATTTCACAAAGGCAAATTGACTGAGAAATTAAAAACTGAATGGTAACAGACTGCAAATTCCAGTGACGATTCAATCTGTTGACATTTGAACAAAAGAGCTCTCAGCCATACTTGTAGTTGTTTCTTTCACTTCACACTAACTCAACAGACATTCTAGACTTCAGAGGGACACACAGAGTGACAGTCCTGGAATCTTATTGTGTAGATAAAGATATGTATAGATATATAGACTCCCTTTTATTTTTGTCCTATTATAGCCCTGAAGTAGTGCTACCAATAACCATCTACATTCACTATCCTATATATACACAGTATTTTTCTACTGTAATTTGCCAGTCAGACAAATTACTTACAGAAATTCCTTATTTACTACGTAGGAGATATTTATCCTTCTATCTACATGTAATCTTTGCTTTTCCTCGCACACAACCCCCTGCTGCTATAATGTGTGCTCTTCATTCTTTCTTCCACCCCCAGTATTTGTACAACATTCCCTGAAGTTTATAAAAGAGTAACAATCATATTTTATGACTAAAAGACTCATCCTTGTCCTCTATCACCTCCAGCCCATTTAGGAAGAGTGAGAATGTATTGTTGTACAAGCCACATGGAAAGGGTTAGAGCTGAAAAATATTTATGTAAGAGAGTTGTTACTTTGACAGAGCCTGAGGGAGCTAGCTGCTAGGACCCTCTCTTGTTTAGAAACTCACAGAGCTTTATGCTAGAGAACATATAAATCTGTGGGTTCACAACGCTTTGAGGCATTCTGAAGCCAAACCTTGGGTTGTGGGGTGGTCTTTTTGGAAATCTTACAAAGAAGAATGTGCTGTGTTTTTCCCCCTCTCTCCGTCTGTGGTAAATTCCTGAATAGTGTAATTTTGATGAAACGGACAACAGCAGAGAGAAAGAATACCAAGAGTTCAAGAAGACACAGGGAAGGGCTAATAATATACAGAGAAAATGCCAACAGAAAGTTTGGCTAAAACCAAACTGTATCACAGAAAGCTAGAGCTGTGAGAACTGGATTAGGAAGAAAGGAGAATAAAGTATTTGGAAGGAAGCCAAAGGAAACAAAGTTTAGAAAGTGAAACAAGTGTCAAAGTTTAATACCAAATCATGTGAAACTCTAAAGCCTGTGCCAGGAAGAAAGAGGTAAAATTCGAAAAAGAAAAAGAAGACTGAAGAGGTGTAATGTTTACAATGGCATATAATTTTTACTCATTTGCTGTTTCATTCCACTTAATCATGTATTCCATACAAATCTTCACATCATAAATTCAATAGCTATCCCTCCAAGGAGATTGAGATACACTTGCCAAAGCAGAAAAATTGAAATAACTCCTTTTAGTCAGGGAAATTTTCCCCCTTTAAGTGGACTTGGGTTTATTCCCCCCACTGGTTTTGCCTTCTAATATTTTTATATTTATTTGTTTTCTGTTAAGAATCATTAAGATTTTTCCTTAAATCTCTTTTCCCTATCATTCCCATGCAGTTCTTTACAGTTTTCATTCCCCGGCTTATCCCATTTTACCCTATTCTAATTGTCTTCCTAGCCACCTGAATTATCACTCACATTCCATCCTCTCTCCCCACAGGACTTTGATCCACTATTTGGCTTTTTAACCATCATTTCGTTTGATACTTTTTTAAATAGTGAATTTAATGACCAGAAAGGTATTGATTTTATAGTACTGGCTTCTGAAGGCTAGTATTCATCCATGGATACATTTATCTCAAGACCACTATGGGTAGACTATTTGGATATATCATCCACCTCATCATGCCTCAGCTTGGATATACTAGCCCCAGATGTGAATGAGTAGATCTGACTCCATGTTCATCCAGTCCTTGGCCTCTCTGCAGCCAACAAGAGTGGTAATTGTTGAAGCACGTCTTGCATTGTAGTTACTTGTCCACTGGGAAGAGCTAAGTCACAGAACAGCCATCATATGTTAGCAGTTTTTGGACACTGCCAACCTGACCTGGCGACACAGAGATGAAGTGTGATGGATCCCGTTGCCAGTCCACGCATTTAATAAGATTGAGTCTCCCACCTCCATCTTTCTTTGTGCCTGCCCACTGGCCTTCTCATTCCTCACTCCAGTTTCTTCACACTTATCACTCAATCAATGCTTTTAATAATCTATGTCTAAACTCCACAAACTTCCAGTTCTCTTTTACTTTTTGTGTACTGCATGCTTTTTATTATTGCTTTTCCTTTTTATTATTTCTGTTGCACTATTAGAGTGCCCAGTGCCATGCTGATGTGAGCTAACATAAAACAGATCTTTGACCCAAGGAGTGTACAGTCCTTTGGATAATGTATAGCACTATAGGCCACTTTGCATTACTAGCACTTCAGAATTAAATAATTTTCATTTGACATGCCTGGATTATATAGTGATGACAGTCTCTGTATTTTAAGGCTAGTAAATGTTGCAATTACAAATCACATTTATGAATGTTTTTTATGTCTTGAAGACTGTCAAGACGCAGACGTCTGAAGGGTGTGATTTCTTGACAGACTGTTTATGTACCAATGTGTAAAATTTCCCAGAAATCTGCTCTGCCATTTCTGTTGCCCATAGGGTTGAGAAATTCAGCAGTGCCTTATGTTTGTGGTTGTCTAATCGTCTTAAATGCAAGCTCGTCTGGTTGCACTGACTATCATCATGTTGTAAAACGATTCATTGAAATTTCCTACAAAGAGAAAAGGAGTTTAAAAATAAAAATTCACCGCATGATTTCCCCTCTGCAAAATGGTGATTTGAGTCAACAATTTTCAATGAAGAAAGAAAGAAAGAAAGAAAATGCAGTGTTGAAAATGGAGGAAAAGTTGAATCAAAAAGTATCATGTAACAAATGGGGTTCAGAGAAACATTTTGTGAATATAAATGAAATCTATGGGCAAAATGCTGCCCTTACAGTGTAAGAGCCATTCTGCTGGTAGACAGACAATGGAGTGGTACATTATTTTGGCTGTGTGTTTGGTGCAGAGTCATTCCAATAAAGCAGGGCATGATTGCTAAGATCGGATGGTTAAAACACATGGGGGGGATCACATCACTTTCTTTTAGTGTTCGCGAATGCTACTGGAAGACTACGCTCCACAGGGCCAGTTTGCGTGGTTGCCAGTCCCATAGTTCTTTCGAGCCTAGGTTAGAATTAGAGATGATCAAAAAAATTCCAGTGAAATATTTTTCACGATAAATTTCTGATTTGTCAAAATGTGAACGTTTTGTGAAGACAGATCAATTTTGAAGAAGGTCCAATGGAACCCAGACATGGCAGGCAGGTTTCCTGCCAGCTCACCCACTTGGCTTCTTGTCAGTTTGACTGCCAGACCGCCGTGGAGTTGGGGACTTGAGCCTCCAGGGTCTGCATCTCTGGGGTACCCTGGCAGGCACACTGTCCCAGAACCAAGACCCCCCAGATCCCTTTAGCAGAGAATTTTGAAATGTTTGGTTTTCATTGTGAATCAGAATGAAACCAATTTTTGAAATATCAAACTCCTCTGTGAAACAGAATTACCATTCTCTGTCCAGTTTCACTTGGAATTCTGCTCTCTTACTGTGCAAGGAAGAAGATGCTGACCATGTCCTACCCCCTCACTAGCTCTAAAGTTGTAATGAGATCACTACTTAATGTGTGCAGAGTAATTCATTTACAACTTATTTTGATTCTCTCCAACGTCTGCCCTTGGACACTGACTGTGACAGAAAGGAGATATTTTATGCAAGGGAGACAGAAGGCAGAAACAGAAAAAATCAGGTGGTCAGAAAGCTCCAAAAAGGAAGTGCTACCTCAGTTTACTAGAGGATGCTAAGGATAGCATGGGGTGATCTAGGAAATGACTTAGAAGGCTCATGTGTGTCATGTTCGGGTCAGCACTGAGTATTTACACCAGGAATGAGTCTGGTCCAACCACTGAAGCCAATATTAAAAGAAAGATAGAGACAATTTATGAACATACAGTTAATTTTAAAAAAGGCCGTGAGACACCAGTAGTAAGTATCAGAGCTAGATATATTGAAACAGATAAAGTAGTAACCAGCATTTAGATCAGATACATTAAAAAATAAACCCTTCAATATTCACAGAGCCTTACACATATCTTAGTTATTGGCTATTCCATCACATTAACAACCCAATAATAGCTACTAACGGTAACACCATGAAAAAAGAGAAATAAATGTCTTCTTAGTGTCTCAGCAACTTCCTATTTTATGAAAAACAAATACTTTAATGTCTTCACTGAATACAAGGTAGTAAATTCTCTTGCACATTAATTTATACATTTTAGGCTAGCAATACATCTTGGTTTTGAAATACAGGTATCTTCCAGTAGGTACAAAAGACTGGACAACCAAACTAAAATCTGGTTATATCATTTCACTGCTGCACACTACATAGTATATACTGTACTTAAGATAAACAGTAAAGATAGAATTATCAGTATATATTTTTGTGCCATGAGTAGAACTGAACAGTCAATTCAATTAAACTTAGATTAGTTAATTTCCTGCAGCTCTGTAAAGAGCTCTGTAAGTGTTAAGTAATACTATTACTTAAAATGTAACAGAACTAAAATACTGTTAGTTTTATATACCGTTTAGATCCTGGGTTGGAGCTAATTGCATTCACCTGGTTTGGATGACTGCATGAGTCAGAAGAGCCATGCTAATTCATGTCAGGTTGAGTGAGAAGAAGAAATCTAAACTCCAGAACCTGACACTCTGCTTTAGGTACCTAGCCTATCTGCTAAAACAGCAATGTTTCAGAAAAGGGTAGCTGAAGTTTCAGTCAATGTAGGGCAAAAATACATTTTAAATTAATACAAGAAAACATATAGTATGGGATTCAGGACTGAAAATCATGAAACGTTTTTGGTTGAAAACTACTGCCTTTTGGTTTGACAAAGACAGTCTTCAGTGGAGAATAAAAGGCATGTTGTGTCTATCAATCAGTCATGCAGATGATCAATAGATAGATGTCTTTCACTACTTGAAGAGCTGACAATACAGAAGACATGGTTGAAGTGGACCAAATGTTCACTTACTCATGTTTAATGTAAATGTATCTTATGGATTGTTCAACTTTCTAGGGACTACTGCTGTGATGATTAATTGCTACTGAATGCTAATGAAGGAGTGAGGTGAAATATACACTATGATGTATTTAAGTGATGATTGATTGGATTTAAAAACTAGCTGTCAAAAGAATACTTACCACATGCACATCAAGTCCATAAATATGAACAGAACTGTTCATTGTCTCTCTGACCTTTTAAGTTGAGCAACAACAGGGAGAGAACTGCCCCTTTATAATTGTACTGCAAAAGTAAATCCATTCCTTAGAAAGCACATCACCTTTCATGAAAGGTTATAATTGAACATTGATGATCAGTATATAATTGCATGACACAATGTCACTTCCTGGTTCATCCTTTTTTTTTTTCTTCAGAAAAAGTTTAATTTTAGCAAATTAGAGTAATATAGAAAATGCTTAGAGACTGATTACTAAAAGAAAAAGCCACTTTGTTCAACAAAGTTATAAAATATAGAGGAGAGATAGTGGTGAAATGGGTTAGGAATAAATAAAAGACAGAAATATCATTGCCAACTTAAGAAAATGAGACCACACTACTGTGTCCCCTTGAAGAGATGATGTGAAATAAAATGCAACAACCAACTCCTGGAAAGCACTAAGGCCAAGATCCGCAAAGGTATTTAAAGCCCTAAATCCCAAAGGGAACAACTAGCTAACAAATGTGATTGGCTAAGAGAAATAGTTGCTGACCAAATAAAGAAAACTACAAGAGATTTGGGTCTGGCTGGGGAGAAGAACAAAGCGTGAAGCAGTGTGTGCAGTACAGTAGATCTGGGAGACAGAACATAGCAGGTAGAGTTGAAATTGGAGCCAACTCAGATTAAAAAGTCTGAGCAGGAGCTGTTGCTATTTTTCTCAGTAGGCTAGTGAACATTCAAACTTCTATCAAGCTAGGTTCTTTCAATGCATCCATCCAGGTGGTATGTGGGTAGCGCACAGGTCCCCTAACAACTTCAGTATGGTTGATATGATAATGAGCTCTAAGGACACATCTACGCTGTCCCACAGTTCGGACCACCAAGGTGTGAATAGCAGTGCACACCCAAGAGCTGGGCAGTAACTCCCTGGTGTGGATGCTGCAGGTGTGAACTGAAAGGTTCCTAGTTTGTATTAACACAGTCCTCTTCCAACAGGGCTACGTTAATGAAATGTAAGAGCTAGGGCTGTCAAATGATTAAAAAAATTAATTGCAAAATTAAAAAAGTAGTCGTGATTAATTGCGATTTTAATCACACTGTTAAACAATAATAGAATACCGTTTATTTAAATATTTTGGATGTTTTCTAAGCCAGAATACAAAGCGTATATTGCCCTGGCCTTCGAGGGCTCCCCACCCTTCCATCACCCTTGGCCCTCACAGACACCCTGGGATCCCCAACCCCCATCACCTCCAGGCCCCGCTGCCTCCTCCAGTGTTTAATTTGTATTTAAAGAGGCAATGCTGCCACCAGCAGCAGCATAGAAGGAAGGAGGGCATGATGTATGGTGTATTGGCACCCTTACATCTGCACTGCTGCCACAGTTCATGGTGCCTGGTGTTCGGCCTGTGGCTTAAGGCAGGCTTCATGCTGTCACATGGGATCTGCATCTTCTCAGAGGCCAGAGCCATCCGGCAGCCCTCTGGCCACTCCTGGATCACCAGGGGCGCCATTTCAGATTTTGGTTTGGTATGAGAGAGTGTGTATGTGTTGGGGGAAAAGTGTGTGCTTGGGGGAAGAGTGTATGTGTGTATTGGGGGGAATTGTGTGTTGGGGAGAAGAGTATAGTGTGTGGAGGCAGGAAGTGAGTGTGTGTGTGTGTGTGTGTGTTGGGGGAGTGCTGTCTCTTTAAGCAGAGCACTCCGGAGCCTGAACGCTTTTCAGCCAGCAGCAGTTGCTGTGGCCAGCACTCACTCTTGAGCCAGCAGCACACAGGCTCCCCCTTTTCCCTGACCCCAGCTCAGCAGCAACTGGCTACATGGGTGAAGGGAGTGAGATACCCCAATATCAGCCCCCTCACATCCTCTCTGCACAGCAGACAGAAGGCAGGTTCCCGGTCCCGAGCAGCTTGGCCAGGGGCAGTTCCATGGAGTGGGGGAGGAGGTGGGAGCAGAAGTGGAGCAGAGCGGTGGGAGAGGAGCATCCCTGCCCAGCGGGCACACAGCAGTGTCCCTGAGCATGGCACGCTGAGCAGTGTCCCCACTCACACCTCTAAGGCTGTCCCTATCCAGCAGGGAGGGGATGGTGCAGGTGGCAGAGGGCCGGGCTCCTCTCTCCCCACAGAAGGTGTTTAACTGGCTCTCCCAAATTGCCTGCAGACTACAGGACAGGATGATGATCGACTAGTGCGGGGGGAGAGACCTCTGGAGTCACCTGGGGGGTGGAGTCCTGCGGCAATGGCTCCGAAGCACCCTTTCCCTGTCCTTACCCCTCCCCTCATGTAAAAGAAATCAATAGATTATCATGAGGGAGGGGGCACGAGACCGGCTCCGGGGAGTCGGGAGACATTTCAATAATCTGTGCATCTGGTCCGGATATTATGGCGTTACTGGTCCCCGGCTGCCTCCTGCTTGCTGCCACAGCCGGTGCCTCCCTTCCCGCATGGCCATCACCGAATCCCATCTCCAGAGGTGTGCAATTAACACTTGTTAAAAAAAATAATGTGTTAATTTGTTTTGAGTTAATTGCATGTGTTAACTACGATTAATTGACAGCCCTAGTAAAAACCTTTTAGCTCATGCCTGTAGCATTCACACAGGGGAGTTACAGCGCAACAGCGCTGCTATTCGTACCCACACTGTCCAAATAGCGGGGCAGTGTAGACATGCCCTCACCTTGTGACATTCAGAACCAATGCAAAACTCATCTCTTTGATTTTGCTTTCTGTAAAAGGTTCTTCACGCACACAAACTAATCAAGCTATTTCTCTTACAAGCAGTCATTCTATTTTAAACACTTGGGAGATTCTCAGATATTACTATAATGGGAGCCACACAAGTACCCAGATAAATAGATTAGATAAAATTACTTACCATTCAAATTCGCAGATTTACTGGCTGTGAGGAACTATGCAACACTTATACCCTACGCTGCTACCTGTAAAAAAAGCCAGTAATTAGCCAAATTTACCACTCTTTGCTGTTGGAGAAACCACAGTATTTCCCCCAAGATTACTTAGAATAGAAAGTAAGGGTTGTACCTCCAATACTGTGGTAACTGGTGAGTTTTTACTGCATAACAGGGGTCGGCAACCTTTCAGAAGCGGTATGCCGAGTTTTCATTTATTCACTCTAATTTAAGGTTTCGCGTGCCAGTAATACATTTTAAAGTTTTCAGAAGGTCTGTTTCTATAAGTCTATATTATATAACTAAACTATTGTTGTATGTAAACTAAATAAGGTTTTTTAAATATTTAAGAAACTTCATTTAAAATTAAATTAAAATGCAGAGCCCCCCGGACTGGTGGCCAGAACCTGGGCAGCGTGAGTGCCACAGAAAATCAGCTCGCGTGCCACCTTCGGCACCCATGCCATAGGTTGCCTACCCCTGCTGTATAATATACAGAGGTCACCAGTAAATGTAGGAATCCGGACTAAAATGTTGATGCCAATACTGCCAATTTAGAAAAAGCACCAAACTATTTCTAATGATCCAAAAACATTACATCATATGGGCACTCAGAGTCAGATCTTCAGTTGATATAAACCAGCATAGCTCCACCAAAACCTATTTACACCAGATGAAGAGCTAGTCCAGAGTTTCAGGGATGTGGTTTCTTGAGTTCACACTGGATGGCAGAAGGACACTGTTGTGATGATTCATTTCCAGGTGTTTCACCTGTGAAGCTTACACCAATTTCTTGCCACCGCTATGTGTTTCCACTCAATTCCAGGTAGACATTATGTAGAGGTAAACCTTGGCAGCCCATTAGCTGTTGCAAAGGGCAGTCACAGACAGTCATGTTACTCACTGCCCTGTACACCTGTGAAATTTAAAGCATGAGTGTCAGAAAAGAATAAATTAGTGTAAATCAACACGGTGGTGACCACAGGCATGTTGGTTTCAGGCAAAACAAAGGCAATGGTATTATCAAAATAGAGCTGATCATAAATGCTGAAAAACTGAATTTTTTCATGACTTTTATTGAAATTTCAAAGTTTTTAAAATGTTGTCCTTTCTATAAGCTGATCAGAAATGGTGGTGCAGGAGAATGGGGATGAAAATTTTAAAAAAAATCATAGAAGATTTTTGTTGAAAATTTTCAACCAGATCTACTGAAGAGTTAAAGTACTATTATTTTTAAATAGATAAAATAGCAAAATTGTTAAAATAGAACTCTTGTGCTTTTGGAAAACAACTGACAAGCATGTATCCCTTTTTGGGGGCTGATCTGGACCTGGATAAAGTTCCAGTAAAGTTGCTATAAAAATCAAGACTTCTCACTATAGGATTATTTTCCACAAGCATCATAACTAGCCTCCTGGCATATTGCTGAAGAAATCCACATCAGCAGAGGGAGAAGGTGGTTGTTGTTTTTTTTTTTAAATGTTGACCTGTGGCATCTACTGAGCCACATGCTGCAGATGTTAGTAGAGTCAGCAGTTTTCCTCTGTCCCATTTTCTCTTTCGTTTTGCTAAGACGTTTGCTACTCCAGCATTTTGTGGAGATATTCACTTTGCCATAGCTTCCTTTACAACTCTAGTTAAAGACCTCTAACTTTGATCCACGTTCCTTAATACAGAAGTCATCTGAAGTCACTCTCTATAAAACCAAATGACCACAGGAAGGCAAACGCATCTAACCCAGAGTTGGTTTGTTTCATAACAGAATAGAAATGTGAGACCCTGTAATTCACCCAATATGCTAAGAGGAACATCCCTACAATTGAGAATAATTCCGTGCCCTCTTTATGAGTCAATAGTTTTCACTGAAGGATTTTGTTAAGAGGTTTTGTTAATATTTCTGAGTTTAAAAATTTTATGTAATTGAGTGACATCAGTCTTAAGGGACAGATTTTCAAAAGTAGTCACAACCACCACAATTGGGGCTGGATTTTCAGATAAACTCAGCTTCCATTACAGCACTTGATGAATTGGCCAGATTTTCAGAAATGCTGAGCACCCAGCAGGTTATGGTGCTCTCAAGAAGAGCTGCCAGATGCTGAGCTGTTTTGAAAATATGGTCCTAAAAATGTCAGAATGAGACTGTTTGGAAAGCAGCATATATTTGCCTATATATATCATGCAAGCCTTACCCCTTGAAATTTGTTCTCTTTCCCCACAGTTTACACAGGAGACTGTTTCTGAGCAGTACATCAAAATCATTTCTATTCACTTTCCTCAGGTTTTTAAAAATCAAATCTTCTCCCAACATCCATGAACCCCTCACAACATCCCAGTCATCACCAGCCTATAGGAAACAGACTTCATGCATCCAACATAAGCCACCTTATGAGGCAGTGTACAGTTTTGTTTGATACTTAATATATGAAGCTAGGGCCTTCTCTTGAGCATAACACAGTGTGAATCCATGATTTCTTCATATTTCTAATGTTTTGGTTCCAGTCAACTTCTGAACAGCTCCACCTCCCACCTGTATAAATATGATTAGATTATGCTTTCCCTGATCCCCATACCTGTGCACTGAGTGGCAATTTTTCTTTGTCATCATGTTGTCTATAGCAATGTCCAGAATCACAGAGAGATAATGTTTCAGGAGGTAGTCGTGTTAGTCTGTATCTGCAAAAACAACAAGGAATCCGGTGGCACCTTAAAGACTAACAGATTTATTTGGGCATAAGCTTTCATGGGTAAAAAACCCACTTCTTCAGATGCATGGAGTGAAAATTACAGAGGCAGGCATTATATAATGACAAATGAAGAGAGTACCACAAGTGAAGAACCAGTGTTGACAGGGCCAATTCAATCAGGGTGGATATAGTCCATCCCCAATAATAGATGAGGAGGTGTCAATTCCAGGAGAGGCAAAGCTGCTTTTGTAATGAACCAGTCCTTATTCAAGCCCAAATTAATGGTGTTAAATTTGCAAATGAAGTTTAGTTCTGCTGTTTCTCTTTGATGTCTGTTTCTGAAGTTTTTTTGTTCAAGAATAGTTACTTTTAAATCTATTATAGAATGTACAAGGAAATTGAAGTGTTCACCTACTGGCTTTTGTATGTTATCATTCGTGACGTCTGATTTGTGTCCATTTATTCTTTTACGTAGGGACTGTCCGGTTTGGCCAATCGACATGGCAGAGGGGGCATTGCTGGCACATGATGGCATATATGACAATAGTAGACATGCAGGTGAATGAGCCTTTGATGGTGTGGCTGATGTGGTTGGGTCCTCTGATGGTGCTGCTAGAGTAGGTATGGGGACAGAGTAGACAATGAGGTTTGCTACAGGGATTGGTTCCTGGGTTGGTGTTTCTGTGGTGAGGTTTGTAGTTGCTGGTGAGTATTTCCTTCAGGTAGGGAGGTTGTTTGTAAGCGAGGACTGGCCTGCCTCCCAAGATCTCTGAGAGTGAGGGATCGTTTTCCGATAGGTGGTAGATCATTGATAATGCGCTGGAGAGGTTTACACAGGCAACTTTGTCTCTCCTGGAATTGACACCTCCTCATCTATTATTGGGAGTGGCCTACATCCTCCCTGATTGAATTGGACCTGTCAACACTGGTTCTTCTCTTGTGAGGTAACTCCCTTCTCTTCATGTATCATTATATAATGCCTGCATCTGTAATTTTCACTCCATGCATCTGAAGAAGTGAGGTTTTTTACCCATGAAAGCGTATGCCCAAATAAATCTGTTAGTCTTTATGTTGCCACCGGACTCCTTGTTGTTTTTGTGGATACAGACTAACACAGCTACCTCCTGATACTTGATACCATGCAAGGCATTAAATTTAGTCATATGGAGTGGAAATCCATCAACCTCAACAAAAAACTCGCACAGATACAGACAGACATCGTCTTCCTCTCCAAGTGCAAACAGATGGACATCATACCAAATGGTCTGAAGATAAAAAATCCATTGCAATCGACATACTACACTGACTATGATGGGAGACTGTGCCACACACTCTCAAAAAAACTGAGGAACCACCTGATCAGCATCCTGTACAGCAGACAGGAGAAGATCAAGAATGAACTCTCAAAACTGGAGACTCTCATACAAAACCAACCTTCCACACAAACTTCCATGTGACTTTACAAAAAATGAGACAAGCCATTTACAATGGACACTTCACTTCTCTGTGGAGGAAAAAGGATAGTAAACTATCTAAACTCCTACATGCCACAGGGGGCTACAACAGTGGTACCCTCAACTCACCTTACCATATTGTTAATCTAGCCAACCACATACTTAGCCTGGTGGAAGTCCTATCTCAGGGACTCTCTTTCTGCCCCACCATCCCCATGAATATGATATAGTTCTGCAGTGATATGGAAACCTGCTTTGGTTGTCTCCGACTCAAGGAATATTTTCAACACACTACTGAACAGTGCACTTTCCCACAGGAACCCACAGGAACCAACAATATAAGAAGAAGAAATCTGTGTGTACTTCTCCTGACAGTCAAAATGACAGACTGGACCTCTACACAGAGTGCTTTCACAGATGTACACAGGCTGAAATTGTGAACAAACAGCATCACTTTCCCCATAACCTCAGCCATACAGAATGCAATGCCATCCACAGCCTCAGAAACAACTCTGACATTATAGTCAAAGGGGCTGACAAAGGAGGTGCTGTAGTCATCATGAACAGGTCGGATTATGAACAGGAGGCTGCCAGACAACTCTCCAACACCACATTCCACAGGCCACTATCCTCTGATCCCACTGAGGAGTACCAAAAGAAACTACACCATCTGTTCAAGAAACTCCCTGCTACAGCAAGGGAGAAAATCTACATGGACACACCCCCAGAGCCCCGACCAGGAGTATTCTATATGCTACCCAAGATCCATAAACTTGGAAACCCTGAACGCCCCATCATCTCAGATATTGGCACTCTTACAGCAGGATTATCTGGCTATTTGGACTCTCTCCTCAGACTCTATGCTACCAGCATTCCCAGCTATCTTTGAGACACCACCGACTTCCTGAGGGAACTACAAAGCATTAGTAATCTTCCTGAAAACACCATTCTGGCCACCGTGGATGTAGAAGTGCTTTACATCAACATTCCACATGAGGATGGACTACAAGCTGTCAGGAACAGTATCCCTAATGAGGCCACAGCACGCCTGGTGGCTGAGCTTTGTGACTTTGTCCTCACCTACAACCATTTCAGATTTGGGGACAACTTATACCTTCAAGTCAGTAGTACTCCTATGGGTACTGGCATGGCCCCACAGTAAGCCAACATTTTTATGACTGACTTAGAACAATGCTTCCTCAGCTCTCGTCCCCCAGTGCCCCTCCTCTACTTGCGCTACATTGATGACATCTTCATCATATGAACCCACCAAAAGGAGGCCTTTGAAGAATTCGACCTGGATTTCAATAATTTCCACCCCACAATTAACCTCAGCCTGGATCAGTCCACACAAGAGATCCCCTTCCTAGACACTACAGTCCAAATACGTGATAATCACATAAACACCACCCTATACCGGAAACCTACTGACCGCTATACTTACCTACATGCCTCCAGCTTCCATCCAGGACACATCACACAATTCATTGCCAAACCCTAAGAAATAACCAAATTTCCTC
Source organism: Chelonoidis abingdonii (assembly GCF_003597395.2). Classification (NCBI taxonomy): domain Eukaryota; kingdom Metazoa; phylum Chordata; order Testudines; family Testudinidae; genus Chelonoidis; species Chelonoidis abingdonii. Next base: position 256,322,100 of record NC_133770.1, on the reverse strand, counting down.
CAGTCTCTCAGATAGAGACAAACACCTACAAGATCTTTACCAAGCATTCTTAAAACTACAATACCCACCTGGGAGAGAGAGGAAACAGACTGACAGAGCGAGATGGGTACCCAGAAATCACCTACTACAGGACAGGCCCAACAAGGAAAATAACAGAACCCCACTGGCCATCACATGCAGCCCCCAGCTAAAACCTCTCCAGAGTATTATCAACGATATACAACCTATCCTGGAAAACGATCCCTCACTCTCACAGACCTTGGAAGGCAGGCCAGTCCTACAAACAACCCCCCAACCTGAAGCAAATACTCACCAGCAACTACACACCACACCACAGAAACACCAACCCAGGAACCAATCCCTGTAGCAAACCTCGTTGCCTACTCTGTCCCCATATCTACTCTAGCAGCACCATCAGAGGACCCAACCACATCAGCCACACCATCAAGGGCTCATTCACCTACACGTCTACTATTGTCATATATGCCATCATGTGCCAGCAATGCCCCCTCTGCCATGTCGATTGGCCAAACCGGACAGTCCCTACGTAAAAGAATAAATGGACACAAATCAGACATCACGAATGATAACATAACAAAAGCCAGTAGGTGAACACTTCAATCTCCCTGTACATTCTATAACAGATTTAAAAGTAACTATTCTTGAACAAAAAAACTTCAGAAACAGACATCAAAGAGAAACAGCCGAACTAAACTTCATTTGCAAATTTAACACCATTAATTTGGGCTTGAATATGGACTGGTTCATTACAAAAGCAGCTTTGCCTCTCCTGGAATTGACACCTCCTCATCTATTATTGTGGATGGACTATATCCACCCTGCTCGAACTGGCCCTGTCCACACTGGTTCTCCACTTGTGAGGTAACTCCCATCTCTTCATGTGTCATTATATAATGCCTGCCTCTGTAATTTTCACTCCATGCATCTGAAGAAGTGAGTTTTTTACCCATGAAAGCTTATGCCCAAATAAATCTGTTAGTCTTTAAGGTGCCACCAGATTCCTTGTTTTTTTAAAGAGATAATATGTCCTCTAGTCCTAATTACTTACCAGCCTTGCCTAACACGTACAATACACACCTTGCTCAAGGTAGGGAGCACTGCAGTGGGCCACAGTACTGCACACACCAGAGTAAGCAACAGATAAACGTAATGAATAAGGATTTCACCACAATCTTACATAGAGAGCTTCAGGCACAAAAATGTGCATGTGCAAATCCATATGTGAATGGGCAGACTAGTTTACTGAATGTGAAAATATCCATCTTGCTCATAAAGGTACTCACATTTTAACGGATCTGTGTGTGCAAATGAAGGTTTGCATGGGCCTCATCTTTTATTTCTGAAACTAAGTTTCTTTTTAAAGCATATGAATCATCTAAACTCTATATGCAAAAAATTAAAGGCTAATTTAGGGCTCTCTTCACACCTAACTTGCTAGAAGATAATTTACATGTTCATAACTGTCACAGTTTCAGGGTTAACTGTACTTTTGAGCCCCTCTACTGGTCTTCATCGAGGGCACCCATTTAAGGTTTTAGGATTCCCAGCCATCTCTTCACTTAGGACAGAGACTCCTGTCTCTCTCCCTTCAGACCAGGAATTTAAATTTGCAGTCCCAATGTGTCTAACTGCAATTTCCCTGCAGATCTGACTTGGGTCCAGGGGTTCTTTTTCCAGGGGCCGTAACAGTGTATACCAGTTACCAACCAGCCTCCACAAAGCAAACCACAGTTTATTCTTAGAGCATAAGCACTACAGAGAAAATATAAAAAAAAACAAACAATAAAGGAACATACACAGGTGCTAAAACTTACCAGAGGTCACTCCCAGCTCCAGTGTAGGGCTTTGGTAGACATTGGTCTTTCAAACCCCACAGCTGGGTTTTTCCCCTTGGTTACGAGTTCATGTCAGTTCTTAGGCCACGTCTACACTACGGGATAAAATCGAATTTGCTAAAATCGGTTTTATAAAACTGATATTATAATTTCGATTTCATGCGGCCACACTAGGCACAGTAATTCGGCGTTGTGCGTCCATGCTCCGAGGCTAACGTCCATTTTAAGCGTGGCATTTGGTAGACTTCGTAGTATCCTGTTCCCAGTCTCCCGCCCTTGAATTCAGGTTGAATCTAATTGTCGCGGGGGTTCTGGATAATGTCATACTCATTCCTCCTGGCGAACAACATCAGCTACATCCTTTCACGCCGTATTTCCCTGGATTCCTCCTGAGACCATAGCATTGACATGAGCCTCGTTCGCTTTTTTTTTTCCGCACGTAGTGCCTGTGCCGCGGATGGAGAGGACTACCACGCTACACGACACATCACTTGCTTTTGGCAATGATCAGATGGTATCCTGGTCCTGTCATGTCCACTCCGGAAAAACTGGCAATGACACTACGGTTACTCTTCCCTTGTACTTCGCTGCTATCGAAGTGCCCCTGGCTTGAATCGCTGGGGCGCAACCAAAAAGCAAAATTGGATGATCAATTGGGATAGAATCCCCTATGGTCTAGAATAGAGTCCTCAGAAAGGGGCTATAGAGGACCGGTATCAGGCGCTACGCCGGCATATTCCAGTGGTGCCCTGCACAACCCACCGTGCTCCCTCCCCCCAACCTTCCGCTACGTGCAGGGTCCCCCTTTTTCATGAGATTATAAGAATTCAGAATAAGAAAGGACTGTTATGAGATAATGAGGGGAGCGACCTCATGGGGCTTGAAGCCAGGCAGTACAGATACTTGTCTACACGCAAAGGAGAGGGTGAACCCCATGCTAGTGAAATGACTTATAGCCGTCTGTCTATTACTGGAAACAGAAATCATCCTCATGAATTGAGCAATACCCGCATGGCATGAGAACGTTACCTGTCACTGACGTCTACACGGGAGGGAAGAGGAGCGGATAGTCCTCTCTGCAGCACGCGGTCTAACAAAGCAATCGATACATAGGGACACGAAAGAAGTCAAAGAATGATTCTTTGCCTATTCTTTCACATGTGGTGGGGGTGGATGAGGAGCTAGTTCCTGAAACCACGTCAGACTCTGTTGTGAACTACAGACATTGGAGCTCACCAAGGAAGCAAATACTTTCAGAATGCTGGGACATGTGGATAGCTGGAGTTCCCGAGTCCCCTCCTCCTTCCAGAGCGTCATTGAGTCCGTTCACGTTAGCTTGTCACCAGGCTGGTGCGCTGAGATTTTTTTCAAGCTTTTGCATTTCTTGTTCTGTAACGGAAGCTTAACAACGGTTTGTCTCCCAAAGCGGTCAAGATCCATATCTCCGACTCGTCCATCTGGATCTCTTTTTGGATTTGAGACTGCTCGCCCCTGCTGATCAAGCTCCCGCTGGCCAACGGAATGTATTCAAAGTTGCGGCTTTTCTGCTTTACCTGCTGCTGCATCCATGAGTTCAGATTGCTGTCCAATTGGTCATGGTCACTGTGGATCCGGCCGGAGGCCACAACGTCGATGTCATCCACACTCGTACGATATGTTAATATCGAATTTAGCGCTACTCCTCTTGTCGAGGTGGAGTACAGAAATCGATTTAAAGAGCCCTTTATATCGACATAAAGGGCGTTGTAGTGTGGACGGGTACAGCGTTAAATTGATTTAACGCTCTTTAAATCGATTTAAACGTGTAGTGTAGACCAGGCCTCTGATCAGGAACCAGAACCAACTGGACAGTTCAGCTGTTTCTTTATACACCTCGGTCCTTTGATCTTCAGTCTTTGTGAACAGGTAATTACCGGTCAATGTCCCTCTCTTGACGGTGTAGCTTCAAAAGACTGGGTTTTTTGCATAACCATGTTTGTGGAATTTGCATTATCCACTCCCCAGGGATTCCCCAGGAAACCCATTTAACATGTATTGTCCCAAAAGTCTCTGCCTTTCCGGCACATGTCAATGTAGTCATTTGAACTCATAACCCTTCCCAAGTCCCATATCTGTCATAACATCCATATCAGTTACTGTACTGTGCATTTATTGCACAAATTACAGAAAAGCCCAAAAGATACATGGTGGCAAATTCTCCCCTCAGATATACATGCACAACTTTCACTGAACTCAGTGAGAGTTTGTGTATGCAAAATTACTTATTTTTCCCTTGTTAAGCTAGCCCCTATTGAAGGCCCCCTGGATTATTGCCAGGCAATACACTTCTCTGAGCACTCAAGTGCTATGACACTTGGAGCCTTCTGAGCACATAATTATTTAGAAATGTTTATTGGCACCCACAGCCAAGCATTGACATTAATAAAACAAACACAAAATTATAAGCCTTCCAACATAAGAGGCCCCAATAATTAACCCTCCTGCCCTTGCCCCAAATCAAAAGCTCCAATCACATAAAACAAGCCAGTAAGCTTTCTGTGTGACCATACTCTCAGACACAAAGGCATCCTTATCCAGGAAAGCAGTTATGCTTGGGCCAGATCCTCAGCTAGTGTAAATTGGCATGGCTCCATTGACTTCAATGGTGCTACACTGATTTACACCAGCTGAAGATCTGGTCCAACATTCTTAACTTTAAGCAGATACTTACCTCCCACTGAGTGTTACACACGAAGTCGGTAGGACTGAAACACTTGCTTAAAGTTAAGCACCTGCTTACGTGTTTTCCTGAATCAGGGGCCTATCTCTATACTTACTACCACAGTAATCAAGTGCTATATCATAGCCCCAAGAAGAGCAGATCGCAGTAATCTGACTCTAAGGTCCAAAGGATGGATCACTGTGGTAAGCACCACATCCGGGAAGGATACTCACAGCCATAGATTATACAGTTTACTATGTTCCATAGCTGCTATTGTACCTGCGAATCCAGTTGAAACCAATATTACCTCAATAGATGTCACAGCCCTCACATTATTTATCCAAATGCTTCACATTACAGCACCTACTGGCATCAGTTCCATCTTATCTGGGCAGAGGTTAAGATAGTTTCTCCCCTCCATTTTCTTACCTCTCTTAGGCACTGAAAGACTACAGAAACCACAGTATCCTAGTTTGATGATAATGAGATACCATATATGTCCAAGTGTCTTGCAAACCAAGATGATATACTATTTCCCCTACAGACTGCATATATAAAGTGACCAGGAGTGGGGACAAGATGGAATCCTGCACACATGAGCATCCATGAAGATGAAGAATGAATGCACCAAACCAGGTGCCTTCAGGACTGCTATGAGAGGAAGGAACAAATCCATTCAAGGGCCTCAACCCACCCATTCCTGCAAACGTTGCAGTTAAGTCATAGAGTCACAGAATCATAGAAATGTAGGGCTGAAAGGGACTTCAAGAAGTCTTCAACTCTAGTCCTTTATGGATAGGCAGGACCAAGTAAACCTAGATCATTCCTGACAGGTGTTTGTCCAACTTGTTCTTAAAACCCCACAGCAATGGGGATTCCACAGCCTCCATTGGAAGCCTATTCCATAGCTTAACTATCTGAATAGTTGGAACATTTTTCCTAATATCTAATCCACATCCCCCTTGCTGTAGATTAAGCCCATTGCTTCTTGTCCTACCTTCAGGAGACACGGAGAACAACTGATCACTGCCCTCTTTATCACAGCCTTTAACGTATTTGAAGACTGACCTGAGGAAGAGCTCTATGAAGCTCAAAAGCTTGTATCGTCTCCCAAGAGATATCGGTTCAATAAAAATAATTACTTCACCTACCTTTCTGTCTCTCATATCCTGAGAAAAACACATTTGCAGTGTTTTTGCAACCATCAGGACACCACCCACATGCATCTTCTTTTGTCAAGACTAAAGATTCCCTATTTTTTTAACCTGTCCTAAAGTGTGGTGCCCCACAGTGGACACAGTACTCCAGCTGAGCCCTCACCAGCACCAAGTAGAATGGGACAATTACCTCCCTAGTTTTACATACAACACTGCTGTTAATGCACCCTAGAATGATATTAGCTTCTTACACAGCTGCATCACATTGTTGACGTATCTTAAATGTGTGATCCATTGTAACCCACAGATCTTTTTTAGCAGTACTACTGCCAAGCCAGTTATTCCCCATTTTATAGTTGTGCATTTGAGTTTTCCTTCCAAAGAATTTTGTATTTGTCTTCATTGAATTTCATCTTCTTGATTTCAGACCAATTCTCCAATTTGTCCAGATTGTTTTGAATTCTAATCCTGTCCTCCAGTGCTTGAAACGCTCCCAGCTTGGTGTCGGCCAACAAAACCTTGTGGTCAGCGATATCAAAGGCAGCTAATAATCTACAGCAACAATAACAGAAATGACATTTTACCAGTATTCATCTCTTAAAGGAGATAATCATCCACAGTAAGCAACAACATCTCCATACTGGAGCATACCCCATGTCTGAAATTTGACTCAAGATGTGATGACTGGAGCTGTCCAAGCACTATTCTTTCAGTAACTTCCCCCTACCTGTTAGAGTAGAGACTGGGTAAAAAATGGCAAAGCTGTTAATATCAAAAGGTGTCTTCTTGACCCTGGACCTGACCGGACTGTATAATGAGATGCTCCCCACCAGTGGCCACATGGCCTTAGCAGTATACTCAGGGGCACTGCAGAAGCATAGCATAGGTAAGCATTTACATGGCAAAGCACATTGCCTAGCAACAGCACAGGGGCTCCTCAATGGCTGCTAGCTCCTGAAAATTACTTGGAGCAAATGGAATTTGAAATGAAAATGCTTGGAATATTCTGTGTGCAGCACTTTCAAGTTTTAAAATAGGTTACACAAAAAGCCTTAATGTATATGATTCTCCCATAAAATATTTTACAGAAAACTAAAGTTCAGCAGGGTGTATTATCTGGTGATTTAACAATAGCTAAAAGAAACGTACTGTGTAAACACAATGAACATTTAAATATCTAATATTAAATTTCATTTCTTGATTGTTAAAGTGGTAGTAGAGGAGGATGGAAATTGATTTACAACCTTTGGGCCAAACCCTAAAGATCTTACTCACAATTTAATAAGTTATTATTGAGATAAACTCCATTGAGTTCAGTGGGAGTATTACCTGAATAAGGACTATAAAAACTTACCATGGACTTCCATATTTGTCTCTTTCCAAAGTGAATGGTTTAAAAAATGATGGTACCTTTTTGCAAGAAGGTGGAAGTCGGTTTTGATGGTCCTTGTACATAGCAAGAGGTTTTCTCTATACAAATGGTGATCATTTAGAAAGATGGACTTAGGCAAATGCATGCAACTTTATTTTGTAAGTCCTCCCTGCTTCCTCCTCCCCTGAATTCACATGGTTGCACCATGAACTTAAACCTAACCACTGGATATGTGTAAAATGCTATTGTCATGGAGTCCCTCGCACATGGTAAGGTCTCACAAAACATTTACGCAGACCGATAAAGAAATCTTTATGAGGGTTGGCAAAAAAGAAGTGAGAACTCTAAAGGAAGACAAATATTACACTTGGCCTGTAGCCATGCTACCTCAGGATGTGATCTCAGAGCCTAAGCAGGGTCAGTGCTGGTTAGTTGTTAGATGGGGAGCTCCAAGGAAAATCCAGCTGCTGAAAGAAGTTGTGTTGTCGATGGACAGAATTTGTAGCATTAACCAATATTAATATGTAATGTACATTGAAAGATGAAACATATTTCTTACTTGAACTTTCTTATAATTTTCTAAAAGAGTTCCTGCCAAAAATATCTAGTTACTAATAATGGGCATGATTCCATGTTGAATCTCTCCGGAGGCACCTCCCTGGAGGTGACAAAAAGGTGACTTTATATCACCCAGAAGCCAGGCTGCTAAGGGAAATGGTGCAGCTCTTGGTCATAAGTTAGGGGAGGTTTGGGAGGTGTTCTCCAATGAGCCATTATGATCAGTTTACAATCACTCTGTGCTGCCAGAGCAGTGTAAAGAGGCCATATGGGGGCCTAGAATGCGGTCCAGTGTTGCTAAGTGCAATTCAGGAAAAAATTCACCATTGAATACATCAATATAAAACCCCAAACATTATCACAAGCCATCATTACAAACAGCTCTCACCACCCAATTTACATATGCATCCCCATCCCCATTAAACAGAAGCATTTTTAGTGACCCTGTATCAAAACATTCATAGTAAATACAAAGTGTCAATGAACTTCATTGAGTTATTCTCTGAGAACTCTACACAAACCAACAACAATAACATAGGTTCTGCAAAACAAGATTTTCCACTGGGATTGGTTATATTGGGAGCCCAACCTGAGACATCTTGAAGGGACTTGATTTTCAGAGTCCTGAGTGCACACCCTCACAAAATCAGAATCTATTAAGGTGTCTCAAACTGGGCACCCAAAATTGATGAACCCAAAGTAATATTGGTAAATTATTCTTCACTACTCTTCATACATACATTGTAAAAAGTTCACTTGTTCATCTTCACAAACAGGTTGTGAAAAGTCTGGCCTCTCACACAACCCTATATAAGCCACAAAATCAAAAATGCTTTAACAATTCACGACTACCAATTGTAGCCTATAGGTACAGGTATTTGCTAGGTAAAGCATAGGTATAAATTAAGGCAGTAACGCAATGAGACCAAGCCTCAAGGCCTATAAGACAATAGCTTAGCTAAACTAATCAAGGCATAAGACCCCAAAAGCCTTACCATAAGCAGCAAATCAGAAGTGACCCTAGATCAGGGTTTGGTAACGTTTGGCACAGTTTGTTTACCTGCCATGTCCACTGGTTCGGCCAATCGCAGCTCCCACTGGCCGCAGTTCACCACACCAAGCCAATGGGGGCTGTGGGCTGCTGCTTTCCTGCCACCCTTATTGGCCTGGGCTGGAAAACCCAGTGGAAGCTGCGGTCGGCCGAACCTGCAGATGTGGCAAGTAAACAAACCAGCCCGGCCTGCCAGGGGGCTTACCCTGGCAAGCCGCGTTCCAAACGTTGCCAATCCCTGCCCGAGATCATAAAATATTACAAAATAGAATGCTGTAATAAATGGATACAACTAAACTGCTGACAGGTAACTACAAGATGCTAGTTTATACAAACTTGAGATATTTTAAGTTAGGAACTTTAGCAGATATCCAGCCACAAGAATGTCATGATAACCAATGGATGCTTATGCCAATGAACTTGCAATAAAAAGTCTAGTAACCTATGGGAGAAGGGCACCCCAATATTAGTAGGATGATGAAATATACTTAAGGAAAATAGGCTGAAACCCCTACTGGATATTTAATAGGCATAGCGGGGATCAGCGTAACACATTATAAAAGCTGAATCCTGGCCTGTGTTTCTTGGGAAATGCCAGGAAGATGATGACTGGTGATGGTGATGATGGTCGGGATGACGAGGAAGATGATGACTAACACTTTGGGATTTTCCACAAAGAATGGTTGTGAATATATGGAGGCTCAGACATGCATTTTATATGATCCCTACATTCCTGCTGAGTTGAAGTGTTTGTAATTTTGCTAACTGTGCTAATAAAAATATTACAAGGACAAAACGTGTTGTGTTTGAGTGGTTTCCTTATTTATTCATCCCAGCTTGCCCATCCCTAATCAAAATAAAGTCAGGTGAATCACAGAAGCAGAACATATTATGCTTTCGTATCTCTTTCAGACTAACTCAGATAAACCTTGGGAAGATCTGTTAAGTTGTAAGAACAGTTTGCCTAGCTCAGAGAACAGTAAGACCCCCTTAACAATCTTGTTAACCAGAATCAGGGTGGCTAGGAAGTCACCAACAGTATGGCTTGATCTACCCTGCCACTTAAGTCGATGTAAGTTACATCACTCAGGGGTATGAAAAAACCAGCCCCTGAGTGCCATAGCTTACATTGACCTAAAGCAGTGTCTATATGGTGCTATGTTGGCAGAAGATGCTTTCCCGCTGACTTAGCTTCTGCCTTGGGCAGGTGAAGTATTGCAGTCAATGAGAGAGTGCTCTGCCTTCATCTTATCAAGTCTTCACCAGACCTGCTAAATTGACACTGCGGCGTCAATCGCAACGATGCCGATTTAGCATGCCAGTGTAGACAAGCCCAAGACTTACAATCACCAGACTTACAACAAAAAAGTGTCAACAGATAGCCATGCAAATGAACATTCACCACTCCTGGAGAGAAAACATTCTAAAAAGAACTGCAACCATTAACAAAAATGGCCTCTGATCCCTGATCATACCACAAAGGATCACTTGGTTTTTCTGAGGTTGATCATTTCTGTTGTCATAAATTCCTCTGGTTTGTTCAAGCCAATCTTTCTGTGTTACTTTTTCACCGACTATGTCCTTCTCTATGTTTCAAACCTCATTGACCTCAATTTCAACTACAAGCTACATTTATTGTCCTCCAGCTCCACCCTATTTTCTGCTCCTAGGGCTTAAAAAACATTGCCAAGGCAAAGCCTATTATCTGGCTCAACAGTTTCCCAAATTGATTCAATATGCAGCAATAAAAATGGAATATCTAGGTATAAAATTGGTATGTTGCCATTAAATATCTTACAGTATTACTCACTTTATAAAGTTGTAATTTGTGTTGTACATAGACCATAATTTCTGGAATGATTATTAGGTGAATTATGGTAAGGGAGAGTAACTACTGTACTATTGGGCTCCTACCACACCAAATCACTGTAAAAAATGCTGATGCTCTATATACTAGAACAGCATATTTTCACTTTATCCTTCCCTCAACTAAGGAAGTAAAAGGGATGCTGAAGCAAATTTCTCTTTCTGTTGCTATACCTATCCTGGGTCAAGTACTGAACAAGTTTCTATGTCTGTTCTTTTGATATTCATTTGCTTAATCAAAACCAACTGTTTTCTCCTAAGAGCAACCTGGGAAATAAATATTGTTTAGTTAATCTTTTCCCAAGCCCGTACATTCTTTGGCTGAGAACTGACTGATCCCTTGAATGATTTACATCCCTGTTTATTCCAAAATGGTTTTATGGTTTCCCATCATTTTCCTCTTTGTATTGCAAAAGATTTTCAGAGCAGCAAAATATTCACCTTTCAAGCAGGTGTCGTTAAGCATATTTCTTTTCCAACAAGACATTTTAAAGATTAGGAATGTAATTTTCACAGCTCTTTGTTTCTGGTAAATTTGAAAGGAAAAAACGCTCTGATAAATTTGCTGTATTATGTTTCCCACTATATTCTTTTTCTCTCCTTCAGACAACATTTAACCCAAATCCATTTACTAAAAGCTGCAGGGCTAAATTCTGGGTTTGTATATGCTTGTGCCACCCCGCTGACAGTAGTGAAGTTTCACAGGTGCAAATGAATGCAGGTCCAGGAACTTCATATTGCAGCAGCAGAAAACACTCTGCTACAGAAAGCATTACACGGTATATAGGCATTATTCTCTTTGTCTGATATCTTTAGGGAAATTGATATCTGCGTAAAAATATTTTCCATCATTTTTAAAGCCACTGTTCTGTTTAATAGCACAAGCTATTGCATCCTAGTATATACAAATAACTACAAATCCATGAGAGTTAAAAAGAGGGAATAGACTCATTCCCATTGGTGCTGGCACCAGGCCCATCGCTGTGTTCCATACCATCCCTCAAGGCTCCAATGTGCTGCCAAGTTCTGCCAAGACTTGAGCATGTGGGAAGGGGAGCGGGGATCTGACAGAGACATTCATGAGGGGGTATCTGTGACTGTGAGGAGTCCAGAATCCCATGAGGGAGTTGCTCATTGAGGTTGCAGGGACCTGAGTGGAAGGAGGTGCTGGGGAATATGCTGGCTGATCTGTAATCAGAGAAGGTTCTAAAGAGACAGGTCATTGATTCAGGGTGATCTGGGATCGCTTGATAAAATGGTTACAAGCAAACACTATGTGTTTAAAATACAGCTAAATGTAAATGTATACATCTAAGAACAAAGAATGTAGGCCACCGCCAGATGTACAGGAAAGCTGACTTCACCCTGGGAAGCACTGACTCTGAAAAAGATTTAGGGGTTATGGTGGATAATCAGTTAAACATGAGCTCCCAAAGTGATGCTGAGCCCAAAAGAGCTAAGGTGACTCTGGGATGCATAAACAGGGGGCTCTTGAGTAGGAGCAGAGAGGTTACCTCTATATTTGACACTGGTGCACTCACCACTGGAATACTATGTCCAGTTCTGGTGTCCACAGTTCAAGAAGAATGTTGATAAATTGGAGAAGGTTCAGAGAAGAGCCATAAGAATGATTAAAGGATTAGAAAACATGCCTTCTAGTGATAGACTCAAGGAGCTCAATCTGTTTATCTTAACAAGGAGAAGGTTAAGGGGTGATTTGATCACTGGCTAGAAATATCTACGTGGGGAACAAATATTTAATAATGATCTCTTCAATCTCGCAGAGAAAGTTACAACATGATCCAGTGGTTGGAATTTCAAGTTAGACAAATTCAGACTGGAAATAAGGTATACATTTTTAACAGTAAAAGTAATTTAATCATTAGAACAATTTACTAAAGGTTATAGTGGATTCTCCATCACTGATAATTTTTATATCAAGATTGGTTGTTTCTCCAAAAGGGACTGCTCCAGAACTTCACTCCTCTGGTGGTTAGAAACCTTCATCTAATTTCAAGCCTAAACTTGTTGATGGCCAGTTTATAGACATTTGTTATTGTGTCAACACTGGTGCTTAACTTAAGTAACTCCTCTCCCTTCCTGTTATTTATCCCTCTGATGTATTTACAGAGAGTAGTCATATCTCCCCTCAGCCTTCTTTTGGTTAGGCTAAACAAGTCAATCTCTTTGAGTCTTATCTCATAAGATAGGCTTTCCATTCCTCTGCTCACCCTAGGAGTCCTTTGCATCTGTTCCAGCTTGAATTAATCATTTTTAAACATGGCAACCAGAATTGCTCAAATTGCTCAGTATTCCAGATGAGGTATCACCAGTGCCTTATATAACGGTACTAACACCTCCTTATCTTTGCTGGAAATACCTCGCCTGATGCATCCTAGGAATGCATTAGCCTTTTTCATGGCCATATCACATTGATGGCTCACAGTCATCCTGTGATCAATCAATACACCAAAGTCTTCCTCCTTCTCTATCACTTCCAACTCATAAGTCTACAACTTATAGCAAAAATTCTTGTTGTTAGACCCTAAATGCATGATCTCATACTTTGCACTATTAAATTTCATCCCATTTCTATTACTCCAATTTACAAGGTTGTCCATATCATCTTGTATGATATTCCGGTCCTCCTCCATATTGGCAATACCTCCCAATTTTGTGTCATCCACAAATTTCATTAGCATGTTTTCACTTTTTGTGCCATTGTCAGTTTTAAAAAATGTTGAATAAGATTGGTCCCAAGACTAATTCCTGAGTTAGCCTACTAGTAACCTGCCTCCAGCTTACATTTCACCTTTCAGTATGACCTGTTGTAGTTGCCCCTTTAACCAATTATTTTTTCACCTTTCAATTCTAATATTAATCCCATCTTCTCCAATTTAACTATTAATTTTCCATGTGGAACTATATCAAATGCATTACTGAAATCCAGGTAAATTAAATCTACTGCATTTCTTTTGTCTAAAAAATCAGTTATCTTCTCAAAGAAGGAGATTAGGTTGGTCTAGCATGATCTATTTTTTGTAAAACCATGTTGTTATTTTATCCCAGTTACCATTCCCTTCTATGTCCTTATCTGATCTTTCAAATTTTTTTCCCAGATTTTGCATACACTTGAGGTCAAACTAACAGGCCTGTAGTTTCCTGGATCACGTTTTTTTTCCCTTTCTTAAAAATAGGAACTATATTTGCAATTCTCCAGTCATGTGGTACAATGTTCAAGTTTACAGATTTATTAAAAATCCTTGCTATCGGGCTTTCAATTTCATGTTCCAATTCCTTTATTATTCTTGGATGGAGATTATCTGGTCCCCCCAATTTAATTCCATTAAGCTGTTTGAGTTTGACTTCCACCTCAGATGTGATCATTTCTACCTCCATGTTTTCGTTCCCATTAGCCAAACTGCCACTACCTCTAAGCTCTTCATTAGTCTCATTAAAAACCGAGGAAAAGTATTTGTTTAGGTGTAGGGCTAGGCCTAGATAATCTTTAACTCCATTCCGTCCCCAGTGCTTAGTGGTCCCCCTTCTTCTTTCCTTGTTTTCTTCTTATTTATATGGCTGTAGAACCTTTTACCATTGGTTTTAATTCGCATTGCAAGGTCTAACTCTGCTTGGCTTTTAGCAGTTCTCACTTTATCACTACAAAAGCAGCAGAGAATCCTGTGGCACCTTATAGACTAACAGACGTTTTGGAGCGTGAGCTTTCGTGGGTGAATACCCACTTCGTCAGACGCAGGTAGTGGAATTTCCAGGGGTAGGTATATATATGCTACAAGCAAGCTAGAGATAACGAGGTTAGTTCAATCAGGAGGATGGGTCCCGTTCTAGCAGTAGAGGTGTGAAAACCAAGGGAGGAGAAACTGGTTCTGTAATTGGCAAGCCATTCACAGTCTTTGTTTAGTCCAGAGCTGATGGTGTCAAATTTGCAATGAACTGAAGCTCAGCAGTTTCTCTTTGAAGTCTGGTCCTGAAGTTTTTTTGCTGCAGGATGGCCAACCTTAAGGTCTGCTTATAGTGTGGCCAGGAGGTTGAAGTGCTCTCCTACAGGTTTTTGTATATTGCCATTCCTGATATCTGATTTGTGTCCATTTATCCTTTTCCGTAGTGACTGTCCAGTTTGGCCGATGTACATAGCAGAGGGGCATTGCTGGCATATGATGGCGTATATGAATTGGTGGACGTGCAGGTGAATGAACCAGTGATGGGTGGCTGATCTGGTTAGGTCTGTGCTGTGTTCGCTGGTGTAGATATGTGGGCAGTGGCATCGAGGTTTGTTGCATGGATTGGTTCCTGAGGTAGAGTTACTATGGTACGGTGTGCAGTTGCTGGTGAGAATACGTTTCAGGTTGGCGGGTTGTCTGTGGGCAAGGATTGGCCTGCCACCCACCAACAGGACTCCACTGGCCGTCACATACAGCCCCCAGCTAAAACCCTCCAACGCATCATCAGGGATCTACAACCCATCCTGGACATGATCCCAAACTTTCACAGGTCTTGGGTGGCAGCCAATCCTTGCCACAGACAACCCGCCAACCTGAAACGTATTCTCACCAGCAACTGCACACCGTACCATAGTAACTCTACCTCAGCCAATCCATGCAACAAACCTCGATGCCAACTCTGCCCACATATCTACACCAGCGACACCAGCACAGGACCTAACCAGATCAGCCACACCATCACTGGTTCATTCACCTGCACGTCCACAATGTCATATAACGCCATCATATGCCAGCAATGCCCCTCTGCTATGTACATCGGCCAAACTGGACAGTCACTACGGAAAAGGAAAATGGACACAAATCAGATATCAGGAATGGCAATATACAAAAACCTGTAGGAGAGCACTTCAACCTCCCTGGCCACACTATAGCAGACCTTAAGGTGGCCATCCTGCAGCAAAAAAACTTCAGGACCAGACTTCAAAGAGAAACTGCTGAGCTTCAGTTCATTTTGCAAATTTGACACCATCAGCTCTGGACTAAACCAAAGACTGTGAATGGCTTGCCATTACAGACCCAGTTTCTCCTCCCTTGGTTTTCACACCCTCTAACTGCTAGAACAGGACCATCCTCCTGATGAACTAAACCTCGTTATCTCTAGTCTGCTGCTAGCTATATATACCTACCCCTGAAAATCTCACTACCTGCGTTCTGACGAAGTGGGTATTCACCCACGAAAGCTCATGCTCCAAAATGTCTGTTAGTCTATAAGGTGCCACAGGATTCTCTGCTGCTTTTACAGATCCAGACTAACACGGCTACCCCTCTGATATTTATCACTACACTTTCTGACCTCCAAGAGGTAGCTTTCTTTGCTGATCCATTGCATCTTCTATTCCTTGTCGGCTTTCTGCTTTCTCTTAGTCACCTGCTTGAGATACTTGCTCATCCAGCTTTATCTGCAAACCTTCCCTACACATTTTTTCCCCTTGCTTGGGATGTAGGCTTCAGATAGCATGTGAAACTTTGACTTAAAGTAATTCCAAGCCTCCTCCACATTCAGCTCCTTGAGTTCTTCAGTCCTATCCACTTCCCTAACTAATTCCCTTAATTTATTAAAGTTAGCTCTTTCGAATTCGAGGATCCTTGTTGCAGATCTATTTTTGTTTATCCTTCCATTTAGTTTAAAGTGAACAAACTCATGGTCACTCGAACCAAGGTTGTCCCCTACCACCATTTCTTCTACGAGGTCCTCACTACTCACCAACACCAGGTGCTGGGTGCTGACTCAATATTAGACAATCATGTTTTTACCTTCAGTTTTCCTTTGTTGTGCATGAGCATGAACTCCACAATTCCCATTTACTACATGTTATTATTCAGATCTCCTTGGTGTCACCCTGAAACCTCCTATGGAATCTCTCTAGACTATCAGAGTTTCCCTGCAGATATTATCGGGTGCTTTGATGATTATCTGCAGAGAGACCTAAAAAAAACTTGAGACAAAAAAAAAAGTCTAATATTCATTCAGGAGTTAACTGGTAGGCAGCTCCATGTAGGATTTACACCAATCTGTTCCAAAATATATTTCAATACAAAAATATTACAATGATATAGTCTGCAAATCAACTAAATGAACTGTCAAGATGCAAAGCATTGTTTAAATGAATTTGAACAGGAAGGATCACATACTGGTTTCATGTTTTGTAGAGCACATAGTTATTATGTCTCTTCTACGCCTATCTACTGAACTGTACACATTGATGACTGCATGGGTTAAGAGGAAGTAATAGGTCCCCCACACCAACTTCATAGGCAGTCTACCCTTCTCTCTGCTGAAGGTCTGGGAGAGTAAACTGGGGATACCTGACTAGTATTTCACCCAGTGCAGATGAGAAGGGGGAGCCTTAGCAGAAGGTGATGTAGCTATCTGCTACTGCCATTGACTAATAACATGACTGTTCCCCAGGCAGCAAGAAAGGATTCTTGTCTCTTTGAAACAAACAGCCTGAACAGCACTATTAGAAACACAAAATATATTTAGATCCTTCTCTTCTGAATGCGTAGTGGGATGAGTTTTCAAATGCTTTTTAAAAGGTCAAACAGATTTTCTCTTACATTTTATAGTAAGATTTCCTCTGGCACTAAGTCTTCATATGCCAAATTGCAGCCTGGAGTGACATTTTACAGTCAAACTGTAAACCCTTGAACACAAGGACTGCTAATGGAAATAATGACACAGCCTTAACTATAGCAGAACTTGGAAGTGCTGCTCTAATTACTCTAGTGCTGTATAAATCACAGCTTTCTGCCTGCGATTTTTCAAGGCTCCATTGTGAATCCAAACCAGTTGAATATGTGGAGACAAATGAAAGCAAAGCCACAGAACACACCTGAGCTCCCATTTTCTCATGTTCAGTGATTATTAATGTGAGAAAGCCAGAATGATAGGAAGTGACCAAAGTTCTAGTAGAATTTATAGCTCACAGCTTCGGTCTCTCGGCCTTCACCAGCTGTTACACACCTGGAAGTGGAATACACAAAGAGTCCTCTTCAATTCATCTCTTTTGGATTTGTTTCTTATGGAACTGAGGTGACACAGAGCTGCATAGCAGACATCTAAACATCCACCTGCAGATCACTAATTCCATGTGGTAAATCTCTACTGTACTCCAAACAACTTTCCAAACCATTAGGGTTTTTTAAGCTAGTCGGGGAAAAACTAATTTCTACTTTTGCTAGATTTCATCTCAGACAAGTGTGGTGTTTGGGGTTTATTTGTCAGTGCTTTATATACTTTTTACTACGGTAGAGTAATCAAGGTGAAAGCTGTTCCTCATCTCAGTCTTGCAAACATGTGGGTAACTTTTCTCACATAAGTTGTCTCGTTGACTTCAATGTAAGTTGAGGGCACTCAGCATCACCTGAGTTACTCCGCATACTTTGAAAAACCAGTCTCTTGCTGCTCAAAAGCCAAGAACCAGATTTCTACAAGTCATAGAACATTGGCAGAAAATTTCCAAAGGGAGCAAATGATTTTGGGTGCCTAGCTTGATGCATTTTAAAAGAAGCAATTTTCTAAAATGTGCACAGAGCTTGCCCTCTGTTTTTCTCAAGCTGGGCAGCCAAAAAATGAGGCACCCAGAATCACTAGTTACTTTTGAAAGTTTAGGCCAATGTGTTTGTCTCCAGAGAATTCAGAGTTCAAGATACATAAAATCAAAACAAACCGATGAACAACATAAAAATATTCATATCAATATGAAATTATTCATTCAACTCTATAACCTGAAAAACATCAGGGGTAAGATCCTGACTGTACTAAAGTTAATAGCAAAACCCCAGATGTTTTTGTCTTAGTGAATATTTAAATACTTTGGCTGGTACAAGATTTTTGTTTTATTAGCATTAAATTCATTTAAACTGAATGATCACAGGATCAAACACAATTGGTGGAGTATATCTGATACAGTTCAACAGAGATAACTATTGGAATAATGTGTCTAACTAGTCTGTTATGAGAAAATACCCTATTGCTTAGGAATCCTAATTTAAAAATCTCTCTTCATTTCATGCTCTCTACTGATACCTATGTAATGGTCAAGGGCACAAGAAAACTGGGACCCAGCACAATGCAGATACCCTGAATCAGGCTGTTAACAATTTACTGTTCTCTCTTACCCAGTCAACTCACTAAACTCATTCTTATCAATCATTGTGCTTAGTGGTCAGCAAATGAATAAAAATGTAAGCCTTTATCTAATTCTTTTATTTTGTTCATGTGTGAGAATCATTAGAGATCAAGCAAGCAGATGCAAGTTTACTCTGTTTGTGGGGGAAGGGATAGCTCAGTGATTTGAGCAGTGACCTGGTAAACCAAGGGTTGTGAATTCAATCTTTGAGGGGGCTATTTAGGGATCTGGGGCAAATAAAATAAAACTGTCAGGGACAGTACTTGGTCCTGCTGGTGAAGGCAGTAGACTGGACTCAATGACCTTTTAAGGCCCCTTCCAGTTCCATGAGATAGGTATGTCTCCATATATTATTCCATTTAAACACAGAGAATTCTATTTTTAGAGCCCTTATCTCTTCCTTACATATTCAAGCTGTTCTCTAAACCAGGACTGGTGCTGCAGTTGAACTGATAAGAGGAGGCAGGGAAATAGTGTTCTGCAACCCATGCATCACAATTAGGAAGGTGACTTTTACCCGGATGAGTGTAACACGTATATGAGGTATCTGGAAATGCTATTGCTTCAAAGCTCTGAACATATAAAATATATGGACTTGAACTGAGTGGAAAGATAGATTAGCAGGCCCAAAGACTAACTTGCTCTAGTAGTAGCACCACAAGCCAGGTTCTGCTGAGTGAAGGGAAACACAGATCAAGCAGCAAAAGACATTGCTGCATGTAGCAAAGCAGGAAAATAATCCAGGTAGGGTACACAGAGATAAGCCTCTGCCTCCATCCCATTAAGTTCAATAGCACAGAGGAACAGAATCTGGCCCATCATTTGTAAGGTGCACCTTTTTTTTTAAAAAATAATTGTACATTGATCTAAATATATAACAGAAACAGAAGTGCACCTGGAGTTAAATGTCTGATGCGACAAGTGTGTTATCACTAACATTTCTTCTCCTGATGTATGATGTAGCCATATAGTACAAGTACACATAACCTTGATATGCTACATCTTTGTTCCTGCATAAGAAGCAAGTTTGCTCTTTCTCCCACCTTATTACATACTGCAGTGTCTCTGAATGTGCTTATAATTATTTCACTAGCATTGGTAAAATGGAATGTGAACTTCTAAATGAGCTTAATGTAAATTCAGAAACAAAGAAGTGGTTTGTGGGTATTTTTAAGGAATCCCTAGCCACTTGGTTACAGCCTTTTCATGCCTTGTCTGAGATTTTGAAATAATTTATTTAATAAAATGACAGCAGTGACTCACAGCTTCTTTAATAGAGTTGCTTTCATTTATGTTGTATGCAGAAACAGCTCTGTTAATAGAAACCATATATAAATAAAGTAGCTCCAGAAAGGAATGTTGATTTGTATTAGAAACCCCTAGGCAATTAGGAACTAATGTCTGTAAAATATCCCATTGCCACAAGACACACACAAATTGATTGAAGACAGACATTTCTGTGAGAGAGGCCACAGCTTTCTTGAGGACAGCTTTATAAATAGATGCTAAATAATAATAGCCAGATGTTCAAAATAAATTGTCCAGCAAGGTTTTTGGTAAGTAAATTGAGGAAAACCATCAAAGCAGTTGTTTCATGACATCAGATCAAATACTGAGACCTTTTAACCTATTGTCAAATGATGGTCATAGATGAAGTGCCCTCTTCTATCAGAAAAGCCAAAGCTTCTTTCAGAAGGACCCCTTCCTCTGAATTCAGCCAGCTCAGGTAGGAAGCTGAGTATACAGGGCATTTTGCTATCATTGTACATAGGCTTAGAAGGATTAGATTTTAACTGGTAAATGTTGATTTCACCACACACACACACACACACACACACATACACCGATAAAAATATTTCCATCAGTAATAATCTCAATTTACGAATCGGCAAAGTAAGAAAAATGCTGCTTGCGAATATATTACAGTTTGTTTCAATGATGTTTATTTTGTATATTGTGACGTGATATTCACTATTTGTGTTTTCATGGTTATAAAACTTTAACTTTTTGAATCTCAAGATCTACTGTAATTAAATAATTATCTGAACCCCTCCATTGTCTGACCCCTACCCAGAATTTCCCAACTGTGAAAGTTCAAATTGATAAAAATAAAAGAGCTTAAAAATAAACGTTGATATGATCTGTGAAAATTTAAAAAAAATAATCCACAAAGCCTAACTATGCAGTGTTTCTCTGTAGAGGTGACTCCTGTTTTGTCACTGCAGTTATATTCAACAAACAGACAACTTTCACAAGCTGTATGGACTATAATTCATAGGATATTTGTAATTTCATCCACATGTCAGCTCTGGTGTTGATGGCAGCAGCTCACCTGAGCAATACTACACAAAAACTCAGGACAGAAAGTAAGTTATATCTTATCCAGTAGGGAGAGTGGGAGAAATACATTGCAATTACACAGCTGGAATTTGGCCAGGACACAGTCCTATTCTCAGGAATAATTCCATATGATGTGTAATGTACACTGTCAGCATAACCTTAGTTCTAGGTCTTATATAGATGTTATACCACCAGCAGGCTAATACCTCTAATTATAGGGTTATGGGCTCAGCACTGATTCAGTGGGAATAAAGCTATTTATTGATTCACCAGCATCACTTCCTGCAGCCCTTAGGTTTTCCCAGCCAGGCCACACCTTCCTTAACTTCCGAGATCTGACAAGATCATGGCCCAGGGAGCTGGCTGCAGATCATTAACACTGCAGATCCAGGAAGAACATATGGCAGATGTGATGCTTCTGAGGGGCATCCAGGATTGTGAGGCACCTCGCTACCCTCTGCCTAGTATGAGGAAGCCTTATCTGTGGGTCAGCTCCCCACCTCCACTGGCAGCACAAGCACTCCCCTTTAGGCCCAGCTGTTACTTTCCAGGTTAGCAACTGACACACACCAATCTTTCAGCCCTCTGAGTGTTTCCCCGGTATGTCCAGCCTCTGCTCCACTCAGAATCACCGCTTCCAAAGAAACAATACACGCAGCACTTAGATATATTTGTAGTGAAATTAACTATAAGTTCATATAATAAAGCATAGTCAAGTAGTAGCAAAAAGAAGCATTGGAAACAAATGGTCACATACAAAACAAAATCATAACACCCATTCTAGAGCCTAGACTTAAGTAACAAGATACTCTCATTTCTTGTAGAGAGTTGCTTGCTCACCCAAAATCCTTGCCGCATTTGACAGCTAGATTAGCTGTGAACCTCCTTTCATGAGAAAGGTACGCAGACCACTTGCCCCTAGTTGAATGATCCAAAGTGTTTCTTTGTCCTTCCCAAGGTACACCAGTCCCATTCATTGTCTTTATTCACAAACAGATACCCACTGCTGTTTGTTTCATATTGTAGAGTTCCTTTCCTGTAGATTTTGCAACCTCTCATTTTGCAGCTGGTTTATTATTCAAATAGGCGTACAGTGAGGCATACGATGCACAAACAGACAGACAGGGAGATAGGTATCTGTTGCCACCTGCCTAAAAAGGAACATTTCAGAGGTATGTCATCTCCTGCTGACTTGCCTTAACTCCAATACCTTAAGAATGTTATTTTAGCATAGACAAGTAACTCCTTAAATATCATCCCTATATACATTGCTCAATGACTATGATGCCCAGTGAGCTACTGGCTTTCATAGAGACCCCACATGCCTCTCTTCGGTGAATTATTATGCATATATCTGATGCAGGGGATCCCTGTAAAACCCAGTGCATCCCTGTGCCCTCTATCAGTTGGGGTCCCTGGGTTACAGCAAAATATACTAATTAGCCATGCAGTACTTGAATAGCCCAGACTTCTGTTTCAGACAGGATTTACATGGGCACTCCAGTGTGAGGTACCCCAGGATGGCCAGGGTACGTCTACACTGTAAGAAAAAAAGAACTACAGCAGCAAGTCTCAGAGCCCAGGTCAACTGGCTTGGGCTCGCAGGGCTTGTGCCGGAGGTTAAAATGGCAGTGTAGACCAGGGGTTTCAAACATGCGGCCTACAAGGCTATTTTCTGTGGCCTATGAGCTCCTCGTGCCCCTCCCCGCCCTCCTCCAGCATTTGCCTAGAGCAGCTCTGGTCCAGCATGCATTGGGGGCAGGGCAGGCTCCCTGCTTGCCTGCCCGTCCTGCCCCTGCGCCACTCCAGGAAGTGGACAGAACCTGGGGGAGGAGAGGCGCAGCGGTGTGTGTGTTGATGATGCTTCAGGCACCACCCCTAGCAGCTCCCATTGGTCACTCCTGGTGCGTGCCGGGCCATAGTCTGCCCCCCAAACCCCTCCTGCAGTCGAACCCCCGCCATACCCCTCCTGCACCCCAACCCACTGCCCTGAGCACCCTGCTGCACCCTGCACCCCTCCTGCACCCCAACCCCTTCCCTGAGCTGCCTGCTGCACCCTGCCCTGAACCCCCTGCCGTACCCTACACCTGCCCCCCTGCCCTGAACCCCCTACCACACCCCTTCCCTGAGATGCCTGCTGCACCGTGCATCCAACCCCCTGCCCTGAACCCCCTGCCACATCCCGCACCCCTCCTGCACCCCAACTCCCTGTCCTGATTCCCTGCCACATCCCTCATCCCACCTGCACCCCACACCCCAACTCCCTGCCTTGAGCCCCTGCCACACCCACACCGCTCCTGCACCCCTTGGGGGCAGGGAGGGGGTGGAGTTGGGGTGGGGATTTTGGGGAAGGGGTTGGAATGGGGGCAGGGGAGGGGAGGGAAGAGGGGCAGGGCTTCATGGAAGAGGTGGAGTGGGAGCGGGGCCGAGGGTGGTAGGGGGGAGATGTCAGTAATGTGGCCCTCAGGCCAAAGTACTAGTCCTCATGTGGCCCTCGTGGTCATTTGAGTTTGAGACCGCTGGTGTAGACACTCAGGCTGAAGCTTGGGCTCTGAGACCCACTGCTCATGCCAGGTCTCAGACTCTGAACTCCAGCCCCAGAAGGAATATCTACATTGCTAATTTTAGCCCTGTAGCACAAGTCCTCTGAGTCCAAGTCAGTTGACCCCGGCTCTGAGGCTTGCTGCTGCAGGTTTTTTCTTTTGCAATATAGATTTGTAATCGGAATCATGCTATTTGCCTCCATAAGCAGAATAACTCCAAAGATCTGCCACAGATGTGATGCACACCATCATCTCCCCTTGAGTGGCTGTGTCTTTAAAAGCCACAGCCTGGATCAATGTATTTTTCAATGGTCTTTCTACATGAAGAACTTGTATATTTATTTATTTCAATTTCTTGAAAACGCACCCATTCCAAGCTCTGGGGTGTGTAGTTCTCCAAATTTAGGCAAGGAAAGCTTCTGTTAAATGAAAAATTCTTTTATTTTTTTAACTTTGCAAGCACCCAGCAGCCACAAACCAGAGAGAGGTGAAGAGTGACCCTTTGAGCTCTCCAGCCACGTACTGCAATCTCACATAACAATAGCATCTTCTCTGCACACAAGGCACATGCACATATTTGCAATAAAATCTACCTAGTTCCATATCATCTCGACCAGTGTCCAGACTTTCCTGTATCCTTCAAAACTAAGATTTTCCCACAACCAAAGCCCAAGAGGACAGATAAGCCTTGTGACATGACCTGAAGGTCAATAAATTCAACTTCTGGTGGACCAATGAGGGAATCAAATTTCAAAGCTGAGTCCTCCTCACTGAAAATTCCCTCTATCTAGACACTTTCCATTTAAACCAGGAGCTGCTCTATCTAGATACCTTCCATTTAAACTTCAACTGATCTCGGCTGCTATGGGTAGTGTCACAAAAGAAAAGGGGCCCTCCTAGGTCCCAAGGGACCAAACTAATGTAGCACCTTATGATTAGAATGCACTGCAGTAATCCAAGCAGTGGTGATAAAGGTGTGGATAACATAGTCCACACCTGAAAGAAAAGGTTGCAAACTCCTTGCCACCCATAGATTATAAAAAGTATTTTTCCCCTCCTGCCAAAATCATAGCCAGAATCAGCTGAAGGTCCAGCTCCTATTGTGAGCATGAGTAACAAAAGGAGAGCAAACTCTCAAGCAAAGGAGCTAATAAATATCTGTCATCTCTTCTGGTTGTTTGCCCACTCTGCCAGGATTATCTCAATCATATCTATGTATCCCTTTTGCCTGGTGGAGTCGGCAGCAACAAGGACTAGGTTCTATTTCTAGGGGTCCATTTTAACAATACAATACAGAACCAGCTTGAGTTCCCACCCAGTAATCTGGGAAAATTACCCACAATTTCCTGGGTGCCTCTAAGAGGCGATACTTCCCCCCTCACAAACACAGAATCTGAGTATAGAAAAGAAACTTTTAATAGATGAATGGAAGTAACCCGGCATTAATTTGAGGAAATGCTACTAGCAGGATTCATAAAGTATTTTGATAACCTAGAATTTTACCAAGAACCACATCTTGACAGTACAGTGATCTGGTATTGTCCAAAGTGTGAGATCCAGAGGGATGCAACTAATTATGGATTGCTAGCCATGCTTTAAAGGTTATTTGGTTTTTGTTTTGTGATTCCACTCAGCTGAAATGTGTTTATAATAAGGAGATTTGCTAGGAAAGGAGCAGGGTGGTCCTCTATTTCAGTGCTATTTGAGTGCTAACAGAAGGAGCAGTTGGGACGTATTATTATTGTTTGTTAAGTGCTGACAGTGTACTTAGCACTCCATGCAATAGATATTTTCATGCTTCCATTGAAGTCAATGGCAAAACTGACATTGAGTTCACTGGGAGTAGGATCAGACCCTTATTTTAAAGTTCCAGTATGTTGACTTCTACAATGTCAAGTCAAAGGCATAAAGCAGGCACGACCACATATTTCCATGAATTGAAGATGCCCCTTCAACACTTATAAAATCCAAACTAGAGACTATTTCAGAAAAGCTTTAAACTGTGGCACTCCACAGAAGTGGAACAATCTATGATGCTCTGCCTTTTGGTACTGTGTTATAATACAGAGCACTGTCAATGTAAGAGAGCAAGTGCGAGAGGGTTAATGCATACTTGTAAGGTTTTTTTCCCCATTCAATACCATCCATAGTGATGCTGCTCTCTGTGCCTTTTGCTATTCCTTGTTTGACTGCAGATCATATGCAGAGAAAGCTGGGGAGATTTATTTCTTTCTTTTTCAGGTTAGGCACAAGGGGTCAGAAATCTAAAACATTCTGCATGTCTAAAAAACCTCCCAGCATTTGACTGCATTTTTAAAAGACCACTTAAAAATTATGCACACAGTCTGATTAGAAAGAGGATGCAAATACACATGCAATTAATTCAGAATCTTTCTTAAATAGATGGAAAGTGGAAAGAAGCATGGATCTGGGTATGTAAACAAAATCTTTTAAAAAAAATTATGTTCACAGCTTCCTTTCTGGTCAGCAACTTTAGACGGCTGGAGCCCACAGCTAAGAAAAAATAAATTTCCTGTAATTGTATAAATTACAGCAAGAATGCCTGTAATTGCCCACATTAGCTGCCAAGATGCCTCTATAGGTTTAGATTAGGAGAAAGAGGATCTCTACAGGCTCAGGAGGACAAATTGACACAGTGGAGGAAAACAGTAATTATTAAGTTTTGGACATTGCAGAGGAAAAAAGTTTTTGTTAAATGAACAAAATAGTAATTTTTTTAAAAAAACTCCTGATTTGGCAAGTCAAACACACAGAAAGCATTGATTACTTCTAGTGGCAAAAATATCATTTATTAACAATCTTTTAAGCAACAGACTCATTGAAAACGCCAGCAACACACTGGTAAGAACCTAAGAAGCACCACGTTTTTTGCCAGGTTACTGAGAAGCCTCTTAAAAAAATACTTAGCTCTCACAGAGCCCATTTTATCCACAGATCTTAAATGGCGCTATAGAGGAAGGTATGTATCAGCATTCTCTGAAAATGAGAAAGCTGAAGCATGGAGAGACAGTGCAACTTACCTAAGGTCATAGAGCAGGTCAGTGGGAGAGATTAGAAGAAAACCTACCCATCTAGCTCCGTATCAGAGCACAAGGAGATTCTAGTACAGCTGACTGAATAATGAGAAAATGTGCTTGTGAATATGAACACAAATTGCAACTCATGATTTTATTCCATTGTATTCCTGCCCCTGTTGCTTCAACCTGTTTTTCTACATATGAATGTTTATGGAATCAACTATTATATCTATACGGATAACATAGTCATACAGGAACAAGTGTATGAAAAAAGTACTCCTTTGCTAGTTATTATTCATTATTCACTATTCATCACTCATTCTTCTCTTGTTCAGAAAGTTTCAGATGCCCAGTCAGGGAATAGGGGCAGGGATGAATAATAATAGTACTCCATTCACAGATTATACGCAGGCTGCAATTTGTTCACGCAAATGAGGTGAGGAACAATTATAAATATTGGATGCAGCAGAGTATCTAATATATAGTGTTTTCTGGGGCGCTGGGAGATTTTACCCTCAATGGAGGCAGCAGGAGAGGTGATATGTTCATTCTCTAATTGCAGCCGGTGGCTCTGAGCAACCACATCTGATAGATCCCTACCTGCCACTCTAGGCATTATGGGTTTCCTTCTGACAATGGCTGCACAGGAGAAAGTAGTGTTTTGTCATCTCATTCTGACCTATGCATCTCTATCCTCTCAAATATGCCATATGGAATGGTGGATCTGAGTCCAGGAATGGCTTAAGAATAACTGGGGCCCAGGTCCAACAAGGCCAATAAAAACTGATTGCCCGCTGATGGGAAGTTCCTACTAAGCTGTCTGGCATCCCTGGCCACCAGCCTGCTGTTTGAAAGGCAGGAACCTTGCATAGCCTATTGTCCCACTCCTAGTCTATGCAAGTGGAATGTGGTCAGTACTGTGCCATTTACTGTCCTTACCAGAATCTCGCTCTTGCCGTGTAAGGGGCAGCTGGGCAAGCAAAATGTAGCCAATTTGCCTGTAAGCAGCAAGGAATGTTTCCCATGCACAGATTTTAAGGCTAGTCTGACCTCCTGCACAACCTAGCTCCATAGGACTTCCTGCTACTAGTCCAACTGCTGAGCTTGAACTAGAGCATATCTTTTAGAAAAACGTCCAATCTTGATCTGAAAATTGCCAATGATGGAGAATCTACTGCAACTCTAAGCAAGCTGAGCCAATGATTAATACTCCCATTGTTAAAAATTCCCTCCCGCTAGGTTTGCTTGCTGAGTTGCAGCCTTCACATGTTGTAAAGTGGAGACCATGAAACGGACTTTCTGGTCTTATGGGATACTTATTGGATGGCCCAGGTCCATTTTCCAAGTGTGTGAGAGAAAAAGAGACAAGATGGTGCTGTATACCATCCCCCTGCACCTGCCTCCCGCATGTAATGAATAGGTTTGGCAATCTCTGGTTACCTAGTCCTGGTGAAGGAAAGGACAGAGTCTAAACTGCACAGGCAATTATCTAAGAGATGGGACGCAAAATGCCTGTGTCTATCACCCAGTCTCCACTGGGGGAGGGAGAATTGAGATGGAAGGTTATTAGAAAGAGGTGGGAAGTATTAGGAGAGGAAACAGGGTGGGCACAAGAAAGAATGAGACCTGAGTATGACTGGCTGGCCAGAATTGGTGATCCAGGGAGAGGGACTTGTCTTGTTATTCACAGATCACATGTCATGACCTAGGTGGCCTATAGGACATGATTGGTGTGCAGCGAGGTAAGGGCATGCACATGGCTGACATTGACCTGCTCTCACACAAGCTGCTGCTGACAGCTTGTTGATGTTTGCTGCACATGATTAGCAAGCCTGAGGGGGGATGCAAAAAGGAACTGAAGCAAAGGTGGGGGGGAGGGGGAGACTGAAGAGTGGAGTTCATGGCTAGTGAAGAGGAGGGGGCAGGTAAATCAGACTGAGGAAGAGGAAGAGGATAAATTCAGGTGGGAAGCAGATTTGTTTCAATATAGGAGCATGGCTAGGAATAAGCATCTAGCCTGAAGCCCTTAGAATTTGGATCGGAGTGCGTGGTGCCCGGAAAGGTGTATACAGAATTTAAGTTCCATGGAAGGATGCAGGAAACCACTATCAGTTAATCTGTGGGTTTCACTAAACATATGAATGTGTTTTCAAGAGCAAGTCAGTTGATTGTTTTCTTCAGAAAGCAATATATTTTGGGCAGTATTTATAGCTACCTGCCACTTTTGGGGCTCCCATTGTGGGCAGGTTTCAAAAATTAATAACTACTGGCACTTAATCAGGAAAATTCCTGGGGGATGAGAAGTAGGGCTGGGGGATAAGGTCATTGCCCCAGCAGCTAAGGCAATTGTTCATTTGCTGTAACTATGGAAGTTAATGAAAGATTTGAGCTTATAACCACTAGCTGATTTTTTTGGTATTGTTTCAGTTGTCTGGGGTTGGTCAGCCATCCTCTTCAGGTTACTTAGAAAAGAGCATTGAAATATGTTACACAAAGTGTGTGTGCACATTGCCTGCTGGGAGTCCATGAGATGTTCAAAGAAGCTTGGAAGCTTTTATTTTTCCAACTGAGGAATATTTTTCGTCACAGGACCAAAGTGCAGGCAGGGGCTGGATCCTTTTTAATTCTTCCCCAAAAGAATCAAAGGGTGCTACAACTGAATGATACATAGACTGGGAATCAGCACCCTCCTTTGTGACAATGAAA
The DNA here is from genome assembly GCF_003597395.2 of Chelonoidis abingdonii. NCBI lineage: Eukaryota > Metazoa > Chordata > Testudines > Testudinidae > Chelonoidis > Chelonoidis abingdonii. The sequence continues at coordinate 256,292,757 of NC_133770.1, read as the reverse complement.
ACCAAAGAGAATTTGAAGATCTCCCTAGTGAAAGGCTATTGATTCCCTAAAAGAAGGGAATCACTGTTTCCTGAGTTTAAATTTTATTCCGTTCTCTGCTATGTGAGATTGTTTTGCCATAGAAGCTCCTCCACAGACATTGTTAATATAAGATGATTTCTTTGTGACACAGCAGAAAATGTTTGGCTTCTGCAGGGACTGTAAAACTGGAGGATTAAGGGCTTGTCTTCACTACTGCCATCAATGCAGCAGCGCCGATCTAGCACATCTGGTGAAGATGTGTTACATTGAGAGGAGAGTGCTCTCCCATCGACATAATTACTCCAGCTCAATGAGAGGCAGAAGTTAAGTCGGTGGGAGAGCATCTCCCACTGACATAGTGCAATGTAGACACTGCTTTAAATCCATGTAACTTATGTCAATCAAGGGGGTGGGTTTTTCACACCCTGAGCAATGTTACTTACATTGACTTAAGCAGAAATGTAGAAAAGGCCTAATATTGTAACACCATCTCTCATCCTTGCTGTTATTTTTGCTATGTGTCACTCTTTGAGAAGTGCTTGCTACCCAGTTTAGATCATCAGTAAAGATAAGACTTGTAACTAGAAGAAGGTGACAACTGAAAAATGAAATAGTAATCCTAAGAGATATATGGGATGAGATGTTGCCTGACACAAACTCTGGCAATTAATGGAGCTGGACAAGAATCTGATCACACCCCATTCAACTAGAACCATGCACATACACTCAGTTACTTTGTTCACTGACTGTGGGAATGACGGAGAGCTAAAGGCCAGTAAATGCAATGCACTTAGTATGTGTTATTTAGGATGGGACACTAAGTAACACAAGCAGGGTTAACTTTTCCAAAGCCCCTTGCCAGAGCTCTGGCACAGAAGCAATTAAACAAGCCAGACAAAGGTGTGAGTGCACACTTCACAACTAGGATCGAAAATGCACCTAGTCACTTGTGTAAATGTGACAAAAGAAAATCTAACTGAGAAGCTGTATATACCCAGTAAACCTAACAGTAGCCTAGGATTTCTATGAATGATGCCTCATACAAGACCTGGAAGGCCAGACCAAGAAAGGAAAGAGTAACATTTTCTAAATCTCTATGTCCCTAACTCTGCTTATCTTCTACCTTTCCCTGAGAAATTCAGAATCACAGGGGATTCTTCAAGTCTTCCTCTTGACTATGGGCCTGAGTTAAAATCAACCAAAGTCAACAGAAAGAATCCCATTCACTTCGGTTCTATAAGAATAATACTTGTCTAATCAGAGAACAGAAAAAAATTGAATGTGATTAATGTAATGAATTACTTTTAGTGCTCAGGACACACTCCCACTGTTTTCTCACACCTCTCTTCTTTTTTCTGTCTCCTTTCATGAATGCTTTACCCACTCAAAACAAGTAAAAAACCACACTGGGAATCAGATCTTAGTCAGGATCTTTATTCTGACCGTCGCCTCCTTTTGCCTCAGCAGTTCTTGCTGACTCCCTAAAATGAAGCAGTTGGGATTTCCTGTCAGCTTTGGTATGAATTTTTCCCTGTGGTGTTATTTGGCTTTGGCAGAGAGGGAAGGACATTGGGCTTGAGGGAATAGTGGGTGTCATTAACTTGTGATAACTGCACCATTAACACATGTCACCCTTGTGACCATGTGCTAACATTAATCAAGCCCAACTCAGTCCTTTTTCTGTCTACTGGCATTAAGCTCAGACAGGGAAAGGGAAAATGTGAGCCTACAAACAGTGGTCTGTATAACCAGGACATGTTGCCAGGGAGAAGATTATCTTTTAAATAATAGTATGAACCATATTTATAGTGGGCTTCTCCAGTACTGATAATCAGGGCTAAAGACCTGTAAATCAATATTTCTCAGGCAGTGAGGCCTGGAAGAACACACCTTCTACCCACTCAAGCCAGGGAAGATCAAGGCAGTACTGATTGTTTACTTTTATACACTGGTGACTCAAGTTAATTAAGGGAGATATCCTGCAATTTCCCCTGAGATACATCAATGGCTTATGGTACTGCAAGTTATTACTATTGGAAATAATGACTTGCAGATGCAGTACTCATCATAATGCATATTTTCACTGTAGTTTGTCACATTAGCTCATGATGGGACATGGTATTTAACTCATGGCATTGCAATACATTAAGGTGCTCCATTCTGCTTTTTGTGCAAATTTCTGAGTGCCTTTTGTTCTCATTATTAAAAAGAGGAGCTATTTAAAACATTGTCTAGAGAAAAGAAAGTGTCACACAAGATTCCCCATCAAGCTCTGCTTTCAGTTTCATCTTTGACCCAGGCCAAGCTAAAGCAACCAAGGGCTCTAGACACATCATGAAATAAAATCCTACTGTGATTTCAACCTCATAGCCCCTGGCCATTTGGAATGGGGTGGCATTGAATCTTCCATAAGTGGTAGCAAGGGGCTACTCTGTTCTCTGGAGAGGCAGCAGTGATAATAATGTAGCGGACCAGCAGTACATACCCCAGCTGCTGGGGTATCTACTTGAGTAGATGGGCCAGGCCAGCTACTCTTCTTCTGCCACAGACAATCCTCTTCTGAGATGGTGTTGACAGGATCCCTCAGAGCACATGGATTCTCCAGTTGAGATGAATGGGACAGTTCACACCTCTCAGAGCTATTTTACAGGCTGTCTGCAGACTCAGGTAGATGTCTCTACATTGGTTACACTCAGGTCATTTTTTAAAATTCTTCTTTGCAACTGTAGGCACTAAAAATTATTTTAAACTGATAGCTGAGATTGTGACACTCACATGACTCCAGTAGCTGGGACCCTATGGGGCAGGGGCCTACAATGTTAATTTCTTAACCCTGTCTTGCTTCTGAATGATCCAGCAAAGTATTCATTCAAATGAATTCAAAACTGTGAATTTAGTAAGAGGCAAGCCATGACATTTGCATGATTGTTAATGTAAGATCCTAAATCTCTCCATGCCCACTTCAGTCTTTAAACCCAGACTCTAAGGTAGCAAAACCCAGCTCCCTCTAGGAAACATTTTGACAAACCTCATCTGGCTTTTGAGTTTGTAAAGAAACCTGAAACCAGAAAAATGTTATTTATCTACATCCAACTTTCCATTGTAGCAGGTGCTGTGGTAGTTAGACACCAGTTTCTCTTTGTTTCAGATTTCATTGTGCACACTTTGCACAGCTCTCTTCTTGTGACCCGCACAAGATCTTGCAAGCACTGTTCACTAGCCTCTTTCATTATAATTTTGCTAGAGCATTTTACATATTGAACACTGCTATCTAAAGGAGCCAAGTCTCCTCTCATTTACACTGGTGTAAATCCAGAGTACATCTGAAGCCAATGGAATTACTCCAGATTTACACAAGGACAAAGGAGAGTAAAATCTGGCACAACATCTTTTAGTACTTCTAAAATTCCTTGTATTTGACAAATATTTGGCTATTATCTAGTTCTCTAGCTAGGTTCTTTACCACATCCATTGCATGGTAAAAATTTCACAGTCATGAGGGCAAAGGCTTCAATTTCTACTAGATTACCAGCTGAACACAAGCACATGAACAATATTGAAGAGAAAAGAAACCATGAAGAGTGCAAATAAATGATAGTGGAAAAACAAGATCACTCATTTCTTTCCTCTCTATATCTGTGGCCACAGTTATTTCCCTGGAGATAGTAAAGGCATGCAAGGTTCATCATTTTTCTCCCATCCAGGGAGACCACATGAGACTGAGATGAGCAGATGTCCATTCCTATAAGTCAAATGAATCTCAGAAATAAGATGTACTGCATTCAAAAGGATGAGGGAAGCAGTAAAGAAAACAAATTAAAAGCCTTGATTTAAATGCCAATGGAAATGCATTAAGGGATGGATATTATTTAAAAATAGAGGGTCAGATTGCATCCAGCTTCTATGGTGAATGCTTATGAGGATGGGAGGCAGAACAAGTTCTTCCTGTTGTGTTATTTCTCTGGGCTCCAAAGTTGTGTTTACAAAACACTTGCTTAGAAAGATCAGTGATTTGGCCTGTGCTGTGTGAGGTGATGTACCATTGCTCTATGTCTGAAGCAGGAGGTCAGGCAACAGAGCCTGGGGAAGGTTCTAAGTGAAAGCTCTGCAACAAATCAGAGAGAAAGGCAAAGTGGCTTTAGGGGTTAAATACTGTGCCCTTTATTCTACTAAAGTTCTCTGTTCAGTGTTAGAAGAAAGCAACACTGATTTATTTATTTTTTACCATTGTCAAATGACACACAGCCACTGTCAACTACCACCCTGCTGACTCTGGACTCTCACTTCATCTCATTTGATCTTGTCCCCCTTTAGCGTCCTATACAGTAATTTCTGCTACTGGTAGAACTTCTCCTTCCTGACATTTTAATCACATCACCCCTACCTTTGAATCCCTTTGCTGGATTTCACTCACCTTTGGCATGACATTCAAACTTATTTTCCTTACCATCAAGGTCCATTAAAATGCCCTTCCCCATAGCTCTGATCTTTGTTCTTCCTACCCTTACCCCCTCTTATGCTCTCCTTAAGCCTCCTTCCTGATGTCACTTGTGAAACTTTTTCCCATTTGTTTTGATGCCTTCCTTCACATCACTTTTACACTTGGAATTCTTGTCCCTCATCATTCAAATTCGGCCTTAAAAATCACTTATTCCATTAAGCCACCAAAAAGGATAAATTTATTTTCATATATTCCCAGCACATTAAGAATAAGCCCATTTCCTGCATATTAGATGTCTGAAATATAATAATTCTGTCTGATCTAAATTTTAAACTCCCTGAGGGAGAGAGAACTCTATGCTTGTACAGCACCAAGCACACAGTTGGTTCTCAATGAGTACCACCAATAATCAATAACATGTTGTATCAACCAGGCAAGGTACTAATAAACTTCAACAGGACGTTATTTTTAAAATGGAAACCTCTTTACCAAGCTACCGCTGCACCCTCTGTAACTCTCACTCTGACTCATCAATTCCTTCCACCTCCTTTCTGTTTCCTGTTCTTTCAGACACCCAACAGCCAGTGCTCCCAGTTCTAATAATCATAAGCAACATCTAAACACCACATAACAATACAAATATGGCCTTCAAAATGGTTCTGCTTCGGTTCACAGGTTTAATGTTTTCTATCACTAGTTGTACTGAAAAAACACAGTGACTTTTTGTTTTGAATTTTGGAAATTTTCTGAGATTAATTTTTGATTTCCAAAGTAATAAAGCCTTGAGTTGTAAGCATTAATGTGAGATTACAGGACCTGACATTTCATTACTCATCTGAAGCTTTTCTCGATGATACTTGTGAGAAAAGCTGTTCTTTCATACGTTAAGCGACTGGTAGGATTGGAAGTTAAGTTGAACGAGGCTGGGATACCTGTATTATTGCTTCACCCCTATAACCTTGCAGCCCTATCCCTTCCCCTCCCTAGAGAAAACTCTGATTAAAGATTTTTTCCAGCTTAGACAAGGAGACTCTCTGAAAATCTATAAATCCTTAACTAAATTCTCAGCGAAAATTCAAGAAGGAATAGAAACAAATTTTGTTCTAGGTGTGTTTTGAAACCAGGTGACACATCGGATACTCAATGGGATTTGGGTTCCTAACTGAGATCCCTCAGGGAGTTTAAAATGGAGATAAATCCCCTGAGGATCTGAGTTCAGGTGACTAAGAGAGCTCTGAAAATGATGGGTCTGTTTGACAGTGGTGATTTGGAGGTAACACTTTTCCTTTTGGGTTATTTCTGAATCCATGCACCAGCCTGGTGTTAAAGGTGCTTTGTTACTATTATTCAGTATATCTCAGACATCTGCATCAGATCATAACCTGGGTAAGTCTGCAAATTATTACATATTATTCCATAAAATAACTAAATCATAGAGTAGAATAGTCCTTGTAATCAACAAGAGCACACTGTGGATTTTTCAGAGAGAAGTGAATATGGAAAGGGTGAGAAGGATGGGGAAGAGGAGAGACGTGGAGGCTGGTAATAGAGAGAGTGTGGCAGTTGAGAGAGCATTACAGCTATCCATAGTCATAGAATGTGGCAAAATCACTACATCCAAAGGCTGTGAAGGCATGGGATGCTCCTTGCTGATGGGAAATGGGATATTCCTGAGAGTGAAATCCTGATCTGATTGAAGTCAATAGGAGCTTTGTCGCTGACTTCGGTGGGGTTAGGATTTCACCCTGATAGTTTAACCCAGTGGTTCCCAAACTTGTTCCGCCGCTTGTGCAGGGAAGGCCCCTGGCGGGCCAGGCCGGTTTGTGTACTGGCAGCATCCACAGGTTAGGACAATCACAGGTCCCAGTGGCCATGGTTCACTGCTCCAGGCCAATGAGAGCAGCTGGAAGAAGCGGCCAGTACGTCCCTGGGCCTGCGCCACTTCCAGCAGCTCCCATTGACCTGGAGCAGTGAACCACAGCCACTGGGAGCCACGATCAGCCAAACATGTGGACACGGCAGATAAACAAACTGGCCTGGCCTGCCAGGAGCTTTCCCTGAACAAGCGGCGGAATAAGTTTGGGAACCACTGGTTTAACTGCATCTGTGGGAAGTGCTCCTTTCCTCCAATTCATGAGGTTGTGGGAGAAGGGGGTCCCACATGGGGTCCTGTAGCTGTCTGACCAAGGGCCGTCCAGCAGGGTCAGTCACTCTCCTCTTGCAGGAACTGGTGCTCCTTTCTTAAGAAAAAACCACAGTCCACTGTCTTATGATGTGCAAGTATCTTTTCAACAGGATCCATCTACCCAGTATGCAGCAAAATAAATATAAAAATAGTGTCATTACTTTATAATGTTGGTTGTGGTGCTTAGGCAGAAATGTTAGTTGGCTGGGAGAACGTGACAGACAATCTGTGAGTCAGACCCCTGAGACAAAATAATAAAAGTACCACTCAAAAGTTATTTCCAATTCTAAATTTCTTTCGGTGCAAATTCAAATAGCGAAGAAGCACAGCATCAAAACCCTTAAAGGAAAACAAAAAGCTGCATTGTTTTAACTACAGAAAACAAAAGTAGATACACACAGCACATAATTAGATCTGATAGCCTCCATTACCTTTGTCCTGGCAGTAGAAAAGGGGGTTACTCAAAAATGCATTCATCCCTTCCGCTGTTCTGTAGTGCCCTAAAACAAACTTATGGGACACAGAACACAAAGCTTTCATTTACTTGCATCTTCCTGTCAGCCTGATTATGCTGAATCACCAAGGCAACCTTCTAGGCCTTTTCTTGACTTGGCCTTGTTAAATCTATCTAACTTGGTACTTCTGTGGTCCCCATTATTGCCATAGTTCCTGCACACCTTGTAATCTTTAATGTATTTATCCTCACAGTGCCCCGGCGAGGTAAGGCAAAGTGGCTGGTACAAAATCCCAAAGGGAGTCTGTGGCAGAGCAGACACTTGACCGTATGTCTTCTTTGTCCTAGGCTTATGCCCTACCCACTAGAGCATCCTTCCAATAGGAAGGCCATTTAATACCACTGTTAAGTGATAATATAGACACATTACAAACGTTTATTCTGGGACACTAATGTTTGTTCTTCGTCCTGCTTCACTAGATTGTGAAAGGCGTACACTATTATTTACACTAATGTTAGTTAGCACATATTAACTGGTAATTACACATGTATTATAACATGACCTAAAGCTCTAGTCTAGACAAGACTCAATACTAGAGTGTACTGGATTGCTTACTATTGATTTTCTCCTGTCATGCATAATAAATTAAGTACATGTTCAGTACATACAGTATCACCTATAATACTGGATCAGTGCTTTTTGTCTTTGAGTGCATTTTTACCTGATAATTGTCTGATTTATGGAACAAGTGCAAATCGGCTACCTTTAAAATATAATATAAACTATTGGGTAGTTATGGTAAATTCATGTTTGTATGGAGTTTTAGGTTGGGTTTTATTTTCCTTTATAATCTACAATTAAAAAAAACTAGTTGCCTAATCTTGGATATAATTTTAAGAATTCAAATTCACTCTGCAACCAAAATACTCATAGAAATGCTCTGACGTTTCCTGTCATGTTCAGACACCCAAATTGTTCACTGCTCAGTTTCTGAAATCTTTAAGCTTTCTGTTTAGCCACAGGTCAGGCAGCAGCAGCAATCTGAACTGTGCCCATGCTGAAACATTTCCCTTAAAAGTATGAGGGGAGTCTAACTAATTTGTCCTTGGCCTCTCACAAACTGAGACTACCACTTGAATCCAATTATATAGTATGTCTTTGTGCTACTGACCTACAATCTACTGAAAGCTGAACTGAGGGCATCATGCCTACTTCCCCAATGGATTTCAGGATAATGATTTTGAATGCTTAGTGAAACATGTAACCAATTGATTACATCTTCAGCATTTTGATTTAGGAGGGATATTAGGCACAAGCACTGGGAACCCATTGTTATAAAGAAGATTTAAGATATGCAATCTTTACATTATGGAGGAAAGCAACATTTAGACTTATGTCTTTAGCCATGACTAAGATCTATGCGTGCGCACGCACACACACACACACACACACTTCCCTATGACTTGCCAGCTCTTTTAGGATTCTGAAGCTAATGCTTAAACTCTTACCTAGTTGCATAATCTCATTGACCTAAATGGAACGTCTCATGTAGATGAGATTGAAAAGTTGGACCCTTAATTTACAAAGCTGCCATCTCAAAATAGAATCTGGATGTTGGACATGGCAAGCAAAAATTAAACCAAAATGGACTCAGTGTTCAAATAAGCCAGCTACAAATACTGAAGCAGGCCCCAAAAGGGGTGGGGATGGGGGTGTTTTTGTGTTTCAAAAGGAAGATATAGGGGACAAAAGAAAAGCTAAAATAGGAAAAGTAGTAGTCACTTGAATAGCAAGGCTTTGTACCGAGCTGTAGGGTACATCCTAAGGAAGTAAGTTCCATAAATATGGATCTTGAAGAAGGGCAAGATAACCTTGATTCTGACCCAGTTCAGATGGACCATTGGGACAGAGAGCAAGGGCAGCCTGCACAGTTGTAGTCCCAGGAAGTGGTATCAGAATGGCAGGTAAGAGTGGTCCAGATTTTATTTGTTATTTGATTTACCATGGCACCTACGAGCCCTAGACCAGGATCCCACTGTGCGAGGTGCAGTACAAGGACAGAACATAAAGATGGTCTCTACCCTGAATATCTTTGACCTTGCCCTCAGACTAAGTGTTTTGTAGACACAGAGGGAGAGAGGGAAAATAGTTAGGCTGAGGGTCTGAGCAAAGGAGTGGTATAAGGGTTTCCTAAATGGAGCCTTTCATCAGGGCTGGTTGAAAAGGCATAATCTAGCCCTTTTTGCTTTAAATCACCTTCTCTCTGGCATACACTCACCAGCTTTCTAAAATCTCTGAAAAAATAGTTACAACAATTGTAAACATTCTGTATACACAAGGGAAAACAAAGTCCTGCAACTACTGAAAACATTTCTGAAATGAGTCAACATTTTTAGTAATTTTTTACTGATCAAAATGTTTTCTTTGTTTTGCTCATTTTTCATGTTTGAAGTTGATGTTTGGAAGGGTATGAAGTAATTCTCTTAAACATAAATGAATGAAAATGTGGGTTTCGTTAGTAAACTCTTGGAAGTGCTGGACTTCTGTGCATTTCAGTATTGTATTTGAGAACATTTGAAACTATTAATCGCTGCATATTTCCCAGTTGTAAAACAAATGGTCCCTTTAGAATAGTGTGTAGGGTTATTTAGTAAGATTAAATATATAAGACACAAAACAATTAAGCAGCAGCACCCTCACAATTATTAATGTGAAATAAATATGAATTACAGATGTGCATGTTCACTGTGAAATAAAGCTGGTGATTTATAAATTGTCAGTTACTGCACTGAAATCCCAGTCTGCACTGAGCATCTGAGCTGGATTTATTTTGAAGGAAAACACCAGAGCTGAGGGTTTTATGGGTTGCTGGTGTTCTCCTTGTAAACATTAAGGGGAAACAGTGTGTAAATCACGTGCTGTATACAAAATGTTGTTTATATGCATTCAGTGATTTGCTAAACTAGTACAAAGGGGACAAAATGCCCATAGGTTCTTAGTGGGAGTAGTTTAGGAATTAAGTTATATTTCTCTTAGGGAAGTATATTTATAAATCAATTTGTGGTTCAATTTCTGTGGAGAATGTGTTTCTTCTGAGAACCTTTTCCATGTCTTTATGTTTGAAGACAAATGTAATTGATTTTACAAGACCAACCTTCTGATCAGATTACACATTACTGAATTAGCCTTTTATCATCACCAAGATTTGTTTGCTTTCTATGATGCATTTAGGTAGGTATTTTATCCAAGGCTTTCTCTCTGACAAAGTGACAACTTTCAAGTATTTTCTTGGAGTAGAATTTGCACAGACGATAAATGAAAAGTTACTTAAGGTTCACAAAGAATCATAAAATCATTTGGTATCTTAAGGGTTTAGCTGGTTAGTAGTTTCAAAGAAGAACCAGCCCAGCCTTCTCCCATCCTTTGGACTGAACCCAAACCAAACCTTTTCTGAAGTTTGAAAAGACTTGGTTAAATAGTCTTTTCTTTCTCTCTCATCTGCACTCCCTCATTCCCAAAGCATAAGTACAAGCACAAAAATGCTGGTATGAAGCCTGTTCTTACAGTATTTCCACTGATAGCAAGTAGGAAGAAGGTGAAATATTGCCAAAAAATAAAGCAACAAAACTTTATATTTTTGCAGCTCAGTTTTGCAGACCAAGAGGTTCAGATGAGTCCATATCTTTGAGCCCCTTTGATGCTCATCACTGGCTGTCGGAGTAAAATTTTCAAATGCAGGTATCTGAACTTAGGCAACTAAATCTTGATTCAAGAATTTAAATAAATGAACTGATTTTCTATTATGCCAACTGTCCACAACTTCCAATGAAGCCAGTTGTAGTTGTGTTTGGCTACAATAAGCAACATTTAAAATCAGGATACTTATATAAGTGCCTAAATATAACACTCAACTTGAAGCACCCAGGTTTGAAAAATTTGGACTAAGAGTCTTCATGATTTTCCAAATTTATGTTGCTTGGTTGTACAGTGCTTTAACTATTGTTCATATAGATTATAAAGCCAGAAGGGACTACTATGATAATCTAGTCTGACCTCTGGTTCTACTGTGGTGTCCATAGTGTTCTTTCTTGTAGGTTCTGCTATACATTAACTATCCTGTGACATACTACATCTCTCTGCACCCAGTGGTTATCCATGTCATTACTCTCGCTTAGTCATATAGTAGGTGGCAGATCCAACAATGAGGTTCACAAATCCTGCTAATTTGCTCTACAGTAAATCTCATTTGGTAGCAACAATCACTAAGCTAATGGAAGGAGCTTGTAAGTCCTTGCATTCTCCCTGTTGTTTTCTGTTTTAATATCGGGGCATTTTAGTGGTGGGCATAAAGATATCCTTATCCTATCCCCACAACCGCATAATCCCTATTGTTCCTAGGAACTGGGAAATATTGTGAGCTGCTTGCTTTTTTGGGTCTTTGGGAACCAAGAAGAGCAGAAGAAAATATTTCCATTTTACGCTCAGGTCACTCAAGGCCACACGCCAGTCACAAATCAAATCTTCTTCATAAAGCATCACTTCCTGATTCCACACCTAATTTGGGTAAGAGCTGGGAATATGAGCAGAAACATGCCATTCAGTTTACTGTACTTCACACAAACATAAGATCACTTTTAAGGGACTGAATCGATTTCCTGACCTTTTGTTTTTAATGAGATCCTTGAACCCATTAATAGGATTGACAGTACACACGTATCCAAATTAATTGGTAATGACACTGAAGTCAATGGAGACCGAGAATGTGGGTGAAACCCACCAGGCAGACACCTGAAAAAAATTCTCGGTAGTAACTCAGAGCCCTCCTCATCTGGTGTCCCATTCCTGGCAAATAGCTCTAATGTCCAGGGAGGGGTCTTCCCCTCATGCTCAGGGCCTAACTGATCACCATATTTGGGATCAGGAAAAAATTTTTCCCAGGTCAGACTCGCAGAGACCCAGGGGCATTTTGCCTTCTTCTGCAGCATGGGGCACGAATCACTTACTGGTTTACACTAGTGTAAATGGTGGATTCTCTGTAACCTGAAGTCTTTAAACCATGATTTGAGGACTTCAGTAACTCAGTCAGAGGTTAGAGGTCTATTACAGGAATGGATGAGTGAAGTTCTGTGGTCTGCAATGTGCAGAAGATCAGACTAGATGATCATGATGATCTCTTCTGGCCATAGAGTCTATGAGTTTATGAGTGAAGTCACTGGAGTTACCAGGGATAAATTTATCTCAAATACTTTTTTATTATACTATAAGGGGCAGGTATATGGAGCTGTATGTTGGCTCAATTTGCGTGTATCAAATAAATGTTATTGGGAAGGTTTCAAGCTGCAGTCCGATCTCTGTTTCATATATTTACTAATGATATTTTCCATACATGGATCTATGTGATTTTGTTGTGTTCAAGAGAGTTATTTCTCATCTTTATTCATTGGATTTACATGTGTTCTAAACTAGCATTTCAGATAATTCCACACAAGCTCTACAGGGGATAAGTCAGGGGATCTCGGGGATGAAATGTGTATGAATTGTGGTACTGCATTCTATCGCTACTATTATTAGATAAGATGGGAAGACGGTAGTTATTGCAATGATGGACTGATTAAAAGGCATCCTAACTCTGCTTACTTACTCTGGGAATATTCACCTTGTGATGCTTTCCCACTGCAGTAGATGCAGAAGACATTTGTTTTGGGCTGTTATCTGGGGCAAAAGGCAAAATTGTAGTTTCTTAGATTTTAGGGCTAGAAAGGACCGTTATAATCATCTAGTTGTACGTCCTGCATAACACAAGCTATAGAATTTCACCCACTAATTCCTCCCTCAGGGTGGTAATTTCAAAAAGATATCCAATTGATTTAAAGACTGAAGTGATGAAGAATTACAGTGGTGCAGTCCTACCAGCATTGGTACCAAGTGAAATATGCAACTAAAACAATTTGATACCCACTTTGAAAGAATCTGTTGAGTTGATTCTGCCATCTGTTCTCATGAGTAGTCCAGTTCCTTGTCCAGGCAGTCCCACTGAAATTGATGGGACTACTCGCAGAGTAAAATACTATTCAGTATGAGTAAGAATGGCAGAATCTGGCCTTATGTGATCCAAATATTCACATAAACTCCTACCCCATTATACTCTTTTGCTGAGCAAAAAATAGATATGCAGTTATAGACAGCAGATATCACCTTTGGCAGAATGCAAAGGCCTACTGCACTATCCATGAGTGGCAGAATGTTTGTGCCATACTATATATGTACACACTAGCACTGGTTGGCCTTTCTTCGACAAAAAAATTTAGTCCAAAAATGATATCTCAATGCCAAAACTTTTTATGAAAAAGGTGACATTTCAATGAATTTCCTGACCTGAATTTCTTTTTTTAAATATCTACCTTTTTTAAACTAAAAAATGTGATTCTCCAGTCCAAGGGAGCTTTTCGTTTCAAAATTAAGCTAATTATAGTAAAAATTTAAACTAAAAAACAGTCAAAATCTAAATTAAATGTTTCAAAATTATTGAAATGTTTCAAAGGGCTGGAACTGAATTTTTTTTTTTTTTTTTTGGATTTTTGATTTGTGACAATTTTTAAGATTTCAGCTTTTTGTCCGGATGGAAGATAGGAAAAATCTGTTGAGATTTCACAAGATGAAGAAACTATTTTCTACTCAGCTCCTGGATACACTTTTGGTGCACACAACTGAAAATGTAATCAAATATTAGACTATCATACAGGAGTTACCTACCCAATATACCTCCCTGACAATGCAGGATTATTCTCTAATGTGTTTTGTCTAAGACAATTAAAACCGGGGCTTCTATCCTTCCTTTCCGCAGTCTAATACATTTCAACACCGAGAAATTTTTCCTTATATTCACCAGAGAGTGTATTTTATTTTAGTGGGTGAATAGTAAAAAAAAGAGGCAGAAATTAACATGAGCTCAAACAAACAATTTGAAATCCCAAGAATTAATGCAAACAGGAAGAACTGTCCCCGCTAACTAACTGTATTGATCTGAAACACCCTAACTGAGCTGGCATACAGTTCAAAAATAGTTGCCTCTTTCCAAAGGGAAAACAAGTCCACAGCTATTCTGTTTCCCCTGAAAAATACATCTTTTTTCAAATCTTTCACGTCACATCCAAAGCAGGTTGCAGGCATCAAATCATGTTGCATTTGTTTCAATCTAATACAACATGTAAGATGCACCTGAAGTGATGCATTACCATGTGAATTGTCACATGTGAGAAATGTATCAGAAATTTTCTGATAAAAGGAAAATACCACAATTAAACCATATCTGTTTTGAATATAAAAGCATTATTCTTGTGGTTTTCTTCAGTTTACCAGAGATATGTTGATCTTGGGAAAGAATCTGGTTTCCTGTTTTCTAGTACATAAAGTAGTCCAGTACAGAAAACTCCGTCAATGGTAATTGGCTTTTGCAGAGACTTGGTGCCCTGTGGTCACCAGTGTTCATCTTGTGAGTACTGCTGCCATCCAAAGAACAATTAGCATAGCTTTGTTTGAGGGATTGTTTTTTGGATGAGACATAAAACCTAAGTCTTCCTTACCTGTGGTCAGTAAAGACTCAATGGCTCTTTCTACACGAGTAGGTATGTTGGTTCTAGTGCCATTTAAGGAAAATATATTCTACCCCCTGCAGTTTCAACAGAATTTTTTGTCACTTCCAGTCCAGCTTTTGTGAAGTATTTCTGGGATGGACTTGGCACTTTACAAATGGGCTGGAAAACAATGTTCGAGGCCCTCATAAACATAACTGATGCCATGAAGATCCCTCCATTTTGCTCCACTTTGCACCCACCTCCGAAAATCCTTCATTGCAATCATCATCCTCGTGGCCCAAGAGGACTGCATAGGATTCAGTTTGGAACTCATCACTATGTCATTTCTTAATCATCCTGACATTAATGGGGAGTTGTGAGACCTCAGAATCTTTGAAAATAAAGCCATTTTCAATGGGACTGGTGCTTCTATCTCACTCAGGTGCTTTTGAAATTCCACCTGCGAAAGAAAAAACTACTCCATTCCAATGTATACAAACCAATAGAACAGAGCTTCCTGGCAGTTTGAGTGTTCTGCCCATCATACAAAAAATATGCCAATGACCATAAAATTTACGCTTGTTCAAGCATAGACATAACCTATTGCTCTACATGACTGCGACAGCTGGAGCCTTTAGGCAGTAGTGTAGTCACCAGCATAAACAAAAAATAAAAAGAATGTGGAACAAGTCTGCAGCTGTGCATTACTGAGTATGATTACTGGAGATCAAGAGAAGGAAAGTGTAATATTTCAGCTAGATGAGGGAGATATAGAGCCTATCTGGAGAAGAGGGTATTCACTAGGAAGAAGGAAAAGACAGATAGCCTCTGCAGAGAAGGCAAAGGAAGCAGAAGCAGTGTAGGCTGAATGCAACAGAGACCGAGATCAGTGGGTAAGAGTAGAAAAGGGAACTGGAAACAAAGTGGAAATATAGCACAAATTGATGTTTGTCTCTACCGATGAAGACAGCCTTTGTTAATGATTCACAACACAGTAACAACACTGATTGTCAATGACCATAACCAATATTGCACATCGACTCTGACAAGACATGTTTTCCTGAAATTAAAGTACAATAAGGAAATGGGAAGAGAGTAGGGTGTTAATGAACTAGAATATTTGCAAAATTGTTTTGCAAAACTGAAGTTAGATTTTACTTTAGTTGTGGTTGCCGTATGGCCCAGAAAGCCAGATTCATGTCTGCAGTCAAAGTCTAACATTTCAATGTTAGCATAGTATTTATAAGACATTGTCAAACCAAGAAAAAGTACCAATAGATGAAATGACCACATTGCAGTCACATAGTTCATAACAAGTGAAACGTATGGATGAAAGCTGACAGCATTGTACACAAGTCTGAGAAATAATAGGGGACATTTTTTTTCTTTTCTCAAAACTCTGATCTTAAATAAATATATATATATATATATATAAAATTCCCCTCTCACCCCTATGGGTGGTATGTGTCTTCCTCAACCTCGGGTCCTCTACCATAGGCCTGGGAGTTTGAGGGTTCTGCGCATTATCTTAGCTGTTCCTAGCACTGCACTCTTCTGGACAGAGAGCTCTGATGTTGTTCCTGGGATCTGTTGGAGCCACTCACCCAGCTTAGGAGTCACAACCCCGACAGTGCTCCTACCACCTCACTGGCACCAACTTTGGCCTTCACTTCCACATCCTCTCAGTTCCTACTTTCAGCCCTGGACTTTCTCCAGCTTCTCATATTCCTCTTCCTGATTTGCATAGCACTTGCATGCAATTCTATCACCAACCGCGTCCTTCTGCTCCTTGTCATATTACCATGATGTCTGGTGATTGCCATACCTGCCTGTCCGATCTGATCTGGAAGTCCAACAGAATCTTAAGCCCTGCTATTCTGCCATAACCTTCTTGGAATCTCATCTGGCATGGAGGGTCAGCCCCATACGCTGTGCAGAATGTTCCTGACACAATGCCCAGCCACTGGTTGTGCCGTTCAGGTATCAGTTCCGGCTGCATCTTACATCCTGCCACATGTGTTGGACTGTCCCTTAGCCCTCTCCTGCACATCCTGCACCTTGGTCCTCTCTATGTGGTAGAGCCCCGCTTCAATGGATCTGGGCTCAGTGCCTGTCCTGTGCTGCTAGACTCATGCCATCAGTGCCTGTCTTTTAGTCCACCCCTCCAACCACTGTAGGATTCCCAATGTCCAGCCACCTCAGCTATCTGTCGATGGTACATCCCATGCAGGGAACTTGTCTTGCCATGCACTTCTCTCTGGTCTACTCCCATGTCTGCTGCTGCCTCAGGCATTCTCTAAGCAGCTCATCTTTGGAGGGCCATCTACTGATAGTACTCCTGATGTTCGGGTTTCATCCGGACAGTGGCCTTGACGCTCAACACAAGCCCCGACCCGGCCTTCTTTCCGGCTGGTATAGAAGTCTCTGGTGTATGGACTTGGGGTGGAAACCTTCCGTGCATTGTGAGGAGCTTCCGGTTTTCACATCAGCAAGCCTCCATGTCCTCCTTTGGCCAGCTCACTATACCGGACAGGGTATCTGATACTGGCAGGGCATAAAATATGCATGTGATGGCGTAGATCTTAGTTTTCCATGAGCTGTACTATTTCGGACCTGTTTTATCCTTTGAGGATATTGTGATTTGTCGTCTGTCCTTGCTCTCATCATGGTATTCCATGTGACTTGTGGGACGCCAGAGTACTTGCTAGTGTTGTATGCCTGCTATGTGGCCGCTGTAGTTCCACCCCTAATCAGTCTTGATATACTTCCCTCTCTCACTACCATCCGAGCACACTTATACCTCCATCCTGTATCGTCTTCCGTCTGTTATGATCCGCGTTCAGGTGGTATTAGCGAGTCGCATTCGTATTGTTTATCTCTTAGTATCACGCTTTGATGTCTCCTTGTGGGGAGGTGGTTAATGGTAGTTCATCACTGACCTTGTACCGTTGTCGTCTTGTGTATTAGTCTGCTGAGGGGTTCTAAGCTATGCAGAACGGCAGAGGGACAGTGTGTCTACTTGATATGACATCTGATGGGCGTTGTGCAAGTGCTTGACTTGTGTTGCTTCTAGTTCCCATTGAGTTCTGAGGAGGTCTTATGTTGTGTGACTTCTTGTATAGGCAGACATTTCAATCCGTGTGGACGCCTTGATGTTATTTTCCGTAAGTCAATCAGGCTGTGTGATTGTTGTTGCACTTGGTTCTTGGGCGACTTGCTCTATCTATGCGAATCTGTGTTTTGAGCTCTGCGTATTGGTTCCCATTGCTTCTGAGCTGTGCTCATGTACCGGCCCATGTGGTCTTGTGCTGTGCAGCTATGATCTGATAGGCTTTTTCATGTTGTTGGGGGAGCAGGAGTTATTGGCACGGTTATATTTGGACGGTTTCTGTCCTCTTGCAGGGGTCGTTTCATGTGATCAGTCACGTTTTTCCTTGTGTAGCTCAGTTTCGAGTGGAGCTGTCGCTAGCAGCTGGTTACATCTGTGCTGCTAGCGCGTTTCATGTGCATTGCGAGTTGTTCTTTAGCCAGTAGGTGTGGTATCTGTCTGGTCAGGTGTGTCCAGTTCTCTTCGTGTTTTGACCCTTGTGGGATGTTTCTATCTGGGATGGTGATGGTTTCCTGTTTGGGTGATGTTGCTGTGCTCGTTTCCAGGTTTGCAGCACTTTGCCTTGGGTGTTGTGAGTCTTTTTTCTTTCTCCATGTTTATCCAGTATGTTCGTTTCTGTGTTGGTGGGCTTGATGTTTTGTGTTGTCTACATGCAGTTGGAGTCCTTGTTGGTTCTTTGGGAACAGGGACATGTTACTTTTTTTGACCTCTGTTCTCTAGTTATATTCCTTTAGCCTGGTAGCTAGTGCTGTGAGCCTTTTGGTTTAGCAGTTTAGGGCTTAGATGGGAGTCAAGTCACTGGTATTTTTCATGCGATTTCGAGTCTTATCTTATTTCTACACCAACTTCTTTTCCAGCTGCGAATCTCGTCAATATGTGTGATCTCTATCTCTCCACCTCATTTTCGAGGTGGGTACTACTGTTGTTCTTTCTTTGTCGTTGTAGCAAGCATCTCAGGATTTACCGAGAGCACTTCTGTATTGTGGCTATCTTTATTACCAGTTCTTGTTTTATGTCCTGTGGTTGGTTTAGTAGGTGTATGAGGGCTCTATTGCTCTTTAAATATATGGATGTACTTTCTCTACTGAGCCTTTGGTAATCTCGTTCTCGAGGATTGACTGTGCTAGTTTCTCATTGAATCTTTGCCTTTATATCACTTTTGCTGTGCTCTGCAATGGTGTGGGTCTGTCTTAATTTTATGTAGTTTTGTTTGGAGTGAAGTTTTCTAGCTTCACGTGTGGGCCTGCACTATCTCACTTGTTTTTCCACGGTTTTCCTTGAGTCTTGCGGATTAATGTTGGGTCGTCTATCTCAAGGCTGTGAAAGCGCTTCTCGTTTACTATGGCTGAAGCGTTTGGGTAAACTAGCTGTTTCTCTGTAAGTGTGGGGTGGTCTTTTGTCCATTCACGTCCCCTCATATAGATTTTGTCATAATATCCCTCTCGTTTTAGTGTTAGTGTTGTAGTATGC
Organism: Chelonoidis abingdonii; assembly: GCF_003597395.2. Taxonomy (NCBI): domain Eukaryota; kingdom Metazoa; phylum Chordata; order Testudines; family Testudinidae; genus Chelonoidis; species Chelonoidis abingdonii. Next base: position 256,273,502 of record NC_133770.1, on the reverse strand, counting down.
ATTCATTTCATTCCAGGTTTCTCTTTGTTCGTCCATGATTGGTTTGTTCCATGTGCCCCATTTATTCGTCGATTGTCCTGTTCTTCAACCATCTGGCATCGACTTGTTAATCCGGGCTACGTCCGAGGT
>NC_133770.1:256206342-256273344 GCF_003597395.2 Chelonoidis abingdonii | reverse complement strand
GGCATGAGTCTCCTAGTTCGTGTCACTCTCATATTTGAGGTAGGCAGGTGAAGCGTTAGGGGGTCTTTTGCCCAAGGACCCCTACTGGAAAGTTGGGTACCAACCAGGATTTGAACCCCGGTCTCTCATATCAAAGGGCAGCGCTCTTATATATATATTCCCACAAAATGATACCAGTCCCTATTTGTGACTGTGATGCTAATATATTTCTGAAGAAAGTATTATAAATGGAAGTAGTATATCAAAATGAGCACACAATCCTTATTCTATCTTCATTCAGCATATTGCCTCAAATCTCCTGACTGGAGCTGATCGGATAAATTTGTAAGTAACTGTTCAATGTATTTTGCACCTTTTTTCCTGTTTCTATGTGAACAATTTTTGAAATTTAATATTTACAGATATTTTTTGTTATTTATACATTTCTTCAATGAATAAGTTTTGTGGGTCATTCACAGCTCATTCTGAATACTTGAAATTTGGAACTCATGTTGGGTTGGTTATTGAAGACATTTATTTGTTTAGGTTTAAACAAGAAAAATAATTCTTATACAAAAAAATGATAGGCACCCTAACAGTAAACTTATTGTATGTAAGTTTCATGTTATATTTCTTCTATTCCTGATTGGATGAGTTGGGTAACTATCTACATTTTGAGAGATATTTTTGGATATAAAATAAGTAGTCTATATTTGCACTAAGTGTGCAATTTGCCTTTGACCAATAGCATTCAGGGTAAAAAAATGTTTCTTCTAAGTAATTGTACTAATAAAGTTCATTGACTAGAGTATTTGTGGAAAATCAACCAGCCACTTAAAAATTCAAGTGAATATTTGTGGGAAGCTTTTGTAACATTCACCCAACTGTAATTGTGACATTATCACATCATGAAGGACACCATTCTGGAAGAGGCTTGCAGTCCTAGAGCTAGTCTTCCCAAGTATATAGAGAGGGGTAAGACCAACTGCTTCCCCATCCGCACTACATCCTGAAGTGCGGGTTCTCTTGATGTAGAGTCACAATATCAACATCATGACAACACAGTTTCAAAGGACACTGACACCTTGGTTTACCCCCGAGTCTTGCCTTTTGGGTTCATCCAGGACTAATCAGTATGTTGCAAATATGTCACTGCAGCTGGTTTCTTTGACCCATACAAGTTAAAGAATATTTGGCATATTAAATATCAAATAATAATGTATCATGGATACTCTTCAATACCCAATCCAGTATATAAATTCCTATGTTCTTGTACCTTGATAAGACATCTGTGCTGATTTTGTGCTTCAAAGGGCAATGTATATGGACCAAGTTCAACTCTGGGGTAAGTCTAAGATATTAATGGTGTTCCATCAGCAATTAATTTGGGCCTACATGGTTTAAAATATTTTCATAAGATCCAAGTAAAAACAGAAAACCCCGTGAGCTATTTTAAATAATAAAATAACTAGTAAATAAAAACATCTGATAGATGATTAAGCTCCACATATTGAGCTTTTATTAAAAGTACTGGATGTACCTTTAAGGGAGAGCTTGCATGTTATCAACATTTATTTACATATCATGCCTGACTGGGAGCACTAAGGAAATGCAGAGAGGAGGCAATCGAGTCAGTCTGATAATTGTTTAGGAGGAGAGGGCAGGGGACTCATTTCTGCCAGTTTTATTTACCTTTATACAGTGTTCTGCTTCTTCAAAACAGATGTTATTAATCCCTCCTCCAAAACAAAATTATATGCATTGGTTGGGAGTTTGACATTGCAAGGCAGGCAGGTGTCAATGACTGCTCTGGTAGAAAGGAGATTTCAGCCCACACATTTTTCATAAGAGGTTTCCTGAGAAGATTTGGACACCTCTAACATGCATATTCTGAACACATCATATATGGCATATGCCAGCTTTAGAGGTAGACTCAGAACAAAGTATAGTAACTGTAAAAATGAACATTTTGGGAAGAATATTTGTTCTCTCTGTGAGTTGGTCACTGGATTTAGAATCTCTGTTTCTCACTATGGTTCCTTTGGCAGATCTAGATGAGCATGGGTCCCTGTTGGAGACTGCCCAAGGCCCTCTTACCCTTCCCTCACTGGCGTCTGGGGTGAGCCAATTGCATGAGATGGGAGCATGCTAAGAGTGCGCTTCAGTAAGTCCAATGGATGGTGCCTTGGAAGCAGCTGACTTGCCCACTCCCCACCCCCCCCAAAAAAAAAACACCAACAAAAAAAACCCCAAAACCCCAACAACCCTATGATCCACTTGTGTAAGGAATCCCATCTGGATGAAATCCAAGGGAAGAAGATTGTGCATTTACTAAAAACTGATGTGATTTTGATCCAGTAGCTCAGTGGGAAACACAGAGAAAGTCAAATGAAAACAGTTTGCTTCCTTGTCTTTTATGAGATGAAACTCTGAACTAGAGACACTTGTTTTTCCCATCATCTTTTCACAAACTTACCTGCACAAAGTGCTTTCTACTCGACATGTTTTTGAATAGTTTTATTCAGTTTTTTTTAGGGCTTAATCCAGCAAAGCCTCATTGAAGCAATTGTTAACATTGACTGGAGCACGACTATGCCTTGGAGTACGGAGTACTCATTGGAACAAGGCTTTGTAGGTTTATGCCCCAGATCCCTAGTAGAAAATAGCATGCAGAGTCAAGGTTTTGTGGACTTTAACCCTTCGCTCAGCTTTCAGCAGCTAGATCACACTATACATAAGATGAAACTAACAGGATAATTAAACAGCCTGAATGTAGCAAGGGGGAATATTTCAGTAACAAATATTGCTATCCACACACAGCAACAGAATGTACTAAAGTAAACGAAATGATGACATAATTATAGTCGTTCCAGTTACGTTAATTAGGCTGTCTATACACTTCATTGATAAGCAACTGTGCCACAAAGAAGTGCCGTAAGTTCGATATTTCCTCTTTTAGCAGCTTTGTCGTGCATATGCTGCTGTTCTAGTCTTGGTTACGCTAACCCTAAGCAAAAATAAAAGAATGGTATGGTGCATATCACTGCAGAGAAAGCATAAGATTCAAGTGGAATGAACCAGTCTGATTTTTATGACAGCCTTGGAACAGACTAACAGCATAACTCCTCCCCAAGCCAGCTTCCCAAATAAACCAACAGAAAATTCAACCTGGGTCTTAGGGAGCCCTTTACACCTGTGCTCCACAACCTACTATAGTTTCCAGTTATTTGAGGCACGATTCAAGGGGCTGTTTTTTTATCACAGCTGTTCAAGATCGTTTAACAAAGTTTTTATGCCCAAAATGGCCTTTTAAAAAAAATGAAACATTCTGCAAAAAAGATGATTCTTTAAAAAAAAACATTGTTTTCTGTGAAATTTGGCGTGAGGGGTTAAATTAAAAATATTACTTAAATGGTCATCAAAGGAAGCTTTTTGGTTAAGACAACGATCCAGAAAGAGTTTTGTCAACATTTAAAAAAATATTTTAGGGAAAATGTCTAAGACAATTGTGTGAAATAATTCAACACAACCAAACCCGAAGAACGCTGTTCTGCAAACCCAAGTGAAAAAATCTAAGAATTCAGAACCCTGTGAAATACTACCAGCTCTGGTTTTGATACATCAAGCCTTTCATTGCTTGGGTCCTTGGGATCGCTAATCATTATTTACTTTGGCCGTTAAGATCACTTGGGATGCTTGAGCTGACAGTATGCTGCATGTTTGACTGCAGCTGAGGGCAGGGTAACTCATACCCCTATTTAGTTCAAAAGAAATCAAGTGTGTTGACTTTCGGAATATGTTGTAAGGTCTATCTACTCTGCCATTTTTTTCCGTGGGGTGAAGAGGTTTCCATGGGTGAGAAATATGCTTTTTATTTTGTGACTAGTGAACCCAATTCTCCATTATCCTGCCTCTCCTGTAGTCACTTATACTCGTGCATGGAAAGTATGAAACACCACTCTGATTTGGTAGAGGCTTGTGACCATTTTGCAGAGGTGAAAACAAACATGTAAGCTTGATTTTCTACTGCCTGGTCCGCTGCCTTTTTTGCATGAGTACTTAAATGCTAAGGGCCACATCTTGAGCTGGTGTGAGTTGACATAGCTCTACTGATTTCGGTGGAGGTTTATTAATTTACACCAGCTAATATCTGGCCCAATGATGCACCACATGTAAAAATCTGGAATATTGCAAAGGAGAATTAGGCCCAGAATTGTGTGAGAAAGTGAAATTCTTCATGGAAACATGTTATAATATACGTTAATAAAGTTAGAGGAGGGTGAACATAAACATTCTCCTCAACACTTAGCCCACGTCTGTGCAAGGTGGATCATCTTTTATCTAGTTCCATCAGCAGGTGGTCTCTCCTTTACATATTAACACTATAGGGGTAATTCTGTATTGTAGATCTTTCTCTCCTACAGCACCGCTGTATGTTGCTTTTACTTTGGGGAGTACAGGTGCTTACGTTTGTTTTTGCCAGTGGGTTCTCCTGTCTGACCCTCTCCCCCATGCCAGCGGCAGGCAGGGCCTCAGGAGGAAAAGGATGGATGGGGGTGAGGCCTCAGGAGAAGCATGGGTGGAGCAGGAGGCGGGGCCACGGTCTGTGCACTGGGGCCCACAAAACATTAATCTGGTCTTGCCATTGCTGAGCACCCCCTATGTTTTTTTTTTTTTCAGTGAGTGCTTGTGAACCGGAGCACCCACAGAGTCAGCGCCTACATTGGAGAGGATTCTACTGCTCGCCTCACTTCCTATGAGTCAAGCATCAACAATTCGTGAGATTATTTTTTTTATAAAAGTTGTAATTTTAAGCCAGTGTTGGATTCTTTTTATTTGCCTTCTTTTTCTGCGCCTTTAGGATTCACTCAGATCACGTTCACTCAGATCAAGCTTTTCTCAGCAATAGGCTAGAAACTTAATTTAAAAAAAAAAAAAGAAAACTGAGTTTTTTTCACATAATCACTTCCTTCCCAGAGCTTGGACTTTAAGAAAATCACCAAATATAATGAGACTCACAATAAAACCATGAGAGCTGGCATCACTGTGTCTGCTCTCCATGTTGCCAGTTAAGAGTCCCAAGACTCTGCTTTGCTATTGCACTGGTAAACACTGATGTTCTTATTGCTTTACTCAAAAAATAGTGCTAAGAAAACATAAGATTTTTTTAAAAAACCTGTGGAATACTGGTTGATTTGTAACAATAAGGACAAATGTTCTATTGGACTTTTATTTAGTATAGTTTGCAAAAAATCAGGAAAACCGGTCACTTTCTGCAGAAATTATGAGTTAAAATCCCAAGTTTTTGGTCAGATCTATGCAAAATGTGCCCAATCATGCAAAGGCATAGTGCTTATGACTCTGAGTAAACAGTCCCATTGAAGTCAAGCACTGTTCCTAGGAGTAAAGGTTCAGACTGCTTGACTCTGTATGTATATAGATGTGAAATAAACAATGTGAGGTCTTTGAACAATAAGAAAGGAGGGTATATCAGTCATTATACCATTTAAAAATGGACAAAGCTCTACAACACAATGCTGCGCTGATTAACTCTGTAACTTAGAAAGTCATCTCAAGCACCTTTCTTTCTATATTATTTCAAAAATCTGTAGTACTAGAAGCTTTAGATTTCAAGTGTGCCTCAGTGTTGCATACCCAACTTGAGATACTGTAAAGGGCCCTGGTTTTCAGGGGTCTCAGTATTTCATGAAAATCAGACCCTTTACGATGTGCCATAACCAGGACACCCAAAACTTGAGATACCCAAAAAACCATGAGTCCCATCTGAAAATCTTGGCTCTCATGTCTTTCTGAGGTATGCATGCCAAGGCAATGAACATAGAATGAGCCATAGACCATAACAATGTAGAAAGTATACCTCGCCAAATTATTCTAAACTGGTCTACTTTATTAACACAGATAGCTCACTAAGGTTTGGTTCACTAAAGCTACTTTCTGCATAGTAGGTTAACTGCTCCTGAGCTGGGAATATGAGTTTATCAAATAACAACAGCAGCAGAAAAAATCCTACTTTTCAGTGTCTCCAGCTTAAACATTAATGTTAATAATTCCTGATCTAACTGGTAGGCTCAAAAATAAATAAAACTCTACTCTAGGCTACACAAATAAAGGGTCTCGATCCTGCAGGCAGATGAGCATCTCCTTTGATTTGCTGAACAACTCTCAGGAGGCACTCAGTAAGTCCTTTCCCTAATGGCATGCCTGAAAATTTGAATCATAACTAAATGTGCATGTGGCATTTTTCACAATATATTGTGTTTTGTGGTTTCAATTATCATCATAAGCACCATATTTAATCTGTAGTTCGACGTGAAAATGTTTATATAGTTTTACATTATGGCTTAGTAACACATAAACATTTAGGCATAAAAGAAAGATCAAGGCCAGCCCTAGGTTTTATGAAACCTTATGTCAGACATCTGGACAGCTATCCCAGCTCATTCCCTGCCTGTGACTAGGCCACCCAACCGCCTCGTAATTCTGACATCACCTTCTCTACTGCTAGCAGAGATCAAACCTTTCTGGAGTGCATATTAGCCCACTAGCTTTCCAGGTGAACAAGGGAAACAGGGAGAGGAGCCAGTAGGAAAAGATGTTAATACAGTGTGGAGCCCACCAGAGCTCAGCTAATAACAATAATGAGTAATTATGGAATGACAAGTCTTTGCTCATAGTTAAGGCTAAAATTAGCTTTCCGTACTAACTCTAATATATGTCTGGCATACTGCCTAGCTCATTCGATATGCTAATTCCAGAGCATATTTTATCCCTGATTGGGATCCCAAGTTGTTATAATAATATCTAGAAAGGTGCAGGGAGGCTTAGCTGCCAGGAAGAGGCAGCACTGGTCAAAGAGCTAGGATGAGTTGTCAGTGGCACTTTCAGACATCTGGCACCTGGGTTCAGTGTACCTGGGCTCAATTTAAATTACCATCCAGAAGTCTCTGTGCTCACTCAGCTGGTATGTGAACAATTCAGCATCTTTTCTCTGCTAACATGGGATGAAATTTGCACAAGGACATTCTTTATCTGAAGACCTCTGGTTCTTTTTGCTTCCAGCAGGCCATACAATACTGCAAGAATAGTCACTCATGGTATTTTAGCATTTCTGCTTCCAGTCCTGACTTAAACCAAGAAGGAGAGAGGAAGTCAAAATGCAACTTTACTAATTATTTAATTTCATTGACCAAATATTTCTGAGCCTCAAAAAAGGGTTGAATTTAGTTCTAGACAAAGATTTGACTCAGTCCTTACTTTAGCCAGACTGGCTCATCCATGGCTAATGTGGACATATACCTGCTATCCCACAACACAGTTTATTCCAGGCTTCTCTTTTATTGCAGCCAACATGCATCCAGTGCACTGCATCATCATCTTCATCAGTCAATGCAGGGTACTTTGGCATATACCATATTTTTCCACCAGTAGGAAAATAATAGGCATAATCTGGCAGAGACTAACTATATCATTGCTTAGGCAATGGGCTGCAAAAGGTGCCATTTCTAGTCAGCAGGACTCACATACAGAGTATCTCATGAGCTGCATTATGAAGCCTATAAAGGCTTTACATTGCTCACACAAACAGGCAGAATTCCAACTATTCTTTCCTTCTGATTTGAACTATTACAACTGCAGGACATTTGAGTTGTTAAAGGTATCATAAAATATCATGGGCAATGGGCTATATAGCAGTGGCTGAAATGTTCTTCTGCATACAACTGATGTCAGGGTTCCTACATGCTTATTTGCCTTAAGCTGTTCTATCACACATAAACAAATTCCATCACTGTACATTTGCCTGACTGTGACGGGACATCTGCCCCACACTTGCCCTGATAGGTTAAAACCAAGCCTGGAAGGCTGAAAGGAACCAGCCAATTAGGGCGGCAGCTGGACTAGCCAATCAGGGCCACATAAAAGGAAGCTGCAGGCCAGAGCAAGTCAGTCTGCTGCAGGAAGCCCAAGGGAGGGAACTGGCTTCCTAGAGGGCTGTGGAGACTAGCACCATGAACAGGGTTGCTAGGACTTGCAGGCCTGAGGCCCTGGGAAGAAGGTGAAGGAGCCAGAGGCAGAAGCGGAAAATGCTGGGGCTGTGGGGAAGTGGTCCAGGGAACTGAGACAGACTGGTGGAGAAAGAAAACAGGGGCAGGAGGCAGGGGCAGCTCTAGGGATTTTGCCGCCCCAAGCACGGCAGGCAGGCTGCCTCAGGCGGTTGGCCTGCGGAGGGTCTGCTGGTCCCGCAGCTTTGGCGGACCTCCTGCAGGCATGCCTGCGGGAGGTCTGCCGAAGCTGCGGGACCAGTGGACTCTCTGCAGGCAAGCTGCCGAGGGCAACCTGCCTGCCGCTCTCGCGGCGCTGGCAGAGCGTCCCCACAGCTTGCCGCCCCAAGCACGTGCTTGGCGTGCTGGGGCCTGGAGCCGCCCCTGGCAGGAGGAAGCTGTTGTTTACAGGTTCCCTAGGCAGGGACCCAGAGTAGTGGGTGGGCCTGGGTCTCCCCTCACCACTGAAGAAGTGGCGAGGCTATGGACTGCCAAGCCGCTGCAAGGAACGGCTAGACTGTTGTGGAAGGAGTCCCCTGGAAGGGGGGTACCTTGATTGTGATGCTGCCAGAGGGCTGTGCCACGAAGCAGAGGCGGTTAGACTGGAACTGCAGTAGTTCTGAAGGTGGAGACAAAGTCAGGAGAGCCACCACCACCGGAGGGCACACCTGCTGACCAGAGCTAATTCCTGAAATGGCCAGCAGGAGACGCCAATGTGATGAGTGACCCGTGACTTTGACCATCAGAGGAAATGCAGGGAGAGAGAACAACAGGAAAGTGACTCTGCCTTCCTGGCACTTTTATAGCAATATAGAATTTTATTCAGTGTGTTAGGGAATGATGAAGTGACTGATTCACCCTGAGTCACTTCCTGTTATAGCCTTATTGGGTGAAATACCTAGTTAGTCTTGCTGATCTGGCATAAAAATAGAACTTGAAAGGCTAATCGTAACAGCACCATCTTATGGCTCCCAGATAATATTCACAGGCCTGTGGCTGCCATTTGTTGTTATGTAATGTGTGTGTCAGTAAGAACTCTAAAAGAATATTTAATTGGAACATGATTATTTGTTAGATTTCAGGGTTTATTAGAAGATGACAGATTGACTTTTGCAGGCTTGATTCTATAAGCCATCAGCCCAAAATGGAACAAAAATTGGATAAGTTCAGTTATGCTCTGAAAATAAAATATTCTGGAGGATGTTCTTTAGTGCAACAGAACTTTAGCAGCAGATTTTGATGCAGGATTCTTGCCTGGTATGAACATATCATACAGCATTCTACTTTGGAGATAAAGAGAAATCAAAGTACATTACTGCTGTGAAGACTTCCCTACCCTGAAATTTAAGTGTCTGAACCAAAGGCCAGCAGTTGGGTTAGCTGATCTAGGATTGTGTGGCTATAAGTGAAGAAAGGGACAAAATATGTTCAGCAGTATTTCAGTTAAACAGCCATGGCTGGGTGAAGTGGTACTGAATATGTTTGTGTCCTCGTAAATATTTAGGATACTGCTAAACTGTGTTAAATTAACACAACTGATGCTGGCCATGTTCAGACATAGTTACATTTTGTAGCATAGACAAGACTTGATATAGTACAGTGGTTCCCAAACTGGAGTTTGAAAACCCCGGGGGTTCATGAAATGTTACAGGGGGTACTTGGAAAAAAATTTCCTAATGGTGAACAGAGCTGTCCCTAGGAACCCCGGGCAGCACAGGGCCAGCAGCCTGGAGCCCCTGGACCTCCAGAGCTAAGAGGATCAAAGCAAGCGTATCTATCACACTGAGGAGATTTAAACTTCAAGACTTCTTATAAGAAATGGAAAGGGAGGTGGATATTTTTTGTTGTTTTTCAAATTAAATAGGCAGCTAGTATTGTTTTTAAAATTATTATAATGAACAAGATTAAGCTTTGTTGTAACATGCATTGTTTGTCTGGACTGCTCAAGACCTGAATGCTTGTGTAGGAGGAACCCTTTGAGTTGGCTTCTTAAATACCTTCATGCTGTTTCACATGTGATATTCTTTGATGAAACATAGGAGCCTTGTCTTATAACAGGCTTATTCAAAATGATACAAGCTACAAAAGTGAGATCCTGGAAGACTGTTGCCATTTTCATAATGTAATAAAAATACTATAATGATAGATAAGAACATAAGAATGGCCCTCCTGGATCAGACCAAGGGTCCGTCTAGCCCAGTATCCTTTCTGGTGCCAGTGCCAGGTGCCCCAGAGGGAATGAACAGAACAGGTAATCATCAAGTGATCCATACCCTTTTGTTCATTCCCAGCTTCTGGCAAACAGAGGCCAGAATCACAATAATAATTAGTGTGTAATAAGCATGTCATAAAAACAAATTTTATATTTCCAAGATCGCTACTTTTATAATTTATACTCAGGTAAACAAAATCCCTGAAAATATTCACTTTTAGGAGGGGGTTTGTGAGACTTGCCATTTTAGTGAAAGGGGTTCACAGGTTATTAAAGTTTGGGAACCACTGATGTTGTAGATATATTTTCACATATAGGCACATTGCAAAAACTCCAGGAAAACATTTAAGTAATCTTCAAGGGCAAACTCACAAGGAGAGCACCATCCCTCGCAACAACCTGAGACAGATGCTGAACTACTTGAGGCTTAGTTCCTTGAGGCACTTTTTGTACTATAAAGTAGCACACCTGGAAGACCTTCAGCATCTGTTTTTCTTAAAGTAATATCAAGATGTCCAAATGTTCTTCAGTATTGAAGAATAAATGCATCAGAAAATAGAATCTACAATTAGTTCAGCAGGGTGTACTATGCATAAATCACTGATGACTGAATTCTGATCTTTGTTACACATAGCACTGATATGGCTGAAAAATAGGAACATTGTTCAAAAATACAATAGAATGGAAGACTTGTATTGATATTTTTCAGAGGATTGAGGCAACGTTAGTCCTAAAGCTAGTGACAGAGATCGGGAATTGCTTTTGTTGAGCACTGATAGCCAAGAATCTTAGACCTAAACTGACAACAGCTCAGAATTTTTTTTTGCCAAATTTCATTTGTATGATTGTTAGAACTGGTCAGAAAGTGGAAATCCCTTTCAAGTTTTTAAAATTATTTTTATCTTCAGTCATGAGGAAAAGTAAAATACACAATATTTTTGATGGAAAGGGATTTCCAGAAAAAGCTATAGATGCTAAGGCCGGAAGGGATCATTATGATAATCCTGAACAACACAGGCCACACAACTTCCCCCTGTAAATCCCTTTGGAACTACAGCATAGCTTTTAAACAAAATCCAATCTTGATTTAAAAATTGCCAGTGATGGAGAATCCTTCATGATTCTGGAGTAAATAGTCCCAATGGTTACTTACCCTCACTATTAAAAAGTTACACCTTTTTTCCAGTCTGAATTTATCTTGTTTCAACTTCCACCCAGTTGGCCCCTGTTATATCTTTCTCTGCTAGACTAAAGTGCTCATTATTAAATATTTGTTTCCCGTGTAGATATTTATAGACTGAACACATCACCCCTTAACCTTCTCTTTGTTAAGCTAACTAGATTGAGCTCCTTAAGTCTATTACTATAAGGCAAATTTTCCTATCCTTTAATCATTATTGTAGCTCTTCTCTGAACGCTCTTCAGTTTATCAACATCCTTCTTGAATTGTGGACACCAGACCCATACACAGTATTCCAGCAGCGGTCACACCAGAGCCAAATACAGAGATAAAATAACTCTACTATTACAGATTCCCATTTTTATGCATCCCAGGATCACATTAGCCCAGGGATTGGCAACCTTTGGCACCTGGCTTGCCAGGGTAAGCACCTTGGCAGGCCAGGCCAGTTTGTTTACCTGCCACATCAAGAGGTTCGGCTGATCACAGCTCCCACTGGCTGTGGTTCGCCATCCCAGGCCAATGGGGGCTGCGGGAAGTGGCGCGGGCCAAGGGATGTGCTGGCCGCTGCTTCCCACAGCCCCCATTTGCCTGGAGCGGCAACTGCGGACAGTGGGAACTGCGATCGGCCAAACCTGTGGACACAGCAGGTAAACAAACTGACCAAGCCCGCCAGAGTGCTTACCCTGGCAAGCCACATGCAAAGGCTACCAATCCCTGCATTAGGCCTTTTGGCCACAGAGTTAAATGGGGACCTCACATTAAGCTGATTATTCACCATGACACCAAATCTTTTTCCAGAGTCATTGCTTCACAGAGCTTTCAGATTTGGTAGAAACAAAATGAATTTTACTGCTTGCCAGCTGCCATCTCAGCATACAGGCATGTTTCCCATCTTTGGCTTGCTGGCTGACTATCTGTAATTTTTATCTGTATCACAAAAGCACTCAGAAGGCCCCAATTGATTAAGGTGCTAGGCACTGTGCAAACACATAGTGGGAGACCAGAGATGGTTCTGCCCCAAGAAGTTTATAATATAAAAAGAGGAGTCACAGGGTGGGAGGAGAAACAGAAGCCAGGAAGGAGAAGAGGCATCACTGCTCACTTGAGCCCTACCTGAGCCCTGCTTTCCCTTCTACGCAAGGCTGGCATCGTTGCTTGTCCCTCACATCTTCCTCTGCACCCGACTTTTGCTGAAGTGGGCATTTGTCCTGTTTGCTCTTGCCAACTACTCGAGCTGGCAAGACCAAATAGGACAAATGCCCACTTTTGCCAAAAAAAAGTCAGGACAGCTGAAATAGGGCTTAAAAGAGGCACTGGACTGGCCAAAATGGAATGTATGGTCACCCTATTTATATATATATCTGCAGGAAATGTGCCTAAAAGGTGTTTAAACTAGGCATGTCAGGGGGAGTTGATAAACAGGTTTTCTCCAGGCAAAATGAGTCCCGAACTGCTGAGAAGCAGCCATACAAAAAAGGACTCAGACTGGGGCAATGTAGAAAAATGAAACTATGCCCGAAGCCAAACAGGAGTGATACCACACAGATACCTCAGGAGCAATATGGCTCACAAATTATTTGGTTGCTACAATGCTATGTAAGACCCTCCACTGGAAGTCACTGAAGGCAGGGGGGAAGGATAGGAAGAGAGACTCAGAGACTGGCTTTATAGGCTGGTAATCGGGAACGCTCTTGGGATGGAGGAGATCTGGCTTGAGTTCCTGCTTCACATCAGGCTGAGCAGGGACTTGAATGCAGCGAGGGCCCTGACCACTGAGCTATTGGCTATGATGTAACTGGTTGTGCATGCTCTCTCTCACCCTCCCCACTCGCCCTCAATCCTGGACCTGGGAAAACAATGTGTTTCCATGCAGTATAGGAAATGAACAGGAAGAACTTTAAATGCTAGTTAATAAACACAACTATAACACAGTTGGGATCACAGACACTCGGTGGGATAATACACATTACTGGAATATTGGTATAGAAAGTACAGCTTGCTCAGGAAGAACAGGCGGGGGGAAAGGAGGAGATGTTGCCTTATATATTAACCATGGCACTGAGGTTGAAATGGAAACAGGAGACAGACTTGTTGAAAGTCTCAGGGTAAGGATAAAAGAGGTAAAAAAAAAAAACACCCCAAGGGTGATGTGATGATAGAGTTCTACTAAAGGCCACCTAATCAGGAAGAAGTGGTTGATAAGGCTTTTTTTAAACAACAAACAAAATCATCCAAAGCATAACACTTGGTGGTGATGGGGGACTTCGACTACCTAGAAATCTGTTGGGAAAATAATGCAGCAGGCATCCAGCAAGTTCTTGGAATGTATTGGAAACAATTTTTTAGTTCAGAAGGTGGAGAAAGCTATAGGAGGAGAGGCTGTTCTAGATTTGATTTTGACAAATAGGGAGAAACTGGTTGAGAATTTGAAAGTGGAAGGCAGCTTAGGTGAAGTGATCATGAAATCAAGTATCAGAGGGGTAGCCGTGTTAGTCTGGATCTGTAAAAGCAGCAAAGAGCCCTGTGGCACCTTATAGACTAACAAACGTATTGGAGCATGAGCTTTCGTGCACTACATGCATCCGACGAAGTGGGTATTCACCCACGAAAGCTCATGCTCCTAAACATCTGTTAGTCTATAAGGTGCTATAGGACTCTTTGATCATGAAATGGTAGAGTTCATGATTTTAAGGAATGGGAGGAGGGAAAGCAGCATAATAAAGATAATGGATTTCAGGAAGGCAGACTTTAGCAAACTCAGGGAGTTGATGGGAAACAAGTCTAAGGGAAAAAACAATAGAAGACAGTTGGCAGTTTTTCAAAGAAACATTGTTAAGAGAACAAGAACTATCTATCCCACTGCGTAGGAAAGATAGGAAGTATGGCAAGAGACCACCTTGGCTTAACCAGGAGAGCCTCAGTGATCTGAAACTCAAAAAAAGAGTCCTACAAAAAGTGGAAACTAGGTCAAATTACAAAGGATGAATACAAACAAATAACATAAGTGTGCAGGGACAAAATTAGAAATTCCAAGGCACAAAATGAGTTTAAAGTAGCTCTAGCTAGTAACAAGACAACATTCTACAAATACATTAGAAGCAAGAGGAAGGCCAAGGACAGGGTAGGCCCATTACTCAATAAAGGAGGAAAAACAATAACAGAAAATGTGGAAATGGCAGAAGTGCTAAATGACTTTTTTGTTTCAATTTTCACCGGACAGGTTAGTAGCGATCGGACATCTCACATAGTGAATGCCAGTGAAAATGAGGTATGAGCAGAAGCTAAAATAGGGAAACAACAAGTTAAAAATTATTTAGACAAGTTAGATGTGTTCAAGTCACCAGCACCTGATGAAATACAGCCTAAAATACACAAGAAGTTGACTGAGGAGATATCTGAGCCATTAGTGATTATCTTTGAAAAGTCATGGAAGACAAGAGAGACTTATAGTGCCCACTATAAAAAGCAAAATAAGGTCAACCCAGGGAATTACAGACCAGTCAGCTTAACTTCTGTACCCGGAAAGATAATGGAGCAAATAATTAAGCAATCCGTTTGCAAAAATACAGAAGATGATAAGGTGATCAGTAACAGTCAGCATGGATTTGTCAAGAACAAATCATGTCAAACCAACTTAACAGTTTTCTTTGATGTGGTAACAAGCCTTGTGGATGGGAGGAAGTGGTAGATGTGGTATATCTTGACTTTAGTAAGACTTTTGATACTGTCTTCCATAACCTTCTCATAAACAAACTAGGGAAACAGAACATAGATGGAGCTACAATATGGCAGGTGCATAACTGGTTGAAAAACCATTCCCAAAGAGCAGTTATAAGTGGTTCACAGTCAAGTTTGAAGGGCATATCAAGTGCAGCCCCTCAGGGATCAGTCCTGGGTCTGGTTCTGTTCAATATCTTCATCAATGATTTAGATAATGGTTTAGAAAGCACACTTACAAAGTTTGTGGACGATACCAACCTGGGAAAGGTTCCAAGTGCTTCAGCAGATAGCATTAAAATTCATAATGATCTGGACAAACTGGAGAAATGGTCTGAAGTAAATAGGATGGAATTCAGTAAGGACAAATGCAAAGTAGTCCATATAGGAAAGAACAATCAGTTGCACACATACAAAACGGGAAATAACTGCCTAGGAAGGAGTACTGCAGAAAAGGATCTGGGGGTCATAGTGGACCACAAGCTAAATATGAGTCAACAGTACAACACTGTTGCAAAAAAGCAAACATCAGCAGAAGTGCTCTAAGCAAGACATAAGAAGTAATTCTTCCACTCTATTCCATGCTGATTAGGCCTCAGCTGGAGTATTGGGTCCAGTTCTGGGTGCCACATTTCAGGAAAGATATGAACAAATTGGGGAAAGTCCCGACAAGAGCACTAAAATGATTAAGGGTCTTGAAAACATAACCTATGAGCAAAGATTGAAAAAAAATGGGTTTGTTTTCTGTGGAGAAGAGACGAAAGAGAGGGGACATAATAGTTTTCAAGGACATTAATGCTTGTTATGAGGAGGGAGAAAAAATGTTCCTGTTAATCTCTGAGGATAGGACAAGAAGCAATCAGATTAAATTGCAGTAAGTGAGGTGTAGGTTGGACATTAGGAACAACTTGCTAACTGTCATGGTGGTTGGGCACTGGAATAAATTGTCTAAGGAGGTTGTGGAATCTCCATTACTGGAGATTTTTAAGAGCAGATTAGACAAACATCTGTCAGGGATGGCCTAGATAATACTTTGTCCTGTCCCTGAGTGCATGGGACTGTACTAGATGACTTCTCAAGGTCCCCTCCAGTTCTATAATTCTACGAAAAGCTTCAGATTTGATGAATCAGCGTTTCCTGATGAAATAATGTTTTCTTGGAAAGTTCATGAATATAAACACTTTTCTTACCGTAACTGCAGTGGCTATGATGAGCACTACTGCAATGCATATGTAAGCTAAACCCAGACAAACTGATTTTTGCAAACTATGTTAAAAATACCACCCCCCCAAGTCAATTCCATGCTGAAGATTCAGTAATATGTACAACTGAAGAGCGCACACAGCCTTAACTATAGTGATGCTATAATAAATGACCCTTCTGAAACACAGCAACTGAATTCCATTGGTGTTATTAGAAAACTGTCTCTAGTAGTGAAGGAATGAACAAGAACAATATTGTTACTTATAATTCAGAGCTAGCTTGTATTAAAAAAATAAAAGACGTGGCATCAGGAAAATGTAATTAATTTGGTAGTGTAAGCCTTCATAAATTATCAAGTATTCCCAGTAGCGGTCCTGCAAAACTTACAGAGAACATGAGCTGCCTTTAAATTACTTAGTTTGTGTGCTACCAAAATTCTCTTAAGGTGGTGTGATACTGACAGTAATAAAGAGATTTAAGCTACTGCCATGGTTGACATGCCAATCCACCTTTAATTAAGACCATAATGTTCCTTTGGGCTATACATAAAACAGTAATCTGTGTCCAGAGGCTGTCACTCTCTTCTCTAATAGACTGCACCAGACAAAAATTAATTATAGGGGAAAGGTTGCTGCTCCAACTGGGACTGGAGCCTCTAGATTCCAAAGCAAATGTTTTGCTGTTGATCAAAATGAGCAGCTGCATTTGCAACAGCCAGTACAGTTTGTCACACTGCACTTAACCCTCACTTCCAGCATTAAAATCAGTAAATGTGCTGCCTAAGGGGAGATTTTAACATTTTTATTTATTAATTCATGGTCAGTTTTATAGTGGCCACCCCCTTAGCATATGAGAGATTGTTTTTTGGAGTGATTTTGCCTGCCAGGCAAATTGGGAAAAAACTATTTGAAGAATGAGAATAAAAACTTCAAACCAGAGGTACTGAGTTTGATATTCTTGCCTGTCAATGAGTTATAATTACACAGTACATCTCGGTGACTATTTCAAAACATTTTGCATTAATATTGGTTTCAATTTTTAAACAAATTAGCTTGAAAAGTGTGAGTACCCCTCTTGTGTTTGCTTTCAGCAAATATTGTATTGTAAATGATTTTACTAGCAGAGATGTTTGCAGGGGAAATAAACTTTAAGCAAATTTTGCAGAATATTCCTTAAAAGCAAATGTGAAGTCTTAAATGTGAAGCCTGAGTATTCACACCAGAAACTTCATTACAGGAGTTTGACTCATCCAGTCAGGAAACAGAACCATACCAAATGACTTCTGTGTCCAATCACAACAGTTTGAATATTAAATATTTACAATGAGGTTGTGATATTAAAGTTGTGAGTGCTTTTGATTTCTCACTTGAACAGTTGTTCATGGATACTGAACCCTCTCACATGAGAGGAGTATTAATGTTTTGTAACGCTGAACCATCTTAAAAAACAATCTCTTCCCAGTATATCTGTGTGTCACACCCCAATTACATTCAGCACTTACCTTTACTCAAAGACAATTCTAGTGTTGTGAGTCTTGTGCCACCATTACATTCACTGCTCAGTAGCTCACTTCCTGCACTTTGTCTAGGTCCAGGGTATCAACAAGACAGCATGGATAAGGACAAAAATACTTAATACCTGGCATAGTATCAGAATGAAATTGATTAGGACTTATTTTCACTATGAAATGGCTTCCAGGCATGAAGCAGATCTGTGCTTGAACTTGGCACTGCTATGTTTGTTACTGTCAAGAAAAGAAGAACAGAGAAAGACAAGCAACAGTATTTTACAAATATGTAGGATGAAATAAGAGATGCAGAGATGGAGAAGAGAAGAGACAAACTAAACTGTAAGTGAAAAACAACTGAATACAGACTAAAGGGAGGAGACACCCATGATAGTCCTGCCATGGACTTGCCACATGGTTTCCTACAGAGAATCACAGACATCAGCAGAAGTCCGAGTTGAGCTACCAAAATTATCTGATTTGTGTGACCCTTCTAAGTAGCATAAAAGCAGCATGATACAGAGGGAAAACTACATTTGCAAACAGTTTCTGAAGTGAATTCTCCCATGTATATTGTTGCACTTGGATGATATTTACTTTGACCCTTTCCTGAAATTCTGGTGCCCTCTTTTCCTCTTGCAGGGTGCCAGTAACTCTCATTGACCCATAGGGAAAACTGTGCTAGCAGGGGTCCCTACTAGTCTGCAGTACCATCTGAGATGATTAAATGAACAATGAAACACAGCTGTGAATGTTCAGCAAGGTTACAGTTTGCAAGCTGAATAGTATTAGGGAGGAATTAAATATAAATGGAGTCAGTGTTCACAAGGGTAATGCAAATCAGATGCAAATAGGCTCTTATTTTATTTGTCTTTTTTGTTTTTTTCTGATAGTTAATTGATCAGGTGTTCAGCACTTATTTTAAAACTCAGTGCCGCTATTGTTCAAGAAATGGTTCTGGGAGTGAGAGCAGAGAAAGTTACTGTGAACCAAATGAGCCTGTGTCTTTGCCTGCAAATGACTACAAAATGCAAAGCAGGAGTCAAGCACACCATGGAAGTGCCCACTTCATTAAACATCACAGAAAGTAAGTGTTTGTTTATGAAGGCTTTTGTCCTGGTGGCACAATTCTGTTGTAGTTTCTGAACACCACCTGACTGTGATTTGCATCTCAAGAAAACAAACTCAAATGATGAACCTGAACATCACAGTATCTGTGCCTAGAGCTGGTCAGGAATTTTTGGGTTCAATTAGTTTTGAAAGAATGTTTTGCAGAATGGTGGGCGGGGGTCAAGATGATGAACTAAACTGACCACTCCTCTTTGCCAGTCTGATCATTCTTAAAAGTGAATCTACCTTACAACTGTTCTGCTATTATTTCCAAATAGCAGTTTGCACCCATGACTTCATGGGAAGGTTAGGGGGACAAGTCCTTTTCTTCACTGGGCATGGCTTCCCATTTTGCCAAAAGCAGCAGCAAGCAGCTAACTTCTCATTTTCCCCCATTCTAGGCTGAATGTTTAAAACCACTTCCACTGTCCTGAGCACCAGGAGCCCTCCCTCTCCTTCTCCAAAGCCCTCTCACCACTTCTTCAGTTCATGTTCCAGAGCTGAAATGGTCCTTCCCCACGGGACTAATTCAGAAAAATAAAATATAAATAAGAAAAGATCTGTTTGTAAATTCCTTTCAGCCAAGTTGTGCTGGCTTACACATTTGAAAAGGCGTGTCTGTGTTGTGCTGGTGATGCTCTCTATACATGAAAATAGGAGCTATTTTTTGTTTGTTTGTTTTCTGCCTGGAGATGGAACTTAAATCAGGCACAGGAGTCAAGCAGGCTGCTCAAGATATTGAAGTCACCTTGGGTGCGGGATCCACCACCTATTCTAGTTCTAGTTCATTGACATTATAGCTTAATTATCTTGTCCTGCTTATTTGAACAACAAGATAATTAAAAGGCACTGTCAATGGAACAGAACATTGGCACAGGCGAGTAGCCTCTGCTGCTAAATAAATGCTAAAGGCATTTATCACACAAACATCAGTGCAACACTAGAATGTTTATTTCCTATGCATTAGACAGGGATCATGAGACAGTACTGAATCCCATTGGCTTTATAACTATTGGCCCTACAGGCATACAGAGTGAAATGTGCACTGTTACTACTGCCGGAGATTGTATGTGCTCATCTCCTGCTGGTGGGCACCCATGGAGCAGAGAAGTAATGGTTCTTGGTTTATGGTTCAAGTGTAATTACATCTGGAAAATCATGTTGGATTTGGACTCCACATTGCCAAAAGATGTGACAGATATTATATATGACAAATTCAGTATTGCCAACCCCAAATGTTCAAAAATCACAAGTCAGGCTTAGCAAAAATGACAAGATTGGCTTTAAAATCATGAGATTATATAAAAATTATAGATTTGGTGTTCTTTTTATTTGCTTTTTGAGCCTTTAGGGTGCACTGGGATCACATTTTGAAGTTTTCTCCACCGCCGTGAGGGCAAGAAACTTCAAGAAAAAGTAAGACTGAAAGCTGAAATCATCACATACACTTGACACCAGGAGCTGGGACTTTAAAGAAAACATTAATTATCATGAGACTCATGACAAAATCCTGAGAGCTGGCAACACTGAAAATTGGAGAGAGCTCAGAGGAGAGAAAATATGAATATCAGGTGCTTGGGTGAACTGACTTATGAGGGAAAGAGTTAGTTATAACTTTGAGGAGAGGCTAGGGGAGGGACATGATATTGAAAGAAAAATCATCATATCTAATCACCCCAGTGATCCATCTAATCCTGCATCCTGTCTGACTGTGACCAATAGCAAATGCTTCAGAGGGGTATATAATAACCTTATAATGGATAACTATGGAATAATATGTCTGTGAGAGAACATTCTTCCTTGGCAATCAGGGGGTGTCTTGTATCCTGAAGTATGAAGGGGGACGTGCCATAATTTTTTTTTATCATAACTATTGTAATTGAGGAAGGACATGTTATCCTATACATAGCTAATTATTTTTGAGACTCCTATTATGTTGTTTACTCCAATGATGTCTTAAAAATGGAAACACACACCTGCCACATGTGGAAATACAAGGAGGTTTAAATATCACAGCAGAATGGAAGGTCCCAAGAAACAACCGAGAAATTTCTCCTCAGCCAGGTTCAATCCATCTAGGCTGCTTGTGCATCATGGCTGAGGAAAAGAGGAAGTAATGTGCTGAGGCATCAGATTGCTCTGGCACTGTGTGGTGGCCTTGCTCTGTGGGCAAGTGCATGGAATGAGAGACTAGGCCATTCCCCTGCCTCCTCCTTGCATTTTTCCTTTTCCATATTGCCAGCTTGCTTCCAGAGCAACAGGAGAAAGCAGCCCCTGTCTGTGCACTGTGGAGGGAAACACATGGGATGTTTATCACGATATGCACTTGCACATAGATGCACCATGGAGGGCTTCTTACTCTGGCCAAGCAAGGATATCCACCAAGCACCTCTATAATATATGGCACTGCTGACCCACTACGGGCATACAGCACAGATTGTGGCTGAATAGAGAATGCTAGAGAGGAAGGATGTGCTTGTGTTAGGACAATGGACTGAAAATCTGGGTTCAGTTCCTAGCTCCATCTTGTGTGACCTTGGACAAGTGATTTAGTCTCTCTGTGCCTCAGTTTCCTTCTGCAAATAACCCCCTCAAGAGGGTGTTTTAACAATAAATCCATAAATATTTGATAGATGCTGAGATATTACAGGAATTGGGACTATACAACAACCTAAAGAGAGGCAAGTTTGGTGATCAATACTCTGAATCATCTTTCATGCATGTCTATATACTTTGTTTCTCCTCCACATTTTAGCAGTGATACTAAATTCTAACAAAGCACCAATGCTTACAATATATAATTTACTATACTAATGAATGCCTGATCTTTTCTTTCTGCTCTGCCAAGTGAGTTGGATTGCCTGATTAACCATTTGGTGCTCTCCTTCCTCAATTACTATTACTTATTAAATCAAGTTTGAAACTTGAGGAAAATAATTAAATCAAGGCATTCTGCTTTGTCGCACAAGTGGGTCTGTTGGCAAGTCTATGGAGCAGTTGTTAATACTGAGAATGAGATGAAAGATGTTCTAAATTTGTCTCATCAATGTTTCCATTCAGCATAATAATGGACGTTTGACAGTAACATGTTGTTGCGATAGTCAGAATTATTTCTAAAATGAAACGCATGTACACCTTTGAATATGGTCTCACAGAAACCTGGAACCATCCAGAATAGAGCAGATAAATGTTCATTTGCCTGGAAGCCATATTTGAGCTGTCTTATGGCTGGAGTAAAAACTGAATTTTCCAATGAATATAAAGATCACACTTAAGATTTCAAATGGGAAGTATATACGTATTTTCCAGCATCGATATATAAATTAATGTGTACCATCTGGGTTACATCTGGTGTTATAAAAGTGTTGTCTCATGAGCAGTATAGGTGTGAGAACCATCACGCAAAACTGAGCAGCTCTGGCACTTAAGCTGCAAAGGAGACAACACTCAGATGTAGCTCTGACAGTACATCACCCAATCCCACCAGCTCACATCCTGGGCCTTCATTTTGACTCTTTATTCTCCTTCTTTCCCTCTCTGACACTGTCTATAAATCCTGCCCTTTTTTAAAAAAACCATCTACTGCATCTCCACAAACGATCCTTCTCTCCCTCTCCATTTCTTTTGAAACCCTTGGTTCAGACCTTAGATCATTTCTGGTCTCTCCTGTCACCCACTCATCCCCAATCATTGCTGCTCTGATTATGTTCAGTCCCTCTGAAAATCCTCTCCCTGGCTTTCTGTCTCTGTCTTTATAAAATTCAAGCTTCTCCTCCTTGCTGTTAAAACCCTGCACAACAAAGCCCTTGCCTCACTCTCTTTGTCCTGGCTGCACAGGGATAAAGGCAAGATGCAAAGGATGTGATTTAATGAGGCTGCAACTTTATTACCTTAACTCACCTGAGAACTATCTTGCAATAAATTATATCATGCAAGTCACTGTTCCTTCCTTAATGGTTTCCACCTTGCCAAGGGCTGTGCTCAGCCTGCTCCCACTCCAAACCTGATACCAGCCCATTGCTGGGACCCCACTGCCCTCACTTCATGTGAGGGTAAAGGGGCTGAGGTTCACTTGCTGTTCCAGACATTAGAAACCCCAAACCCCATTCCTCTGCTTCTTTAGGGGATGCATTCCCTTAGTCCACTTCCAGCTCTGGTTTATCAGGGAACCTGACTTTCTACTGAATACTGACTACCCTAGTCACCTGCTGCCAGGCGAGCCAGCAATTAACTTGGATTCTTCCCTCTATCTGGTTTCCCAAATACTTAACAATTCTCTCCCTAACTTCCATGAAAAATAGATATCCACCAGTACCCCACTTCAGTGATACCATCCCTGCCACACACTCCCAACCCAAGGGAGGCGGGGGAACTCTTAAAAAGGCCACAATCCCTTTCTTCCAGCTGGCCAGACAAAGCCCCCCATATTCCAGGTTATGGAGAACACATTTTACTCACTCTCTCCATTCCTTTAACTCAGCCCAATATGTATGCCTGGTCACCCCCTTTATTTCTTTCTCAGATGCCTATCTCTGTACCCTCAACCATGTAGCCTGCTGTGCCTGGAATCCCTGGCTCCTTCAGCCGGGCCTCCACCCTCTTACCCTTAAAGACCATCCTCAGAACACACTTCTTCCCTGAGGCCTATTTCCTCAGCATTAAGTGTAGAAAACAGACTGTGAAACCCTCAAGATTCAGGAGCTACTCACCTAAGTTGCTATGGGACCTTATTTTCATCACCTTCACTCTCCCTCCCTCCACAACCCAGTGTTTGTTGCAATTTTTCTCATCGCTGTCTTAATTTAGATGATAAAACCTCCAGTCTAACAGGGAGGAGTTTTAGTGTGCTCAATAATCTCTCCAAGGGAAACCACATCACTTGAGACACTTAAAAATATCATTAGACCAAACACTAGAGAACATGTTTTTATGAGGATAGACGTGAATATCTGACGGGTCATTTCTTCTTCTAATTTCGGTTTCTTTACATGGTGAACTTTCAGCCCATGTACAAATTCCTATAAACTCCTGAGAATATCTGTTTTCTCATGCAAATACTTGTGAATTGATAACTTCCACACAGCTGTGTTGCTAACAACAGCAAAACTGAAGTTGTCTGGCACCTCATTATGCCAAGATATCTCAAGGTACTTTACAAAAGATGTGCAATGATTTCAGCATGCATTCCGCAATGCCAAGCTAAAGATTGAAAGCAGAGGAAAACAAATCTTCCGTGTGTATTTAAAGAGTGAATGAGAAGCAGAAGCCCTAACCTCAAACAATCCCAGGAAATCAGCAGCACTCACATTCACCATGAGAGACAGCACAGAGAAGGATGGAGGTGTGGGAGAAAATCTCATGAGAAAAATGGCTAAATGGGCTACAGTACACACCACAGGCACTATGCATCCTGAAAGATGCTGAGCAATCCTCATTGCAGGCAATAGGAGCTGCAGATTTTCAACACTTCTCAGGGCTTAACCCAGCAGTTTTACAACATAACCTAACAAAGGGTACGTCTTCACTACCGGCCGTATCAGCAGGTAGCAATCGATTTCTCGGGGATCAATATATCGCGTCTCATCTAGACACAATATATCGATCCCCGAACGCACTCCTGTCGGCTCCGGAACTCCACCAACGTGAACGGCGGTAGCGGAGTCGACAGGGGGAGCCAAGGACATCGATCCTGTGCCATGAGGATGGGTAGGTAACTCGATCTAAGATACTTCGACTTCAGCTACGTTATTCACGTAGCTGAAGTTGCGTATCTTAGATTGATTCCCTCCCCTAGTGTAGACCAGCCCAAAAACTACATAATTCAAGACGGTTAGAAAAATAAAGATTTGTCCCCCATGGACAATTTCAATTTTTTCTCAGAAAAACCAAAAACAATCAACATTTTGATTGTCAGCCCTTGGGGTTTTCAATGAAAAGGTTGAAATTTTGGGAAGAAAGCCAACACCATGAAAACCTTCATTTAGTCGAAAAGCCAATTTCCATTAAAAACAGTGTAGATGGAAAAATTTCAACCCACCTTAAAACCAATTGTTGTGTAAATAAATAATCTAAGTAAATAAATAATAAATCTAAGTGCAAAGACAAAGACATGAATAATCATAAGCAACCACTTTGCCATTGTTTTACAGCCCAAAGCAGCAAGTGCAGGAAAGCTAACATTTCTGAGGAGGTGCTAATAGCTCTGTAACTTGACAAAAATAATCAAACAGCAGACAACATCATACAAAGGCATTGGACTTTGAAAGCAGATGCTTGGATTCTGATTTATAGACGGTCAGAGTAAAAAGCTGCAGGAGAAGCCTTGAAATTAGAAGGGAAGTGTAGTACCAGATTAAAGAGAAAGGGATTAAAATAAATTTGGGGTTAATTCCCCCCTTTGATCTGTATGCAAATTGAGTAGACTACTTGATCTATGCACAAAGGGTGTGGTGCACTCATTTTACTTATGTTAAGAAGTATTTCTTCAGTGGTGTTGTGCTGGTCCAGTTTGTACCCACTGTGCAAAAATCTGATCATGACAAATAAAAATTGTTGACAGAAATTTTTAAAGGCCTTTTCTGAAAATGTGGCATCCCAAAATCAAAGTTTTGTGTAGTTTTATTAGTTGTTTGGTTCTGACAATGCACTAAGCAATGGAGACATCACAATCCCTGTCCCAAAGAAATCACATTCTATTGTGTTGCTCCACAGCTCACCTTTGCTTTCAGCACCACAGGTGTTGAAATAATGTCCATTTCACCACTAATTCTTCAATGGTTTTAGCCACTTAGGGTTTGTCTCCACAGACCAACAATGTGCACTAGAGAGGTGTGAGTTCTCAAGCACATCGGCATGCTAAATGGCCCACATAGTCCCTGCCGGCGTTCACTAAAAGTTTCCTAGTGCACATTAATGTAGACCCGCTTCTAATAGTACTATGTTAACGTGCACTAGGGAACTTTTAGTGCACACCAGCAGAGGCTACATAGGTCAACCACAGATTGATGTGCTTAAGAATTCATACCCCTCTAGCGCACAGTGCTACAACACGTAGACAAGCCTTCCACACTTCCAGCAACTAGACAGTTATGATGTAAGTTTTTAAACATGGTACTTGGAAAGGAAAAATAAACACACCAGAAAGGTAAGGGTATTGCATTCTGATCCAAGGAAGGGAGTATTAACAATCCCATTTTACACATGAGACACTGTGGCACCAAAAATTTAAATGGATTGTCCAGAGTTACACAAGGAAGTTTGTTGCAGAGCCAGGAACTGAACCTAGATCTCTGGAGTACAACCGGGGGAATAACTGATTTTTCAGTTTGCTAGCAGTTTCAAAAAAGGTGGGCGGAAAGCCACTTTTTGACGTAAAAGCAAAGGAAATGAAGGGCTAAATCTACAAAACAGCGAAACAGAGAAGGAGGTAGTAGTGGCAGCTCCCTTATAACATTTAGTCTAGGCTACCTGGAACAAGGGAGCTCCACATTTATATCCGTACTCCAATGACCATTGCATTACTTATACAGAGTGGAATAGCTTCAGCAAGAGCAACTGAGAAAGCTCCACACCAGAATATCCCAGTGGCTAGGGAACAGTTCTGCACTATGGGACACCCAGCTTCAAAATCCCTGCTTCAGATAACACAGAAAGAGGAATTGTACTTTGGTCTCCTACCTAGTGTCCTAGCCACTGGGCTAACAGTTATAAATGAGGTGACTTCCATTTTGTAAATGGCATGGTTGGGTAAAATCTGTTTCTGACCTGTTTTATGTAATGTCCATCTTGGATTTGTAAAAGGACAGCTAAGCCTCTATCTTGGATACCCTTCTCCTCAGATGATTTAGTGCCCTTTCAGCCTTTTTCAAATCAAGGGGGAGAAAGATCAGGGCAGTTAGAGTCATGCAACAGCCATAATCTGCCTAGCAACTGCAGGTTATTTAGTGAGCTGCACGCCTGTCACCCAGGGCTGTCCATCTGAGTGGCAGCCAGTATCCCACACAGTTCAGCTAGCTGCCAGGAGCCCCAGAGGGACCAGGACTCATAAGACTTTGGATTCTTGGTCTCTGTTAACATACTTGCACTCAGCTGCTACACACCATTAGTGAGCGCATACTTGCATTGGAGTACAAGGTCAAGCAGAGACTGTGTGGGCAAGCACTGAAGACCTACCTGAGGGAGAAGATCTACCCAAGAGAGAGAAGACCTGTCCAGAAGGAGAAGAATACCCAGTTCCTGAGTTCCTGTTTGGTGTCCAGCACCCCTGATTTTCACCACTATCCCTGTTGGTATCCTGAGTTTTTGTCATTGTATCCTTGTCCTCAGGATATGGTATTGTAATACCCATTGTGGTTTTCCTCTGTTTTACATCCATAGGTTAAGGGGGTTTAAGGACTCTGAGCTTCACGCTCTGTTAACTGTTAACAACCGAGTGTGTCTTGCTTATGTTGTTTATTGTCTGAAGGGGTCCTTGTCTAGTTTACTAACTAGTGACATAATAAATGTGTGTGTTACATCTTATTCTGCCTCTGTCTTAATAAGTCATGCTGTGATAGATGCAGGAGGGGGTGGGATCTGCAGACAGCCTATCTTCTGATCTGTGTAGACCACAGTTAAACAGTTTTAGGTTAACAACATCTAAATTTTAAAAAAATGGCCAAAACTATTCACAATTTGGGTCAAATTTGTGATTAATTCCAGGTCAGCCAAAACTGTATTTTCCAGTGACTAAACTATTAATCGAATTTTTTTTGCCCAGCTCTTGCTTGAGTGCAAGCACAGTGCCTTACCCACAAGATCTTCCTTACTCTCTAAATTGAGCAAAGTTCTTATATGTTCTGGACATGCTGTTGCAAACTAGAATAAAATTGAAGGTGTTTCTTCCACTTAGATCAGTGGTCCCCAACCTTTTTCATCTGGCAGGTGCCAGACGAAGAGCCATGGAGGACCGTGGCAGTGGACGAGCATCTGCCGAAATGCCGCCAACAAGTGGCAATGTCAATAGGTGTCGCTGTCGAAATGCCGCTGACAAGTAGTGTCATCCAGTGGTGTTGCCGCTGAAATACTGCCTCTGGATGACACAGCATTTTGGTGGATTCTCATCCAACGACCAGTACACTGTAATAAGCCTCTTCTTCCCAAATCTGGACCTTAGCGTCCAAAATCTGGGTGCTTAGCATGAAACTCCCCCAAGCTTATTACCAGCTTGGACCTGATCTCGCTGCCACCAGACAGGAATTACAGCGCCTGCCTTGCTCTGGTCCCCCAGACTTTCCCTGGAGGGACCCCAAGACTCAGAAGCCCTGAGTCTCGCACCAAAGGGAAACCAAACCCCCGCCCCTTGTCTCCTCTTTATTTCATCCCCAGCTCCCCTCCTGGGTTATCCTGGGTGATACTGTACTTAACTCCTTGAATGCAAGACAGGGAGGGCAATTTACCTTCCCCCGAGGCTATGCATTCAAACCTAGTCAAGCTAACACAAAGATTTTTCCCCCTCCTCCCTTCGTTCCTTAGCCTGAACCAGAGAAAAACCTCAACCAGGTTTAAAAAGAAAGCTTTATATAAACAAGAAAGAAACAACACATAACATGATCACTGCATTAAGATGACATAATACAGGGCTATTGCTTATAAGAAAATATGAATAAACAGTCTGATTTAAAAAGATATCCAATTTAAACCATTCCAGCAAACTCCACACAGTAAATACAAAACAAAACATATAACAGCCTATTGCTTTGCTACCTTTGTACTTACAACTGGGGAACTGAAGATGAGAAGATTACAGATAGAAAAAGAAAGCTCTTCCCTCATAGCCGAGAGAAAACAAAGAGAGAGAACAAAAACAAAACCAGAAGTTCCCTCCCTCACTTTGAAAAATCCAGTTTCCTGATTGGTCCTCTGGTCAGGTGTTTGGTTCCCCTTGTTAACCCCTTTACAGGTAAAAGAAACATTAACCCTTAGCTATCTATTTATGACAGAGGTGTTGCCGCTGAAATACTGCCTCTGGATGACACAGCATTTTGGTGGATTCTCATCCAACGGCCAGTACACGGGTGCACTTAGACGACCAGCGTTGGGGACCCCTGACTTAGATGAACTATTGCCCAGGTTCAAAATTTTGTTTGCATTTTAAAATAAGCATTAAAGAAGCCAGCCCAGCCAGGCAGAATATTTTTTCAGCTTTTTTCCTAACCCAAGAGTGGCTGTAAAACCTCAGCAGTTAAAAATATTTGCTCTGGCTCCGAGTCTAATGCAGCCATAAAAATTACATTTTAAATAAAGAAAACATGTTTTGCTCCAACTCCAACTTGGCGTTAAGACATCACATATTTTTTAAAAATGCATTTTAGACCTATACTTTTAAAAATCTGCCCTAATGTCTGACTTAATGATTTGCGTAAAACAACCCACATATTTTAGTCTCCCAATTGCCAGCCCAGTGCTAGCATTTAGGACCTGCTAAAAAAAGTTGGTTTGAAAGTCTGTCATTGATTTTTCCCATAAAAATCACAGATGGTTCATGGCCTCATGCCAGACATTCAGGGCTGGCATTTGTGTTCTGTGAGAACTGTATGCACAGCTTCCTCTGTTTCCAGGGTGATACCAGCTGTTCTTAAGATGACCCCAGTTAGGTTGGAGACTGTAGTACCAAACAAGAATGTCACTGAGCTACCTCCTGTTCCCACCAAGCCAACTCTCTGTAGCTGCTGACTAACCCACGTGAATCCTGACTAGAAGGTGGGGCAGCTCGTGGCTTCTGTTTAGTCTTCTTGGGCAAGTCACATGACCTGTTTGATCAACTTTCTTCTTTGTAGAATGGAGAGAATTGTTATTTACCCCTCAGGGAATGTTGTGAAGGTTCACCCATCAACATTTATAGCACTGTATATGGATTTAAATTCACGCTAATGTACACAAAGTGTTCCAGCCTCCGGAAGCCTGGTGATCACCTATTTGGACAATTGTGTCTTGCAGAACTTTCTTACATATTGAAAACAAGGTATGGAGACCAGCTCTGCACTTGAGTGACTGAAGACAAGAGGTGCTGTGTTCCCCTCACCACATTTTTTATATTAAATGATTTTTTAAAAGTTTGGGGGCTGCTTGGAATAACGATCTCATTAACTCTCTCCAAAATCCTCAACCAGCCCTGTGGGAAGGAATGTAAGTACTGTGGGCAGTAGCTGGTTATGCTGGAGAAAAAGGAGAGTGAAAAATAGTGTCACATGTCTGCTCTCTGACTCAGGCAGGAGAGCACACTAAGTCAGCCACAGAGCCAGGATGACCATTGAGTAGTCTCTTCAGGGCTGTGGCATAAATTACTCACTCTACCATATTGTTGTGTAAAACGTGTATTTGGGTTATCTCAGAGCTGGTCAGACTCTCCCTGCTTGCAGCCCACGAGCTTGCTATGGGGGGAATCCAGCCTTTGGATCCCCAGGTATTTTAAACCTGTGGGGTAGGAGCAGAGCCCAGGCATAGCCCCTGTCATGGAGTCCCTAGGCATACTCAAAGGGCAGAGGCCCTGTGTAATATCCCCTCCCTAGAACTGTAACCAGGCAGTCCACTGCCCAGCCTCTGTAACTAATGCTGATTCCTCAGACTCCTCTTGTAGCCAGGGCCAAAGAAAGAAGGAAGGAAAGAAGGAAAGAAAGAAAGACAATGGCTGGGCAGACTGACCATGTGAAAAGTGCCAAGCAATGTGATCCCCCCCCATCAGTTGATTTGAAACCCCCCTTGAAGTTGGTGCCCAAGGGAACCATCCTGACCACTCACCTCTCAGGCCTTCCCTCCATCTCCCAGAATCCCTCCAAAGGTGTGAGCCTTCTGGGTTAGTTTCTCTCTCTCTCTCTCTGGTGGGACGTGGTAGATGTAGCATATAACTTGCACAAATACTTTGAACAGGGTTTTACAGTGTTGTTGCTCTTAATCACACAAGAAATTCACAGATCCATACAAACATAATAAACCCTTCATGCATTTCCCTACTCTCAGTTTCCCCACCACTCTAGAACATTCTTTGGTTTAGGGTCAGGGGCCTTTGAGATGTCCAGAATCCTACTGCTCTAGTGCTTAGTTTGTTCTGTAGCTGGAGCCTTCTTCCTAAGCTCTGCTAGTCTGAGTTTGGCTGGATTGTACCCTTGCTTTCTCCTGCCCAAAGTTGATTGGTCTCTCTCTCTCTCTCTCTCTCTCTCTCTCTGAGGGTTTTCCTTCCATGAGTCCTTATTTAATCCCCTAACTGGTCACCTAGTTTCTTTTAGTCTACTCCTCGTAAATTTCCAATCTCCACTGCTCTGCTCCCTTGAGACAAGAAGGCTGAAATTGATTTATTACCTAAACCTGAGCTCATTAATGGACAATTAAGGTGATGAGCTTAAGGTATTGTAACTCCCCTCCATGATCATTACCCTAGGAGAATACGGCACAAGTCATGTCAGATGTCAACATGTACAGAGGGACATTCATAATGCAGCAATTTTCACAGCAACAGCTTCTTAATAACTTCATAAGATCAACTATAATTCATAAGTCATACATACAGACTCCCCCAAACCATCACAAGGATTCTGTGTTTATTATTTAACCTGTCATAATGTGCATGAGATCTCTGAAAACAGCATTGATTCTAAGGGGCTGGGAAATCTGTGATGGAGCAGCACATGGAGCAGATAGCTTTCAGAGATTCATTTAATTCCCTTCTGCTGCATTAAATCAAGTGTTCTGTCTGTAGGGGACACCTTTTCGTCCCTGTCTGAAGCTGGGATAATGGGAGATGGTAACAACCTCACATAAGGGATAGAACATTGCCATCAAGGAGAACACTGATCATCTTATTCTAGCAGATTTATGATGGTTACTTGCTATCATGCCCCAGTCTTGTATCTGGCTGCCCCAGCCCATCTTCTGCTTCCTTCTGTACTGACAGTCATTCAATCATAGCAGTGTAGGACTGGAAGGAACCTCAATAGGTCATCTAATCCAGTCCCCTGCACTCAGAGCAAAACTATGTAATAACTAGACCATCTCTGACAAGTATTTGTCTAACTTGTTCTTACAAACTTCCAATGACAGAGATTCCACAACCTCCCTAGGCAATTTGTTCCAGTGCTTAACCACCATGACAGTTAGGAAGATTTTCCTAATGTCCTCCCTTGCTGCAATTTCAGCCTATTGCTTCTGGTCCTATCCTCAGAGGTTAATAAGAACAATTTTTCACCTCCTCCTTGTAACAACCTCTTATGCACTTGAAGACTGTGATGTCCCCCATCCTCAGTTTTTTCTTCTTCAGACTAAAAAAACCCAATTTTTTCAATCTTTTCTCATAGGTCATGTTCTCTAGACCAGTGGTTCTCAACCAGGCCCCCTTGAAAGTTGCAAGTCAGTTTCAGGAGGTCCACAAAGCAGAACTGGTGTTATATTGGCCGGGCCTAGGACAGAAAGTTCAGACCCCCAAGCCCTGGTGCCCCCAAACCCCACAACCACAGGGCAGAAACCCTGAGCCCACACCCATGGTTTAAGCCCAGAGCCCCAAGATCTTCCCCCCACCCCTGCTGGGTCCTGCACTTTTTATAGCATGTTGGGGAGGCGCCTCAGAAAGAAAGCCTGAGAACCTCTGTTCTAGACCTTTAATCATTTTGTTCTCCTCTGGACTTTCTCCAGTTTGTCCACATCTTTCGTGAAGGCACCCAGAACTGGACACAGTACTGAAGCTGAGGCCTTATCAGTGCACAGTAGAGTGCAAAAATTATTTCACATACATAGGTGCTGGAACTAAGAGTGCTACCACATCCCCTGGTTTGAGGTGGTTTCCATTATATACAGGGTTTACAGTTTGGTTAAATGGCTCACAGCACTCCCACCAGAGGCAGATTGCAGTTTTGTGGGGCCCTAGCCAAAGTATGTGGGGGCCCCTCCTCACCCCTTGTGCCTGCAGTCCCCCCCGCCCCTCCCCATCAGGAGCGCCAGGCAGGCGGAGCAGGAAAAGCCCCCTCACCTTGACCTCACTCCACAGCAGGAGCACCAGGCAGGCACAGCGGGGCAAGCCCCCATGCCCTGACCCCGCTCCCCGGCACAAGCACCAGGTGGGCAGAGCAGTTTCAGGTGCAGGGGTGCCCATTTATCCAAGGCACCCCAAATGACCAGGGCCTCTGGGCATGGGCCTCATTGGCCCAGCAGTTAATTCACCACTGAACTCTACTATACAAATTTTTCCAGCACCTGTTCACATGTCTTGCTTACACTACTCTTGGTAACACATTCCAGAATGATGTTTGCTTTTTTTTGAAAGTGTTACACTGTTGATTCATATTTAGCTTGTGATACACTATAACCCCCAGATCCCTTTCCACAGTATCCTTCCTAGGCAGTCATTTCCCATTTTGTATGTGTGCAGCTAACTGTTCTTTCCTACGTGGAGTACTTTGCATTTGTCCTTATTGAATTTTATCCTATTTCTTTCAAACCATTTCTTCAGTTTGTCAGATCATTTTGAATTATAATCCTGTCCTCCAAAGCACTTTCAACCACTCCCAGCTTGGTATCATCCACAAACATTTTAAGTGTATGCTCTATGCTATTATAAATCATAAGATGGAAGATATTGAGCAAAACCAGACCCAGAATTGATCCCTGTGGGACCCCACTTGTTATGCTCTTCCAGCATAACTGTGAACCATTGATAGCTACTCTCTGGAAATGGTTTTCCAACCAGCTTTGCACCCAACTTATAGTAACTCCATCTATGTTATATTTTCCTAGTTTGTTTATGAGAAACTCATGGAAGACAGCATCAAAAGCCTTACTAAAGTCAAGCTATACCATGCTACTGCTTCCCTCCTATCTACAAGGCTTGTTACCTTGTCAATGAAAGTTGTGTGGCTGGTTTGACATGATTTGTTCTTGCAAATCCATGCTGACTGTTATTTATCACCTTATTATCTTATAGGTGTTTGCAAATTGATTGCTTGATTCTTTAGTCCATTATCTTTCTGGTTACTGAAGTTAAGCTGACTGGTCTGCAATTTCCTGGGTCATCCTTATTCTCCTTTTTATAGATGGGCACTGTATTTATCCTCTTCCAATCCTCTGGATTCTCTCTCCTTTTCCATGAGTTTTCAAAGATAATAGCAAATGGCTCACTCAGTTCCTTAAGAATTCTAGGATGTATTTTATCAGGCCCTGCAGCCTTCATTTAACTTGT
Source organism: Chelonoidis abingdonii (assembly GCF_003597395.2). Taxonomy (NCBI): domain Eukaryota; kingdom Metazoa; phylum Chordata; order Testudines; family Testudinidae; genus Chelonoidis; species Chelonoidis abingdonii. The sequence continues at coordinate 256,239,171 of NC_133770.1, read as the reverse complement.
CTAAGCAATTTTTAACTTATGATGTCTTTCCTTGCTCAATGGTTCTCTCGCAAGTCTCCTTACTGAAATATCTTTAGACTAAATTCAGAGCTGCAGATTCCACTCTTGGATCTTCCCTACTTTTATGTGATCAAGACATTGATCTTCATAAATTTTCATCTTGTTTAAGTAAAGGACCCTATGGTGAAATATAGAGTAGGACAGACCAGTTGAGGGTGAATCCAAGCACTGTTTCATCCATAGGATTTGAATAGCACACATCAAACCAATTCTTCAGTAATATCCATCAGGGAGTTAGCACTGCAATAGTCTTTTATTTTACTAAATGCACCATGAAAACATTTCCACAAGAGACTATTTGATATATTATAATTAAGCAGATAGATAAACTGTGCACTCTGTTCTATTTACCCAGCAAAGTTTAGATCAGATGCAACATCTGGTTTTCATTGAGATCTTCCTTTTTTAACCAGTTCTGCAGCTGGGTTGAAAGAGACTCAAGGAGGGCAGGTGGCTGGCATGTGACTGTAAGTGAGTTTATGGTTGAACTGGAATCAAAATAGGAGTGTCCACTGAACTCTTTCTTAAGGTTATGCATGGAGACTGTACTGATAACAGGCCTTGGGGACTAACTCACTAGCTTGCATAAATATAAATTTTGCCCGTAAAATAAAATGAGCAGAGAATTCTATTTTTTTCTTTAGGAAGAAAACAGGTTTCTTTTCATTAAGAAAAACATCCTTGGAATTTCTTATTATAGACGACAATTTGCTAACTCAAAAAATTGTTGCATCCAACATGGGGACATTCTAATTTAGATCTTGTCTTGACAAATAAAGAAGAACTGATCACCGATTGAAAATTAAGGGTAGCTTAGGTATAAGTGACCATGACATCATCACATTTATAATTGGCAAATATAATAAAGTCCAGACCAGTCTTGTATATACTTGATGCTTTAAAAGGGCTAATTTCACAAAGCTGAAAACAATTATGAGCCAAATCAGCTGGATGGAAGGATATAATCAGAAAAAATGTGAATGATAATTGGGAAATCTTTAAGAACACTTTACTAAAACCTCAAAAAGCCACAATCAAAAAAGGCCATATTGGTTAAAAAACTGACCTGGTTTAGAGGGGAAATGAAGGTCATATAAATTTTATATATAAAATAGCTACCTTCATTTTCCCTCTAAACCAGGTCAGTTTTTTAACCAATATGGCCTTCTTTTTTGATTGTGGCTTTTGGGGATTTTAGTAAAGTGTTCTTAAAGATTTCCCAATTATCATTCACATTTTTTCTGATTATATCCTTCCATCCAGCTGATTTGGCTCATAATTGTTTTCAGTTTATATATATCTCCATATCCAGAAGAGGTAAGTATAATAAGGAATTTCTTAGTATATTAGGAACTAATGAATCCTAACAATGGTATTGGTCCATTACTAGATGGAAATGGTAGAATTATCAATAATAATGTCAGAGAAAATGAGGTAAGATCAGAGGCTAAAGTAGGAAAAGAACAAGTTAAAAATTACTTAGACAAGTTAGATGTCTTCAAGTTACCAGGGCCTGATGAAATGCTGGTTGAATCTTCAAGGATCTTACTGAGGCGATATCTAAGCTATTAGCAATTATCTTCAAAAAGTCTTGGAAGACAGGAGAGATTCCAGAGGACTGTAAAAGGACAAAGATAGTGCCCATCTATAAAAAGGAAATAAGGAGAACCCGGGAAATTCCAGACCAGTCAGCTTAACTTCTGTACCTGGAAAGATAATGGAGCAAATAATTAAGCAATCAATTTGCAAACATCTAGAAGATACTAAGGTGATAAGTAACAGTCAACATGGATTTGTCAAAAACAAATCATGTCAAACTAACCTGGTAGCTTTTAACAGGGTAACAAGCCTTGTGGATGATGGGAAGTGGTAGACATGGTATATCTTGATTTTAGTAAAGCTTTTGATACTGTCTTGCATGACCGTCTCATAAACAAACTAGGAAAATTCAACCTAGATGGAGCTACTATAAGGTGGGTGCAAAACTGGTTAGAAAACCATTTCCAGAGAGTAGCTACAAGTGATTCACAGTTATGCTGGAAGAGCATAACAAGTGGGGTCCCACAGGGATCAATTCTGGGTTTGATTCTGTTCAATATCTTCATCAGTGATTTAGATAATGACATAGAGAGTACACTTATAAAGTTTGCAGATGATGCCAAGCTGGGAAGGGTTGTGAGTGCTTCGGCGGATAGGATTAAAATTCAAAATGATCTGGACAAACTGGAGAAATGATCTCAAGTAAATAGGATGAGATTCAATAAGGACAAATGCAAAGTATGCCATTTAGGAAGGAACAATCAGTTGCACAAATACAAAATGGGAAATGACTGCCTAGGAAGGAGTACTGTGGGAAAGGGTCTAGGGGTCATAGTGGACCATAAGCTAAATATGAGTCAACAGTGTAACACTGTTGCAAAAAAAGCAAACATAATTCTGGGATGTATTAGCACGAGTATTGTAAGTAATACACAAGAAGTAATTTTTCTGATCTACTCTGCAGTGATTAGGCATCAACTGGAGTAGTGTGTCCAGTTCTGGTTGCCACATTTCAGGAACATTATGGACAAATTGGAGAAAGTCCTGAGAAGATCAACAAAAATTAATAAAGGTCTTGAATACATGACCTATGAGGGAAGCTTGAAAAAACTGGGTTTGAGTTTGAGAGGGGACATGATAACAGTTTTCAAGTATGTAAAAGCTTGTCACAAGGAGGAGAGAGAAAAATTGTTCTTCTTAATCTCTGAGGATAGGACAAGCAGCAATGGGCTTAAATTGCAGCAAGGGAGGTTTAGTTTGGACATTAGGAAAAAATTCCTAACTGTCGGGTGGTTAAGCACTGGAATAAATTGCCTAGGGAGATTGTTTAATCTCTATAATTGGAGATTTTTAAGAGCAGGTTAGACAAATACCTGTCAGAGATGGTCTATAATACTTAGCCCTGTCATGAGTGCAGGGGACTGGACTAGATGACCTCTCAAGGTCCCTTCCTGTCTTATGATTCTATGATTAATGTTGATTTTGAAGCCTTGGAATACTGGAAGTTCCAGAAGACTGAAAGCAAGCTTATGTTGTGCCAATATTTAAAAAGGGTAAATGGGGATGAGCCAGGTACTTATAGGCCTGTCAGTTTGACATAAATCCCATTCAAGATAATGGAATGGCTGATACAGGACTCTATTAATAAAGAATTTAAGGAGAGTAATGTAATTAATGCTAACTATTGGGTCTTAAATGTAATTATAAATAGGGAATCATCATTAAGTGGTTGTGTTTCCAGTAGAGTCCCACAGAAATCAATTCTTGGCCCTATCATATTTACCATTTTTATCAATGACCTACAATATAATATAACATCACTGATAAAGTTTGCAGATTACTCAAAAATCGGAGGACTAGTAAATAATGAAGAAAAGAGGTCACTAATGTAAAGTAATCTGGATCACTTGGTAAACTGGGTGCAACTGAACAATATTTATTTTAAAATGGCTAATTTAAATGTATACATTTAGGAACAAAGAATGTAGGCCATACTTACAGAATGTGTCCTGGGGAAGCAGTGACTTTGAAAAAGATTTAGATATCATAGAGGATAATCAGCTGAACATAAGCACCTAGTACGACACTGTGGCCAAAAGGGCTAATGAGATTCTGGAATACATAAATGGTGTAGCCTGACCCAAAGTTGGGTAAATATAATTGTAACTCGAGGATTAACAGGTTCTTGTCCCAAGATCAGGCCCAGTAAGATTATTGTAAAATTATCATATAATTTGGGAATCCTGATGTGCACAGGTGCAACACTCACACTATAGGAACTCTCTTTATATATAAATATATGATGTATTAATAATTTAGCAAAGATCATATACACACTTAAACTTAAAGCAGATAGAGATAATAATGGAAGTATATTTGGACGTCCATACTTACACCCTTATCTTTCATACTTAACCATTATATATCATGTCATTGATGGCCACTGGGGAAGATGGGGACATTCTGGCCCCTCCCAAGGTCTACATTTCTCCAACCTCTCTCCAACATTTCTCCAAAGGTCCATCTAGCCCAGTGTCCTGTCTTCTGACAGTGGCCGATACCAGGTGCTTCAGAGGGAATAAATAGAACAGGCAATCATTGAGTGATAAATCCCCTGTCTCCCATTCCCAGGAAGGATGTTGATAAATTTGAGTGGGTTCAGATAGAGCCATGCGAATGATTAAAGGGTTAGAAATCATGCCTTCTAGTGACAGACTCAATGAGTTCAGTCTATTTACCTAAACACAAAAAAGGTTAAGAGATGACTGGTTTATAGTCTACAAGTACCTACATGGGGAACAATATTTGATTATGTGCTCTTCCATATAGCAGGGAAAGGTATAACATGAGCTAAAGGCTTGAAGTTGCAGTTGAAGCTATGATATTCAGACTTGAAATAATGTGTAAATATTCAACAATGAGGGTAATTAACCATTGGAACAATTTTCCAAGGGTTGTGGTACTCTCCCCATCACTGGCAATTTTAAAATCAAGATTGGCTGTTTTTCTAAGTTATGCTCTAGAAATTCTTTGGGATAAGTTCTATGACTTGTGTTATGCAAGAGATCAGACTAATGATCACAATCGGCCCTTCTGGCCTTGGTAACTATGAATCTATGAAGAATATTGTTATGTAGTGCAGCGGTTCTCAAAGCCGGTCCGCCACTTGTTCAGGGAAAGCCCTTGGCGGGCCGGGCCAGTTCGTTTACCTGCCAGATCTGCAGGTTCGTCTGATCATGGCTCCCACTGGCCGTGGTTCACCGCTCCAGGCCAATGGAGGCTGCGGGAAGTGGCGCGGGCCGAGGGATGTGCTGGCCGCCCTTCCCACAGCCCCCATTGGCCTGGAGCAGTGAACCACAGCCAGTGAGAGTCATGATTAGATGAACCTGCAGATGTGGCAAGTAAACAAACCGGTCCACCAGGGGCTTTCCCTGAACAAGCCGTGGACCAGCTTTGAAAACCACTGTTGTAGTTGGACCAATTGCTCCACTGCACAGGTTCCAAAAGTCAGGCTCATGGGCTGCCAGCTCATCCCCTTATTACACAGAGTCAGTAATAATACTAAGTTCCACAGAGATTGCTTCCTACTACAAGGACAGGTTTTCCCTTTCCTAGTAGCCATGCAATTACTTATGTGGCTGTCTGAGTGCTGTCTCTGCCGAGACAGAGCATGACTGCCACTGCAGCTAGTAACAGGGTGCCCTGCAACAACTGATCAAAACCAGGAAAGAATGTTGAAAGGGCCATGTATCCCTTACACACATTGTGTCCCTGGCTGGAAGTTCTATTCCAGAGAACAACCACAGGAAAGAGAATGAAAAGATTCTCAACAGTGCAACCTCTGCCATTACCAGTTGGTTTGAAGAGAGAGTCTCACTTTCCTTCTGTTATCCATGATGTGATGTACCTGCTCCACAGTCAGAGCCTAGGGGCATGGACACCTACCAGCTCTGATGATGAAGGCAGTTAAACTCCCACCACTTTCTCCAGCAAGCTGGGTAGCAGGATGCAGTGGGGTGCTTGCCCTGCTCCTGCCTCAAAGTGCTTAGAACAGCTCAGGAGAGGGCTGTGATGGGGGAAGCAGCCTCAGCTGGACCCATGCCTCAAACAGAACACAGCTGGCCCTTATAAAAGGGCTGCGAGCCTGGCACTCTGAGACTCTCTCTCTACCTTCAGAGGGAGAAGGGCCTGGCTGCTGGGGAGTGCACCTGGGTGCCTAAGGTGGAGCAGGGCTGGGGGAAGGCAAGAGGAGCTGGGGAGCTCGAGCCTGGAAATGCCCCCAGGCTGCAGGCCTAGTATAAGGCCGAACAGGTATGAGGTTGCAGGGGGAAGCCCACAGGTAGGCAGGGGCAGCAGGCCCAAACCCTCCTTGTCAGTGATGAGTGGCAATCATACTGCAGTCTGTCCCAGTGAACGGGGCTAGATGGAGACTAGCAGTAGCCACAACTGAGGCAAGGTGGGGATAAGGGGGTGGGGGTTCCCTGAGGAGGGGAGACCCACTGGGACTGCAGGGGTACTGCAAGGGGCAAAACCCCAGTGGAAAGGAGTATTGGGGTCCAGGAGGGACATGGGGGCCTGGCAAGGTGAGACAAGGGCCTGCAGAGGGCGCTGCAAGGCTGTGAAAGAGCTAATTTCCAGGATGACAGCAGGAGGTGCGGCAGTGGTGAGTCCTCACACAGGGACCTCCACACCCATGCAGCTGAATGTTATGGTGTATTTAATAATAAAAACATAGTGGTCTGGGTCCCATCCACCACCCCCTTTTAATTCCATTTGAGGACTTTAACATCCAAGGAACTTGAAGCCCAAGTGAGACGAAACACATGGATGCAGCACTGTGCAGGCAGATGCTAAGCATGGGAAGCAGACTGCTGACTTGTGATATCCAAACTCCACTAGCAGCTCCACAAATCCATGCCGTGGAAAATTTGTTGGAAAATGTGGTCTGCTACATAAGCTCAATGAATAGCCCACCATAGACAGCCCTCCAGGGCTTGCACAGCATGGCAGGTCACAGTTATCTTCTTCTGAAATGAGCCTCAGGGGAAAGGATTTCATAAAGTTATTGCAGTGATTTCACTTTAAGGTCAATGAGAAATTCAGCCCTGAATTGGAGGGAACACTACTATAAGCAGTGGTTGTTAAGCAGATACAGTAGTTACCATTTCTGAAGTCTGCACCTGCCAACTTTTAGTGCACAGTGGAATCTGAGATTACCATTATTTTCCTTCTGCTTAGAAAAGGGGATAATTGTGGTGACTGTGTAGTAACAGGTTTCAGGATAGTAGTAACAGCTGGCAAATGTTGACTTTTTGTTGGCTTCTATTGATGGTAGAAGGAAAGGATGTGTCATTGTTAGTGACTGTTTCACAACGATTAGTGACCAGGGCATGGTGGAGTCAGTCCATATTTTGTCCCTCTTCCTTTTCCGTCCCCCAAAGAATTTTTCTTTTCAAGTTATGAAAGGTAGCATTTACGTTTTAATAAGCCAGCAACATGAAGTGCAACTTTATCAACAGCTGGATTTTATAGATCCCCTGTGTCTGTCTCTTGCTCAGTTTTTTTCAAAACAGCTAGTGGTATCATCATGAAAGAACTTGGTAGACGTCTTTGTTATCACTGCTTCATTGAGTGTGATACCAAAAATGATTGACAGAAAAACAACAAGAACTAGCATAAACTGAACACAGACACAGCAATGGGAAATTAGTAGCTAGCTCCAAGCACCAGCGACACACCTTGTCTTGTTCAGGAAGGCCCTTAATGCAGGAAAGCTTCTGAAACAACTCAAAGTTTTGATTTCTCAGCAATATAGCGAGCTCTCCAGACCTTTCTCACTGGAGGATGGAGAGGAAGAGACACAGAGCTAGAGCAAACCAGAAAGAACTGGGAAAAGAAATGAAATGAAAATACCAGGAGATACTAGCTGGCCATGATTTTTAGGATTCAAAGGCAAAGAGAAGTGTCACTTAAGCACCACACCTAGCAGATTTCTCTGGAAAGCCAGGTGAGTGCTTGTACAACCCTGACAAGTATTAGCATTCTCTTTGAAAGAAGAGTGGGGTTTTCCAATCCATCTCACCTCTCTAATTTCACAGTGGCTGGGTAGATGTTTCATTTACTAGTATAAACCTTCTGTTAGGTGGAGTCAGCAGCACCAAGGGTCTGATTCAATATCTAGGGGTTCCTCTTAACAATACAAACACAACTGGTTCAAGCCCTCGCCCAGTAATGTGTGAAAATTAAACACCACCCTGGGCACCTCTAAGAGGCAATACATCCCTTCTCGCAAGCACTGAGTCTGTGTGCAGCAAAGTAAAGTTTTAATATAAAGGGGAAAGGAACCTGGCATTAACTTGGGGGAAAAAGAACCATGATTTGAAAGCATGACACTGAGCAAATCACTTAGCCCACAGTACTTGGGCAGTGTCCTTTGCCTCTTGCATTGCAAAAGTCCAACAAACAAACATTCCTTTAACACCCACTCCCCTCCCTGCACCCCACTCACAGTTGCTGTCCTCAGTCAGCAAAGACCCAGAGTTCAGAGCTGCGTTCATGTGAGTTCACCTCCCTCACATATTTTTTATTCAGAAATATTTCATGCAATTAGTATTTGAGACTGCTTTGTATTCAGCTGCACTCAGAGAACTTTTCTCCGGGTCCCAACCAAGCAGGCAAAGAACCTTACATATAATGTCAGAATAACAAAGGCCTGAAATAATCTACCTAGATTTTCTGTATATTACTGACAGTTATTAAAATATCTTTAGTGGAAACATATCAGTTTGCAAAATCTTGGCCTTAGTATATCTGTGCCTAAGTTTCTCTATCTGTAAAATGGAGAAAGCAGGACTTGTCAGAGGGAAGCTGCAGTGCCGAGAAGGATAAGCAGAAAGGCCTACTGTGAGTAGACAACCATGGAATAATGACAGTAAGGAAGGACCTACTTGTCTATTTCTAACTCTATGTCTCCTGAGGGGCAACCCAGGAAGAACCCCCATGCAACTGTCATAGCTAATCAGGATCAGGCTTCTCGGTGGGATGACCACAATGGAAGGATTATTTTGTGATACCTCTGAGCTAAAGATAGGACATGGACAAAGGTCACACTAGGGATTTTGTTGTTTTGGCTCTTCTTAAAATCTTTAGGATTCTCACTTGCACAGCTGAAAACTGTGATCCACCTGCTAGGCAGCAGAGAATTCAATGTCGCCTTTCACTCTGATAATGAACTGGATGTTTTCTGGGAGTGGTTTGCAATTGGGAGACTCGTCAATCTCGCAACAGATTTGTTCAAGTTAAACTCATAACTGTAAAGTACTTTGAGCTTCTCAAAAAAAAGCATCAAGTGTTATTGTGACAGAGGCCCATTTGTGGTTTACTGCTCTTCTCAGCAGTTCTTGTCAGGTGTGACACACTCACTACACCTAATCCAATGTTGTTATCATCCATATCCAAAAGGTGTTGTAAAATATGATTAGAGAATTAGTAACTCACTGATCATTAATATTCTTTCATGATATATGTACAGGGTGTGTACGAAGAGCTATGAATATGCACTGGAATTATGTCCTTAAAAATGTGTTTGGCAAGCAATGCATAAGCCCAGTCTGTCCTAGACAAAGGACTGTGTGAGGCACAAACAATGAAGACACACTTTCATAAAATGTAAACAAAGCCATTCATCTGACAAGTGAGGGGAGATGGCCTCTTGCAGGGTCTGACCTTCAAATGATAAGTAATTGAGTCAAGTGATTGTATACAATATTAGTTTTATAAAAGTAGCTTTCAGAAAATGACATGCTGGTGATTAGTATCATTGTGAAATATATGTATCAACACCGTAAGAGGAAATATGGATACTTAATGATGTTATGCTTTAAAGTATGTGATCAACCATAGACAGAAACAGGTTCTTTCTCAGACAGGAGGAAACATCACAGCTGTCGCCAATGAAATTAAGCAAGGTGTTTAAGCAATAGAAGCTCCACTTACATGCAAATCAGCAGGGAGACGGGAAGTCCACAGGAAGGGAAGAACAGCAGGAGGTCATCCTGAGTCTAGGGACAAAACAGTGAGTTTTGGAAGATAATATAAAAAGAGAGAAGACACCATCTTGGCATCCATCACTAGGCAGACACAAAGGGCCTGAGTTCTTGCAAACTGAGAAAGATGGGCCCTTCAACCAAGGGTGAGCTGAAGTCTCTGGGAACGGAATGCAAGTGAAAAAAATTGTTTAGTAAAAGATCTTTCACCCAAGACAAAGGAACTGAGCATGTTGGATTTCGTGGGAGATCCTGACCAGAGTGATGGTCAGCCACCTGGCTGGAAGATAGTGTAAAGAAAGAATCTTACCTTGAACCAAAACTGTAACATTAAGTCTTAACCTCTAGTAAGTGTTTTTCCACTTTTATTAGCTTGTAACCATTTCTAACTCTATCCTTTGAACTCACTTAAAATCCTCTATCTTTTTGTTAATAAACTTGTTTTACTTTTAATTTAAACCAACTCAGGGCTCTGCTTGAATTACAGCAATAGTTAATACCAGTTAAAGTGATGAGCTGTGCATTTTGTCTCTGCAGAAGAGCAAACCAACCTTATTATTCCTCGGAAAGCTCTGGCCATTGCAGAGTATACAGTTTGGGAAAAATTTGGGACTGAGAAGTGTTGGGGTCATCTTGCCAAGTGTATACCAGAGTGTGGCTGGGGTGTAACAAGCAGGTTGTTGTAATCAGAGTGCTGTCAGAGCTGCTTAGCATAGACACTCAATGCATGCTTGTCTGCTGGGTATCAGTGACCAGGACGTGAGCCGCAGCTGCATAGCATTTAAGGCCCCTGGGCTACAGGGCACAAGATGATGCAACCCCTCACTGCTCTGGATTGCATCCCAGAACATGACAGTTATTAAAGGAGAAGGACGCTGAGTCTCCAAGGTCATGTTGACTGAGAAGATTTTCACAGGTGGCAGAAATGCTGTGGGGAGAGGAGAGATTAAGTTTTCCATAGGTATTTAGTGACTTTCTCCAAGATCACACAGAGATTTTGATAGAGTCAAGAACAGAACTAAAGCCTCCTGACTCCCAGTTCCCTGCTTTAACTAAAGGAGTGACTGATGTTCAGAGGTCTCACAAGATATTTTTTGGTCCTCAGAGTGCGGCTACCAACTCTTGCTGGTGGCCGCTTTGACAATTTTTCCTAAAATACTTAATCAACTTTAGGAAAATCAAATGAATATACACATATGTATGTCCCACTCATTGTAATTTATTTATGTAGGTTTTTATTGCAGACTCAATAATAAGAATAATGTACAGTTATCTCTATTCTTTACTGGGCCCAAACAAAATGGAAACAAATAAGGTGCTTTGCATGTTCTTGTCTTTTTTATTGTTTCTTTTGCTTTTTTTTCATTTTTTTTTTTTTAGACTTGCTAGCTGGTAAGTCTGTGTCCGTGAAAAGTGATATTTGTATGTTTGTTAACACTGTTTTTCCCCCCTGTGATGAGAGTCACTCACCACTCTGGTGCCTACTACCAGTTGTCTTGGGAATTAGCTCTGCTCTCCAGGACACCCTCATCTAGTGGTGCCTCACTGCCATCACTTTTGTTCCCGGACCCACACCACTCCCAGGTGTGTGGCATCCTCTTCACTTCCCTTCAGCTGTGCCACACTGTGTTCCCCCCTTCTGGGTGACCTACAAACTCTGTCCAGCCACTACCTCAGTGGCAACTGAAGTCTATTGTCCTGGGGCCACTTCCCATGCGACTCCAGCACTCTTTTCTGCCCTTAACTCAGGACCTTGGCCTGAAGGCCCTAGCAGCCAGGAGCTCTCTCTAGCTCCCCCGGTGTCAGGTGCTGGTGCTCCTTTCTCCTGCTTAGAAGCCTGATCTTCTCCCCAGGAGCTCCAGTCAGCTGCTGATCTCTGCTCTGCCCTGAAGCCCCTTCTTATATGGGGCTGCCGAGACATGTTTGGCTGCTCCTCTCAGCCCCTCTCTAATTGGCTGCCTCCTGTGCAGCCTCCCGAGGGCTCTATTAGCCCCTTATGGGCCAGTGTGGGGCTGACACCCCATCATCTCCCCCACCCTAGTCACTGCCCAGGAGTCTGTAGCCGCATGCACATTTGAGAACCACTGTGGTAGAGTTTATAATGACATTAGATCAAACTGAACCTAAAACTGCAATACTAGTTTTAATCCTATTTGTTGCCTGGCAGTTAGGAAGAAACTGAAGCCCCAGAAATAATCTGACTCACTTCCATTTAGAAAAGAAAATGTTCTTTCAGCACACACCTGTAAGTCTCTTAAAATGTACCTCTGTTCTGAAAAGTAATTACCAAAGAATGGCACATTCTCATTCAACAGCTCTCTTCCTTGTGTATATTCATATCTGATTAATTCAATGACTAAAATATGTTTTACTCCTTTTTTTCTCCAGTTATAAAATTGACACAGCTCTTAGAGAATGAGTTGGCTTCTTTTTGACTCATGTTTCTCTAAAAGAACTATTAACAGCTTTCCAATTCCAGAGTCAAATTCTGCATCAGTTCACACCTCTGGAAACTCAGAGGACAATTGATTTGCACTGGTTTAACTGAGGGCAGAATTTGGCGTACTTATTTATTCCTGGTGAAGTTTCATGAGGGAGAAGGTGTACAGCTTGACTTCAAAATCCCAGGTTGAGCCCACGGGTCTAGTAGTTGGGGAAAACAACATATTTTCACTTCTAAACTGAGAAAAATGAATTCAAAATCACTGAGATGCAATAACACGTCAAGGGATATTCTGCAAGGGGTAGATACTCTTTTATTCTGTATTTAAATAGATTAGAGAAATAATTTTCTCTATCAGATAATTTATTCCACTAAATTACATTGTATTGTAGTCTCATTGTGTAAACTAATAGTGGAATTTTCGAAAGTCCTCAGCATTGGCTTAATTTTGTTGCCATTAAGTCAGTATAAAACTCCCTACAAGGTGAGACTGTAATACGATGGGTTTTAGTGGAGAAATCTATTGTATAATTCATTTGCACATAAGTATTACTATGCACTTAGCAGTATCTTTCCCTTGCCTGTTTTATCAGCCAGTTGCAAGGCTTTCCTGCAGTAAACGCAACCCCTGTATTTTCAAAGCTTTGCATGAGGTTTTAGTCACCCAGCTCTCATTAAAGTCAATGATAGTTGAGCTAAAACCCTGAACAGTCCTTTGAAAATCTCTTAACTTCCCTCTTACCTACGTTGTAAGACAGACAAGCCTATGATTATCTTTTTCTCCCAGGAGCAGAATGTTAACCTGCAGTCTACTAAACATAGTTTTTATTAGATAACCCAGGGTCCTTCCAAGCATTACTGAGTGCAGTACAATGCATTTTGTTTAGTCCCATGTTACAGCAGGAGGAAATACACTGCTCCGATGTGTTTATACAAACTGCAGTGGGATCTGTTCTCGTATTCCATTGTGATAGCAAAAAAAAAAAACAAAAAAAAAACCAACCCTATGTGTTTGTCAAAAAGCAAATTAATTTTATTCTGATGATAGCAGAAGTGATAGTTTGATAGTTCTTACCATTTTCAAAGTAATATCCATCCCCAGGATTAAATAAACTCCAAAACCCAAAACCTAAGATTATAGCATTTGGCCTCAGAATTTATTAGCGCTATATAAATCTATTTCGTTTCAAATGGGAGGGGCCAACAGATTATTAAAATAATATTAATCTGAATGGTGTATTTAAATATTTATTCTCTCCTCTTCTATTTTCCCTGTGAGCCACATTCACCTCTCCTTCTCAATACTGTTCATGCATCTGGAGAAGGAAAGCTCTTGTCAAGAATATGAGTAATGTGTTGTGCTTCTAACTGCAAGTGTGAGATTTTTTTCTCCAAATTCAGGTGTGAAAGATGCAGCAAAGATACCAAGTAGCAAAGACACTGGGGCAGTAGCTCTGCTCAGAGTGGTGTGGAGGCCTAGGCAAGCATAGCTGCTGGAACTAGGGTGCTGTGGGTGTTGTTGCATCCCCTGGCTTGAATCATATCCAGGGTTTGTTGCATCCCCTGATTTCCATCATATCCAGGGTTTACAGTTTTGTTCAATAGCTATCAGCACCCGCACTATAAAAAATGTTCCAGCACCCCTGTACGCAAGATAAAAAATAAGCAGCCACTTGTTGGCTGCTTGCAGAAGCAGCTCTGAACTTCACCCCTCCTCACCACTACCATTATTCTGCCTCCCATCTTCCTTACCCAGCACTTCTTAAAGAATTTTCCCCTTAATGCCACATATTTGCCTACATAGTCTTTCCAACTAACACACTAATTTAAGTACTGTCCTTCTAATCAAGCTGCTCCCATCTCTCTCTCCCTTTTCACAAATGGTGAAAATATTCTACTCTCCGTTGCATTTCAAATCCTTTCTATTGTTTCAGTTGCCTAGATGTGAAAGGGTGGATAACATGACACATATGAATTAGCCTGTCCTCTTCAAATATCATGGTGTAAAAACTCAGCTGAAACCATTGGCTTCCTACGAAACCTAGAAGGTTGATCTTGAACTATAGATTCCTTTTCTTCATATATAAATTGGCTGCTAGAAAGCAAAAGTCTTTCAGGTAATTTAAACACAATTTTACATCTATTTCTAACATACAATTACATGCAGCTATTCCTGGTAATTCAATACATCATTGAAAACCATAATATGAATGTGCTAATTTGGGTTCACACTAGAAGCTCAAAGGAAATAAATTAACACCATCTTCCCCCCTTTCCCTCATTTTTATGATTATAACTTTGCTATGAAACTAAAAGTATTTTCTCTCAGTGCTAAGTAAACGCCTTCAGTTCCTGCAACCTCATCAAAGTCTTTCTTAAACTAAAAAGGAATCAAATGTTGGTTAGGTAATGGCAGCTTCTAGATATGATCAGGGTCTCCTACAAAATGCCAGTGCCTGACAAGTGAGCAAAATTGAGCAAGATATTACAGAGATGCATATGGACATGTCTGATTTGCTCTATGTATCACTGTCACGGGCATGGTAGTGAGCCCCAACTTCAAACCAAAACAAGACAATGTCTATGATAAATTACATTATCTTTCTGATATCTCATTGTTTCTGAAAGATCTTGGAATGTTGAAGAATAAATAATACACTGTGTTTCGAGCAAGAAATGCCCAATTATCCTGAGTAACAACTATCCTGTCTCAAAATAAAATTCTATCAAAACTACTATGTACTAACATTGATATTAATATTTGTCCTACATAGGTTATTCCAAGTACCCCAGAAAAGAGCATTTGTTGAAAGAGTAACACAATAAAACACTAAATTTATAGGAAATTCTTGGAATGACCTAGGGATAAATTTCTGTTTCAGAAAGTGAAAGTAGTAACTGGAGGAAGAGCCATTTTAGACTTGATTCAGACCAACAGAGAGGAATTGGTTATAAATCTGAAGGTGGAAGGCAATGAGGGTGAAAGTGACCATGAAATCTATCATTTCATGATTCTAAGGAAAGGAAAGAGTGAAAGCAGCAGAATAGAGACAATGGACTTCAAAAAGCACAATGTTTAACAAGCTCAGAAAAATGGTAGGTAAGGTCCCATGGGAAAAAAATCTAATGGATAAAGGAGTTCAGGAGAGCTGGCAGTTTCTCAAAGAATATTAAATGCACAACTGCAAACTATCCTGACACAAAGGAAAAATAGTAAAAGGCTAATACGGGTTCTTCAGGAACTCTTTAATGCCCTGAAAATCAAAAAAGGAATTCTATAAAAAGTGGAAACATGGACACACTGCTAAAGAGTACAAAAGAACAGAAAAAGCATGTAGGGACAAAATCAGACAGGCTACAGCATAAAATGAGCTATACCTAGCAAGGAACATAAAATGCAATAAAATGAGATTCTGTAAATATATTAGGAGCAAGAGAAAGACGAAGGAAAGTGTAGGACCTCTACTTAATGGGGAATGAGTCTAAAAACTGACGACATCAAGAAGGCCGAGATGTTTACTGTTGTTTTGCTTCAGTCTTCACTGAAAAAATTAATGGTGACCACATACTCAGCACAACATTAACAAGAAGGGGAAGGAATGCAAACCAAAACAGGAAAACAGGTTAAAGAATATTTAGATATGTTAGATGTATTCATGTTGGCACAGCCTGATGAAACTGCTGTACTTAAGGAACTAACTGAAGCAATCTTGGAACCATTAGCAATTATCTTCAAGAACTCATGGAGGACAGGTGAGGTCCCAGAGGACTGGAAAAGGACAAATACAGTACCAATCTTTAAAAAAGGAGAACAAAGGTTATCCAGGCCAGAATTATAGACCAGGCCCTCTAACTTTGATATCTAGAAAGACACTGGAACCAATTATCAATCAATCAGTTTATAAGCACCTAGAAGATAACTGAGTTATAAGGAGCAGCTAGCATGGACTGGTCAAGAACAAATCATGTCAAAACAAGCTAATTTCCTTCTTTAACAGGGTTACTGGTCTAGTAGATGGGGGAAAGCAGTAGATATGATATCTTTATTTCAATAAGGGTTTTGACAGTCTGATTCTTATAAGCACTATAGGAAAATGTGGTCTAGATGCAATTACTGTACAATGGGTGCATGACTGGTTGAAAGACGGTACTCAAAGAGTAGTTATTAATGATTCTCTGTCAAACTGGAAGGGTGTAAATAGTGGGGTCACACAGAGGTTAGTCCTGGATCTGTTACTATTCAGTATTTTCATTAATAATTGGATAATGGAGTGAGTGTATGTATAACATTTGCATATGACACCAAACTTGGAGGGGTTTCAAACACTTTGAAGGATATTATTAGAATTCAAAAAGACCTTGACAAATTGGAGAATAGGTCTGAAGTCAGCAAGATGAAGTTCAGTAAAGACAAGTGCAATGTACTTCACTTATGAAGGGAAAAACAAATGCATATGTACAAAATGGAGAATAACTGGCTGGGTGGTAGAAGTGCTGAAAAGAATCTGGGGTTTATAGTAGATCGCAGATTGAATATGATTCAACAATGTGACGCAGTTGCAAAAAAGGCTAGTTTCATTCTGGAGTGTATTAACAGAAGTGTCACTTGTAAGACAAAGGAGATAATTCTTCCACTTTACTCAGAACTGGTGAGACCTTGTATAGAGTACTATATCCAATTCTGGGTGAAAATATGTGGAAAAATTGGAGAGAGTCCAGAGGAAGGCAACAAAAATGATAAAAGGTTTAGAAAATCTGACCTATGAGGAAAGGTTAAAAAAAACCTGGGCATGTTTAGTCCTGAGAAAAGAAGACTGAGAGGGGATCTGATAATAGTGTTCAAATATGTTAAAGGCTGTTGTAAAGAAGACAATGATCAATTGCTCTCCGTGTCCACTGAAGAAAGGACAAGTAGTAATGGGATTAATCCACAGGAAAAAATATATAGGTTAGTGTAGTGGTGTGGAACTCACCGCTGTGGCGCCTCCTGCTTGTCGTTGGGAATTAGCTCTTGGCCAGCCTCCGGAGCACCCTCTGCAGGCCAATGTCCCACTGCCGCTGGCCCCTGTGTCTGACCCAGGGGAACCCCCAAACCTCTATCCCCACCTTGCCTCAGTCATGGGCTATTGCCCGTCACCATCTAGCCCCTACTCACTGGGGCAGACTGCAGTGTAAAAGCCACTCATCATAGGCAAGCGGGGGTTTGGACCTGCTGCCTCTGCCTACTCATGGGCTGCCCCCTGCAACTGCAGTACCTAATTGGCTTTCTGCTAGGCTGCAGCCTAGAGCTTTCTAGGCTGGAGCCTTCTCAGCTCATCTGCCTTTCCCCAGCCCTGCTTCACTCAGGTACTGTGCTCAGGTCCCTTTGAGAGAGAGACTGAGTGTGCTTCGGTCCCACAGCCCTCTTATAAAAGCCAGCTGGGCCCTGATTGCACTGGCTACAGTTGTGACTGCTTTCCCCATCAGCCCAGCTTTGCTCTGCCACAGCCCTCTCCTGGGCTGCTTTAAGCCCTTCCAGGCAGGAGCAGGTGACCACCTCGCTACACACACCCCTCCTCAAGATCCCCTCCACCAGGGGGTGGGGGTTTTCTTATCTCTTAAGCTTCCTTCTCAGCTGGGCCCACAGGAGATCTCTCTCCTGCTGCAGGTTTTCTATTAAGAGGAGCAACCTGCTTCCCTCTTCTGCAGTCTGGGTCCCCATCATAGCCAATACCATGCCTGCGTGGATTCCCCTGTCTGTCTAGTCCCCAGCGTAGGTCATCTCACTCCTGCGTGGGTTCCACTTTTTATCTGGGGCCTTTTCTAGGGCCCTGGTTCTACCACCCCCTCCGGGGCAGTTCTCGACCCAGCCCAATCCTCGGGCCTCCCCCTCCTTCTCTGGGGGCAAGGCCGTCTTTCACGGCCATCCTTGTGGCACAGGAAGCACAACCACTGCCTTCCTTTGGCCACCTCTGGGCTAGGCCTGGCCCTGTGAGAGCACTCCCTCTTCATGTGCCCTGGTTCCCCACAGGCCCAACAGTTTGTCTGCCTTGACACCAGCCTCCTGCCCCAGATGCCTGGCCCCTGATGATACCTCTGTGCCCTCCCCTGCAACAGCTGTAGCAGCCTTGCTTGCTGCTTAGTGCCACAGCCCACACAGGCTCTCCAATAATAGTCTGTCTTCATTTTCTCCACCTTTGGTCGCTCAAGTTTCTGATCCAGGCAATAGTCCACAATCCTTGCCCTTGACTCTTGTATCAGGGGTGGACCACACATGCCCGCATTCTCCACCACTTGTAGCAGTGTGGGACTCACCGCTGAGGCACCTCCTGCTGGTCATTGGGAACTAGCTCTTGTCCAGCCTCCATAGCACCCTCTGCAGGCCAGTGTCCCACTGACTGTGCTTCTGGCCCACTGCCCTCTTATAAGAGCCAGCTGGGCCCTGATTGCACTGGCTACAGCTGTGACTGCTTTCCCCATCAGCCCAGCTTTTGTCTGCCACAGTCTTCTCCTGGCCTACTTTAAGCCCTTCCAGGCAGGAGCAGGTGACCACCCCACTACAATTAGATATTAGGAAAAGCTTCATAACTGTAAGGGTAGTAAAGCACTGGTGTTTCCAAGGGAGGTTGTGGAATCCCCATCATTGGAGGTTTTTAAGAACAGGTTGGACAAACACGTGTTAGGATTGTTCTGCATTTACTTGGTCCTGCCTCACTGCAGGGCACTAGACTTGATGACCTCTTGATGACTCTTCCAGCCCTACATTTCTGATTCTGTTATTATCTGTGGGTTTCACAGTTGCTGTATTCTGCTCGTCCATTGCATTTATGCCCTCACAAATCTACTTCGAGGGCCTTTCACCTCCCAATTGCCCCATCAGTCAGAAAAAGCTGCCAGAACAATAGTTTAGATTCTTCCTTCAAGGCATCATTTTGTGGTACAATCTACAGCAGCCTATGCAAAGTGATTAAACTCTGCAGAGTTTAAAGGTCACCTTAAACATGCTTGAAAATCATTTGACCGAGTCAGCCTGCAACTGATTCCTTTTACACAAGGTAGAAGTTAGATATATTCAATAACAGGTATAAATCACACTTTGTGACTAATGATAGTTAATAGTGGCTTTAAAAACAACTGGATTTGACATGCGTCTGACGAAGTGGGTATTCACCCACGAAAGCTTATGCTCCAATACATCTGTTAGTCTATAAGGTGCCACAGGACTCTTTGTTGGATTTCTAATGATGTTTACAAATTGCAAGAGGACACATTGCAGAATAAAAATATAGTACCGGAGCTTCAAATTTAGTATAGTATTTCAAATTTAGTATTTCAGTTACTACCCTTTTTTATTAGCACATCAAGACATTTGTATAAGCCTCCAATACCTTTAGTAACATATATGCTAAGCAATTGTCAAATGTTATTCAGTGCTGCTAATGTGCCCCAGTTCTAATGAATAAATTTTTGTTAAGAATGCAGCAAACTGCTATTTATTCGCAAGAATTGCAAATGACAGTAATGTATGAGTCTTAGTATCTAGGTACGGAGACAATAATTTCTAAACTGATTGAAGCCCACAAAGTTCTATAATGGAATTTGCTTATATAAAATAAGGATGGTGACACACAGATCACCAGAGAATGATGCACAATTAGGCTGCCCCCCAAAATGAATGACATTTTAGAATATTCCTTTTACTCTTATAATCATGTCGGTTTTTTACCTTGAGTCATTGTTTATTAAAGCTAAAGATCCAATTCAACAGATACATTTGTTCACATTCACTTATGCCGCATCTATCAAGACGAATAAATGAACTTGAAATGACAATGTGAGTGTTAAGAATATTTAGAGAGTAAAGGCAGATAGAATTTTGATTTTCAATGGGACCTGAGCTCCCAGATCAGTTTAGATGCCTTTGAAAACTTTACCCTTAATATTTATGTCACAGAAAATGTGTTAAGTTACACTAATAATTAAAAACATGTATAAGAAATATTTGAATTACTTGTATAATGTACATAGTGTGATAGACCCAGGCCAGTTGGGTACAGCAGAGTAGCCTATTGGCATCCCAGGGGTGGGCGGGCGAAGCCCGTCCACTTCTAAAGGACCTCCCCCCAGCCTAAGGGGAGGATCCACAGGGCTAGAACACCAAGTGATTCCGGGGGACAACCTTTTGGCGGTGAAGGAGACCTTGTGCGCACGTTTATTTGGAGTGCGCCAGGTTGCACCCTGTTCCGGCTCCTCCTGAATATCTTTTTACGTTTCTGGTTGGCACTTTTCCCTCACCTTTTTATCATGCACTCCCCATCCGTGGGCCCCACGAAGTCGCGGGATCTCCTTCTCAACCTTCCTCTGCCCTGGCCAACTACCACTACAACACCCGGGCGAGAGGAGTTGGCGACGGGACTTCCTGCGACTGTAGGGCCTATTGTCCGTCCTCCGTCTGTCACGCATTCGGCGGAGTTCCTCTGGCGGTCGTCCACTGGCTCCCTGACGCTTTGAGGAGCAGTGGGCGTTGTCCAGGGTTCTCTGCTCGGTTTCCCGATCCGGTTCCCTTAGTTTAGCCCTATGACCTCATCCTGATCCTGTTTTTTTCATTCAGGATCCACAGGTCTAGAACACCAAGTAATTACGGGGACAACTAATGAAAAAAACAGGATCAGGAGTGAGGTCATAGGGCTAAACTAAGGGAACCGGATGGGGACACCGAGCAGAGAACCCCGACAACGCCCACTGCTCCTCAAAGGCGTCAAGGGAGCCAGTGGACGCCGCCCAGAGGAACTCCGCCCGGATGCGTGAACAGACGGAGGAGCGGAAATAGGCCCCACAGTCGCAGGAAATCCCGTCGCCAACCTCCTCTCCCTGGTGTTGTAGATGGCTAGTTTGGCCAGGGCCAAGAGGAGGTTGAGAAGGAGATCCCGCGACTTTGTGGGGCCACGGATGGGGAGTGCGTAGATAAAAAGGTGAGGGGAAAAGTGCAACCAGAAACGCAAAAAGATATTCAGGAGGAGCCGGAACAGGGGCTGCAACCTGGCGCACTCCAAGTAAACGTGCGCCAAGGTCTCCTTCTCGCCACAGAAAGGGCAGGTGTTGGGGACAGGGGTGAACCGCGCCAAGTACACACCCGTGCTCACGGCCCCATGAAGGAGCCGCCAACTGACATCCCCAGCGGGCCGCGGGACCAGGGCAGAGTACAAGCTGGCCCACCGGGGCTTCTCACCCTCGAGAGGTGGCAGGAGGTCCCGCCATTTGGTATCGGGGCGGGACGCGAGGGTGAGGTAGTGAAGGGTGTGGAGCACGAGCGTGTACAGATGTTTCCGTGGCGCGGTCTGGAACAGAACCGGCTGCACATCGTGCAGCCGGCTTGCAGAGAAAGGGTGAGGGGGCCGATTGGGTCCACGGGGCAGGGGCCCTATAAAAATGTCCATGGGGCCCGGGGTGGAGGGTGGGCGGGGCGTGCCCTCTCGTAGGACCCGGTCGAGGTAAGCCCGAGCAGCAGGCAGCAAAGCGGCCCTCACCTCCTGAAGTACGCGCCTGGGAGTATGAGGTCTGGGAGAGCCCCATGCGCCGGGCGAGCGTCAGGGGATCCAGCCAATCTCCCCGCTCGTAGTCCAGGAGGTCTACAGCAGAGTAGCAGAAGGCAGATATACTGGCCACTGGATTAACAGTTTTCTGTTCCCTGACTGATCAGAGCAGGGGCTGCTCCCGGCTAATGAGAACAGCTGACTCCAATTAACCTGCAAAGAGTCAGACTAATGTGACCACCTGACTCTAATTAAGGCCCCTCTGATACTATAAAAGGTTTCACTCCAGTCAGGCAGAAAAGAGGAGAGGATGTGTGGCTGAAGGGTTGGTTAATGAAGACACCCTCAAGTCATTGGTAAGGGAGTCCTAAGGTAAGGGAGAAGTAGGAGAGCTTTGGGGGAAATGGCCCAGGGAAATGTAGCAACTCTGGCAGGTGAAAAGTTGGCTGCCTACATCTGCTACCATTAGGGTCCCTGGGCTGGAACCTGGAGTAGAGAGTGGGCCTGGGTTCCCCCAAATCTACCACTACAGGAACACCTCCTGGGAGGGGAACTTAAGCCCCTGTCAGGACAGGAGGCTAAACTTTTCTGAAACAAGACAACAGAGACTGTGGGAGATCTCTCACCAATCTCCTTGCTGGGCTATGCTAAAAAGGGCTCAGTAGACTGTAACCCTGGCCCTAGAGAGAGAAGGGCTACATGGAGGGTTGCAGTGAGCCACTGAGGCTAGCATATACTACCTAGAAGCGTGGGACTCATGGGGACAAGGTTGAAGCTCTGTAGGGTGACCAGACAGCAAGTGTGAAAAATTGGAGTGGGGGATAATAGGACCCTATATAAGAAAGACCCAAAAATCAAGACTGTTCCTATAAAATTGGGACATGTGGTCACCCTAAAGCTCTGCCACAATAGTTATAATTTAAGACTATTCTGAAACACACACAAAGAAATACATTTTCAGCTGAATCTTTACCTGATGTCCACATATGTGCATTCAAAATTGCACATATGCTTTGCAGATGCACATACCATGTGTGCACTTTGGAAGTTTCTGACAGTTTGAGTGATTTATGAATTTACACTGTTAAAATGGGGGGCAGTTGGTTTTGCAGGTGAATTTATGCAAATACAGGTGCTACACTAGTCTCATCATACACATTGTGTCTGGGTGAAACATCCAGGAAAGGGATAAGGGCTACCTGCTGACCATGTGACTTGGCAACAGATTAAAGGAATGGCTATGTCCTCTTTCCTGGGGCTGAAAGAAGAGGCCTAAGTACAGAGGACCTGGAGGATACATCTACACTGTGATAAAAAACCCATGGCAATGAATCTTAGAGTCCCGGTCAGCTGACTTGAGCCCGGGCTGCAGAGTTAAAAATAGCAATTTAAACATTTAGACTCAAGCTCGAGCATGGGCTCTGAGACCTTCCCTGTCACAGGGTCTCTGGGCCCAGGCTCCAACCTGAATCCAAATGTCCACACTGCAATTTTATAGCCCCACAGCCTGAGTACTGCAAGCCTGAGTCAGCTGACCTGGGACACCACAGCTGTGCCATGGGTCTTTTATTGCAGTGTAGACATACCCAGAGAGACTTGCTATGAGAAGTACAGTCTGCAATAAGGAGTGAGGATAGAAAAGTAAGGGACGCTGCAGCTAAGGCAAGGCCTACAACAACAGTTTGGGCCTGACCACCTTATTCCTCAAAGGCAAAAGTCTGTAGTCTAATAAAACAGAAAAGATGGCGATATCTGACCCAGCCTTTTTCTAAGCATTACACCTTCAGGCAGGAAAACTGAAACAAAGAACCACAGAGCAGATAAAAGCCTGAGCCCCTAAGCTCAAGGGGAGAGAGAAGCAGTGACTACACAGAAGCAGAATGAACCCCCAGAAGCAGGAGGCACCTGGAATAAGATGAATCTGCCTTAGCTTTGGGAGAAAGGCTAAGATTTAGATAAGAGCTACATGTGTAGGCCTTTTATTGTTTTAACCTTTTTCTCTGAATGCTATGTTCATAGGGATTAAGAAATAATTTGTTCTGAAGAAGCTGTTTGGTGTCACTGCCTTTAACTGCTGGTCAAAGCTCGCAAAGTGAAGTCTTGCAGGTGCCAAACCCAGTTGGACCTGCTAAGTAATCATGGTTGGTAAATGGAGTGTTACAGCTCAGGGTCCAGGTCTGCGATGTGGGAGAACTGTGGGATTCAACCTCGAGAAAATTGGAAGTGCAGGGTTTGCCACTTGAGAACTACTAAAGAGGGATCCAAAAGTGTAGCTAACCCTTTACTCATGATGCTTGGAATGGTAATAATAGGGTGACCAGATAACAAATGTGAAAAATTGGAACGGGGGTAGGGGGTAATAGGTGCCTATGTAAGACAAAGTCCCTAATATCAGGACTGTCCCTATAAAATCAGGACATCTAGGGTTGCAAATTTTCTAATTGCACAAAATCAAACACCTCTGCCCTGCCCCCTGCCGCACCCCTGAGGCCCCACTCCTGCTTGCTCCATCCCCACTCCCTCTGTCATTCACTCTTCCCCACTCTCACTCACTTTCACTGGGGTGGGGCAGGGGATTGGGGTGCAGGAGAGGGGTGAGGGCTCTGGCTGGGGGTGTGGGTTCTGGGGTGGGGCTGGGGATGAGGGCTTTGGGGTGCAGGAGAGGGGTCTGGGCTGCGGGAGGGGGTTGCGGTGTGGGGAGTATGTGGGCTCCAGCTAATATGCTTCCCCCTCCTCACCTCTGACTCCAAACTTTGTGTCAGAAGGATTTTTGACATCCTCTCACTGTATTTTTGACAAATGTGAGACCCTGGAAATGTTGAAACTTCAAAAGACTATTATACTGACTGGGCTGTCCCTAGACACTGTGGTGCCCTACACAGCCCCCCCATGGGGAGGGGCTGGCCTCAGACCTCCATAGGGAGGAGTCTCCAGGCCTCCATGATGGGGGGAGGGGGCTGTGCCCAAGGTCTGTGGAGTGCAGGAGCAGGCTTGAGGGACAGCGGGAACCACCCCCCCAGTACTGGGAGCTGATGGGGAGGTGGCGGCTGGGGACTGGTCGCTCCACTTCCTGTTGCCCGGTGAGTGCAGGGTGCCCCAACCTCTGCTGCAGTCCCCCAGGTGGAGTGGAGATGGGGCAGAGGTGAGAAGAGGCGGGGCGGGAATAGGGCAGGGGCTTTGGGGAAGAGATGGGGCAGGGCATCTTTCCTGGCCAGTTCAGCTGGCTGGGGGATCGGGCTGGCCACTGGAGCAGCATGCAGCTGCATAGGGCACCAGGAAATTCTGGGGCAATTTGGTGCCCCACATTTCCTGGTGCCCTACGCAGCTGGGTAGTTAGTGTATGGGTAAGGACAGCCCTGTATACTGAGGTACGCCAGACACTATAGGCACTAGAATTAGTCATAATCTCTAGTATCTATAAATGTTACATGTATCTTTGAGAGCGAGGCACTGTAATCTTTGTTCTATGGGGGAGGGTTCTGCAAGCTTTTCCCAGGAGCTAAAACTAGTTGAGGTGATTACTGCAGATCCCATGAGAGGTAGGGTGACCAGATGTCTCAATTTTTCTTTTATGGGACAATCTCGATTTTGGGGTCTTTCTTATATAGCTCCTATTACCTCCCCACCCCCGTCTCAATTTTTCACATTTGCTGTCTGGTCACCCTAACGAGAGGTAAACAACTCTGAGAAGTACCAAACCCCTAGGAAGAATTTCATATACTGATCCAAACTGGATTCAAGAGGTCCAGGAGACAAAGAAAGAGCATGTGATATAAAAGTCAGGATGAACTAATTGAGCATTCCTCTTTTGATCTAACACCTGACATGATGATGTAACCAAGAGGACACAGCCCTGCTGCAAAGGTTTGAAAGACTGCTAGGCTTAACATACATGTAGATTGTTTATCATTTTATGTTTTCTCTTCAGTTCTTTTAAATAAATGTACTGCATATTGTGAAAGCTGGAAGATCACTGGTAACTACTGTTGTATCCTCTGGGGAGAGCAGAATGGCAGGTGCTGGACTAAGGTCAGACCTGCTGGAATAGTCCTAATGCAGTGCAAGAAGACTGTAAGCCTAAATCTTCAGTCTAAAAGGAGAGGCATACAGGGGCCCCTTCATAGAGGTGGCCTGACTGGAGGCCTGAGCCCCCAAAAGAGCTCCATTGACCATACCATGGTGGGGACAGAAGTTCAGTTATCCTTGGATCTGGGATGGTACTTTTTTGACATTATTTTGAAGTGAAAACGTGACTAAGTTTAATGAGCAGAGCTGATCATAGTTTTTTCAACAAAATTTTTCTCATCTCAAAATCGTGTTTGTTAAATGAATTTTGCACCAAAAAAAGGCGTTTGATAGTTTTTTCACAGTTTTGGTAAAATTCCTACCTGGCCTGGTCTACACAAGGAAATTAGGTCATTATAACTACATCACTTAGGGATGTGAAAAATCCAAACCTCCGAGCGACGCAGTTAAACCGACCTAACCCCTAGTGTAGGCAGCACTAGGTCAACAGGATTATTCTCCCATCGACCTGGCTGCTGCCTCTTGGGACGGTGCAGTACCTATGCCAATGGGAGAAGCTCTCCCGCCAGCATAGGTGCCTACTTCCGTGGTGCAACAGTGTCACTGAAGCACTTTAACTGGAGACAAGTTCTTAATCTTTTACATTTTCCCCCTTTACCACTGAAAAAAGGGGCAGGGGGAAAGTAAGAAGTAAAACAATTCAGAGAAAGCGGGGGGGGGGGGGGTATATTTCCAAATGTGCTGCCACCAATCCTGGCCACCATTAAAATATTCCCTCTACTAAGAATTTTTATCATCTGTTCTATAAACCACCCTCATCACCATGGTATCTTTTAGCTTTCCAGAAGCGCATTAAGTGACAGGAGTAGCCTCTGTGTCATGTGTTTTATTCTTTCTCCTCTACTCTCTCCAAGGAGAAAAGTACCTGAACAGTCTTTTCTTTCTTCCTTCAGTTATATGTTTACTGTGTTATAGGTTTATATTAGCAAAGGCAAGGTCAAAAAAGTGGACCTTGCACTTGAAAAGGAAGATGCTGAGGTTTGTAATGTTCCTTAATTCCTGTCTGCTTAACCTTAATTCACCCCCTTTGTGTGAATGCATTATGAGACAGTCTTTAATTACATAATCAAATACTATTTATTCCACGGGATCCCAGACTCATTCACTAAATGGGTAATTATTCTTTTTTGTAAATCCTCCTCATTAAATGTGTGGCTCAATACCTAAGACTCATTTAACACACACCATTCAAACCTGGCACTGAATGCAAAATTATTAATTTCCTCCTATGGTGCTACCAGTAAACATTCTTGAATTTGTCTACACAATACCCCTGGGAGATTAGGTGGTATCATGATCCCCATTTTATAGCTGAAAAACTGAGGCACAAATTAAGGCCAAAATTCTCAAAAGTATCCACTAATTTTGGATATCCAATTTCAGAAACATGAAGCCTGATATTTCAACATACTTAGCAATCTTTTTAGCACTTTAGATGTTCAAAGCACTGTTCCACTCAACTTCAGTTGGAGCACTCAGCACTTGGGAAAAGCCGGCCCCAAGTGTCTCACATTGGGCACCCAGAAAATGAAGAACACACAATTAGTGGCCATCTATGGAAAATAAAGTTCTTACATGTTAGGAAAATTGTGTAAACTAGATGGCAGAGTGATGGGTTTCCCAGGGTGCAACCTGAACTGTTGGACTGTTGAGCTCTCTGTCCCACCAGCCAGGGCTCCTTCTCACACTGTGATGCTGTCAGCAAGCTATAAACAGGTACTGCACTCACACAGACATCCACAGGCAGGGACACACCCAACCGATTTACTCAATGGAGGCAGGAAACAATAACAGAAAATGTGGAAATTGCAGAGGTGTTCAATGACTTTGTTTCGGTTTTCACCGAGAAGGTTGGTGGTGATTGGACATCTAAAATAACGAATACAAGTGAAAATGGGGTAGGATCAGAAGAGGTTAAAATAGGGAACGAGCAAGTTAAAAATTACTTAGACAAATTAGATGTGTTCAGGTTATCAGGGCCTGATGAAATGCATGCTAGAATACTCAAGAAGCTGACTAAGGAGATATCTGAGCCATTAGCGATTATCTTTGAAAAGTTATGGAAGATGGGAGTGCCAATCTATAAAAAGGGAAATAAGCTGACTGGTCTGTAATTCCCTGGGTTCTCCTTAACTTCTGTACCTTGAAAGATAATGGAGCAAATGATTAAGCAATCAATTTGCAAACATCTAGAAGAAAATAAGGTGATAAGTAACAGTCAGCATAGATTTGTCAAGAACAAATCATGTCAAACTAACCTGATAGCTTCCTTTGGCAGAGTAACAAGCCTTGTGGATGGGGGGGTGGGATGGAGAAGGGGTAGATGTGGTATATCTTGACTTTAGTAAAGCTTTTGATACAGTCTTGCATGACCTGCTCATAAACAAACTAGGGAAATCCAACCTAGATGGAGCTACTATAAGATGGGTGCAAAACTGGTTGGAAAACCGTTCGCAGAGAATAGTTATCAGTGGTCCACAGTCATGTTGGAAGGACATAATGAGTGAGGTCCCACAGGAAACGGTTCTGGGTTCGGTTCTGTTCAATATCTTCATCAATGATTTAGTTTGCAGATGATTCCAAGGGGTTGCAAGCACTTTGAAGGATAGGATTAAAATTCAAAATGATCTGGACAAGTAAATATGATGAAATTTAATAAGGAGAAATGCAGAGTACTCCATTTAGGAAGGAACAATTAGTTGCACACATAAAAAAAGGGAAATGACTGCCAAGGATGGAGTACTGCAGAAAGGGATTTGGGGATCATAGTGAACCACAAGCTAAATATGAGTCAACAGTATCACACTGTTGCAAAAAAAGCAAACCTCATTCTGGGATGTATCAGCAGGAGTGTTGTAAACAAGACATGAGAAATAATTATTCTGATCTACTCTGCACTGATTAGGCCTCAACTGGAGTATTGTGTCCAGTTCTGGGTGCCACATTTCAGGAAGGATGTGGACTAATTGAAGAGTCCAGAGAAGATCAACAAAAATTATTAAAGGTCTAGAAAACATGACCTATGAGGGAAGATTTCAAAAATTGGGTTTGGTTAGTCTAGAAAAGAGAAGACTGAGCAGGGATATAACAGTTTTCAAGTATGTAAAAGGTGGTTATGAGGAGGATGGAGAAAAATTGTTTTTCTTATCTAAGGATAGGACAAGAAGCAATGGGCTTAAAATGCAGTAAGGGAAATTTAGGTTGGACATTAGGAAAAACTTCCTAACTGTCATGGTGGTTAAACACTGGAATAAATTGCCTAGGGAGGTTGTGAAATCTTCATCATTGGAGATTTTTTAAGAGCAGGTTAGACAAATATGTCAGCAATGGTCTAGATCAGTGGTTCTCCAAGCCAGTCCGCCACTTGTTCAGGGAAAGCCCCTGGCAGACTGGGCCGGTTTGTTTACC
The DNA here is from genome assembly GCF_003597395.2 of Chelonoidis abingdonii. Taxonomy (NCBI): domain Eukaryota; kingdom Metazoa; phylum Chordata; order Testudines; family Testudinidae; genus Chelonoidis; species Chelonoidis abingdonii. The sequence goes on along the minus strand of NC_133770.1, from coordinate 256,210,078 downwards.
TGCCACATCCGCAGGTTTGGTCGATCGTGGCTCCCACTGGCCATGGTTTGCCACTCCAGGCCAATGGGGGCTGTGGAAAGGGCAGCCAGTATATCCCTCGACCCGCGCCGCTTCCCGCAGCCCCTATTGGCCAGAAGTGGCAAACCATGGCCAGTGGGAGCCACAAGCAGCTGAATCTGCAAATGTAGCAAGTAAACAAACCGGCCCGGCCAGCCAGGGCTTTCCCTGAATAAGCGGCGGACCGGCTTGGAGAACCACTGGTCTAGGTAATACTTAGTCCTGCCATGAGTGCAGGGGACTGGACTAGATGCCCTCTCGAGGTCCCTTCCTGTCCTATGATTCTATAAATGACCTCCCAGCCACTCATGAACCAACAATAGAGAGACTCCAGCTAATTCTCCCCAGCCTTGCACCCCAGACCTGTACCATCTTACCCTGGTCAGAAGCTTCACCAGTGTAAGTTCATTACCCAGTCTATCCCTCCCTCCTTCCCTCGATGTGGAGAGGATATACTTTGTAAACTGAGCTGAGATTTCCCAAGCACGGTAACCAAAACACAGTTTTAGGTAAAATATAAAACAGGTTTTTTGAGTACAGAAAGAAAGATATTAAGTGAGTATAAGTAATAAGTGTAGAGATCAAAGTTGGTTACGTAAAGAAATAAAATATATTTGCAGTCTAAGTTCTATAAACTAAGTAGGATTTGAATCAAACAGTGTCTCACCCTGATAGATGGTACAAACAGGTCACAGATCTTCAATATACAGGCTGGGACTCTCCTCCAACCCAGAGCCACCCTCCCAATTCAAAGTCTTTGTCCTCCAGACACATTTCCAGGTGTTCAGTTGTTGGAGGAGTGAGGCCAAGTCATGATGTCACATTCCCTCTTTATAGTTTTTTCCAGATTGCTGGAAAGACCTTTTGACGTGAGGACCAGGCAGTTCCCATTAGTCAAGCAGTCTCCATTGTCTAACTGTTCTCTCTAAGAAGTCTCCATTGCATACAGTTTCTGGGATAGTGGATTCTCATTAATGGGCCATCAGTGCATCTGGGTCCTCTGCTGTTGTACCTGTAAAGCTGGTTGTGGTGTTCCCAACCTCACAACATGTTTCAGTAACACATATAGCAAAACTTCATAACTTCACGTACAATGAAAGCACAGAAAATCCAACAGGATATTAATGTTCAACAGATAAAGACTTTCAAAATGATACCTCACAAGGCATACTTTGTACAAAACATATCAGCATTATATGAGAGTGGTGAACATGGGGGTTCCAGAGTACTGCTTTGAAGTACAGCGTGCCACACAGAGGCAGAGAGAGAATCCAGTTCTCAAGGGTGGCACTCAACTATCTTAACCATGTGACCGTCCTTTCTCTTCCTTCTTCACTACACTTCTAACTTCTTCAGTAAATGAGGCAGGGGTCCTATAGACAACAGCGTCCTTCATGACACAACCCTATTCATTCCCAGAACACCATCCATCTTGTGCACTGAATGAAGCAGGCGTCCTGTGGAAAAATGTGATCATGTAGTGAAAGACTATCATAATGCATATGTATGAGCGTGGAAGGGACTTCTAATGTTTCATGAGCAACCTTAATCCTGGCTTTTTGCAACTTTTGAATGCTGAAATTTGCAACCTTAATGTACTTTGGATGTTTTTTTTTAATGTATTATAGCTTTAAAATGCCCCAACCCCTTGTTATTTCAATAAATCTAAAACTTGCCTCAGTTATCACTAATGTACTGCAGTCACCAAACTGTTTTCCTGCACCCAATTTCCCCCTGCCTTGCATGTTGTGTAGTAATTTGCACATGTGCAAAGCAGGTGTAAAATAATATTTGCGTGAGGTGGCAAATTTTGATTTGGTAGCAATTTACATCAGCTGTGCACTTGCTTTTTGCTGTTGTTAATGATTTATATAAAGGTACTAAGAAGTGGACAGTCAGGCCCTAAAATCTTAAAAATTGGATTCTGCAACCCTCAGTCACTGGAGTCTTATGTTATTCTATCAGTTGTGTGGAAAATTTATGTGACCTGAGGTTGCAAGATTCTGAAGTGGAACCACATGGTAAGTGAGAGGAAGCTCTCTAGGGAGACTAAACTGAACATAGAGCGAATCAAAACTTTATAGTAATACCTCCGCTGTTATCAGTTTCCGACCTGCTTTGTAATATTGTTCTAAATGCACAGATTAAAGTGAGACCCTCCCAATTGTCATGAAACGGTAGCAACTTCTCCACCCAGTAGTGGCTGGTAACGTTATACATAACTGGGAGCACGTGCTGCAGTGACATTCTAGAGTTTGGCAGCTGTTTGAATCCCAGTGTTCCATTTCAGTGCTACTCTTAATACACAATGAAGTAAAGTGATTGTGTTTATTGCTAAATTCATTTACCGTCTATGTTAAGAGATTTTTAGCCAAAAGAAACCATTTTGTTTGAACCCAAATCACTTGCACCGTAAGTGACTCTTGGCCCTGCTGCATCTGTACTCCCTTCAGAAAACAGAGCGTGGGTTACAATAGCAGCAGGAGCGCTGCCAACACAGCCCCGCACATACAGAGGCAACCTTTAAAGAAGCCATCCCAACCTACTGTGCACGTGGAACTGCAGTGAAAAGGACAGAGAAGTAGATGGAATATACCTAATAGAGTGTCTAATTAAGATTTGAGAAATAGGTGAGTGGTTTAATGTTCTTAAACAAGTTATTGAAAGGAAATGAATGTGAAAGGTCTCAGTGGTGTTTAATAAACAGAATTACACTGATATGCTTTTGAAAAGCAGCAGTCCTCTTTCCTCTACTGTAACTCAGTCAGGCTATGATCACTTCTCTCTTGTCTAGGTCACACCTGGGTTTGTTGTTGTTGCTTTTGAGCCATGCTGCCGAGATTGTGCCATGGCTCAGTGGATAATCCAGACTGCGATGTGTCTCTCACTTCAGTGTCCTGCGGAGCAGCGGTGCTGAGCTGCACAAATTGGAGTTATAAATGCTTCACAGTGAGATTTAGGGGCCTAACTGATATTTGTGCCTTTGAAAATCTCCCCTTAAATGAGCAAAGCAGGTAGCCTGAGCACCATCACCACCTATTTCCAAGAACAAGTTGATGAGACAATACGTGGGCACAGTGTCATGATGAGTATTTCTGAAAAAGTAAGGAGGGAGTCAGACTGACCAGTCCTTTTTTGATCCTATGAATTCTACAAGTTAATCTCCCATTTCCTGAACCTTCCTTTTAAATAATCCCTATTCTCAGCCAGGTTCTAGATGTGCTGGTTAAAACTTTTGTTTTATGACATCATTGAAACGTCTCTGTTATGCTCCACCTAGGTAGCAATTTGTACGAGGCATAGATTCCAAGGCATACATTCATCCCTGAATAAAAAAGCTCTCTAACATTGCATCCCCTTTTGACTCTCTTGTCCCATTAGATTGTAAGCTCTCTTTTACTTTGTTTCCACAGTGCCTCAGACAATGAGGCTTTGATCTCAGTTGTGTCCTGCTGGTGTTACCATAATGCACATAAATTATATAGTATCAGAGGGGTAGCCGTGTTAGTCTGGATCTGTAAAAGCAGCAGAGAATCCTGTGGCACCTTATAGACTAACAGACGTTTTTGAACAATGCCTTTTAGGTTGTATGTTGTTGAGCATTTGTGTATATAGTATCAGAGGGGTAGCTGTGTTAGTCTGGATCTGTAAAAGCAGCAAAGAATCCTGTGGCACCTTA
>NC_133770.1:256201935-256204782 GCF_003597395.2 Chelonoidis abingdonii | reverse complement strand
CCCTTGGCAGTGCCTTGCATGGTGTCAAAGTATCAGAGGGTGCCTAGTTAGGTGCTGACTGTAAAGCAGCGAGAATCCTGTGGCACCTTATAGACTAATTAGATGTTTGGAGGTGAGTTTCGTGGGTGAATATCCCACTTGTCAGGAACGGCAACAGCACAAGAAGAAGAATCAAATGGAGTCTCTGAGGTCAAAATACAGTCGGCCTTTACATTGATGCTTCGCCGAGTGCACAGGCAGAAATCATGGAAAACAACAGGCTGCTCAAAACCTAAGTCGTGAGAAGCAGTGCACCACAAGACTCCAACCGACCCTGCATTAATCATCAAGAGGGCTGATAAAGGAGTTAGCTGTTGTCATCATGAAACAAGGTCTGACTACCCAAAGGAGGCCGCAGAAACTTCCATTACAATTCTACAGGCCACTCCTCAATCCATGGGATACACTAAGAACTGCACCAATCTTTCAGGACACTCTAAACTAACAGAATCAATTCAGCATACTCAGAGCCCCGACCAGGGTGTATTTTATCTATACGAAGATCCACAAAACCCGAAATTCCGGTACGCATCCATCATTCGAGGCATTGGCACTTACTGAAGATGTCTGATATGTGGAACTTTACTCAGCCTATGCACATCCTCCCGCTATCTTCGTGACGACACTGATTTCCTGGGAACTACAATGATTGGCACTCCCAAAACATCTACCGCCACATGAGTAGAGTCTCTACCAAATCATCCCAAACAGATGAATTACAACTGCAGGAACAGATCCCTGTGATGCCACAGGGCACAATGTGCTGATGCTCTGGCATTCTATATACACACAACTATTTCAGTTTGAATGACAATATATATCTCAGATCGTGGCACTGCTATGGGACCCGCACAATGCAACAAGTATGCCATTTTTATTGGCTTGACTGGAACACGCTCCTCAGCTCTCGTCATCATGACCGTTCTCTGATCTACGTACTGATTACATGAATATTATACTGCCCCTGGAATTTCCACTACTGTGGTGTGCGTCTGACGAAGTGGGTATTCACCCACGAAAGCTCACGCTCCAAAACGTCTGTTAGTCTATAAGGTGCCACAGGATTCTCTGCTGCTTTTATAAATTATATAACTATAATTATAGTTCCATCCAGATCTGAATTTTGCATTAGATCTATAACTGACTTCACCAAAAGCTTAGGATTTGAACATCCTAAAACAGTCATGGGTTCAGATTTCAGAAGAGGACCTAAATGTTGCCTCTCAGGACCATCTGGGACTGTCTGAAGTAGTTACCTCACCTGAAAGGAAGAAGGTTGAGGGGTATTTAAGGGAACAAATGAACCTATAGAGAAAAAAACAATATTTAAAAGAACATATTTCTGATGGACGTCAAGTACATTTCCTCAACTCTCATTTCTGATCAGAAATACTGTGCACACTTTCCCCCCCAAAATGCCAATTAGTCTGAAAAATAGTCTACTGGCAGAGAGAGCACATTTCACATGAAAGTGGGTAGTATGCTTACATTTGCTTCAGGCTCTAGTATCCCTCAGAGTATTAACACCTATAGTGTATTTGTACTACATTAAAATGAGGTAGAAATACATGGGAAAATACTAAATACAACTGTCAGATTCTGGGGTGCAATCCAAACCAGTGAAGAATTGTGTCACCACCTGCCCTACAACTTGCGTGCCTCACAATGATTTTCTTCTGAAGCTCCCAACTTGGGCTGCTCACAAACAGCCAAACAGCATGCAGGTCATCTCCTGAGTGTCTGTGTATAGCCACAGCCTTGGTCCAACAACACTGACCTAGCAACATACTAGTTACACTCTGGCTTCCGGCAGCCTTGGTTATTACTTGCAGGATGGCTTCAACACACTCCCAGTCCTGAATTTTCCACAAAACATGTTCTGCACTGTTCAGCCCACTCCTGGGCAGTTCAGATATTAGAGGTCCATCACCCTTGAAAGGGATCAATATTCAGCAGTTTTCTGCTTTAATTGGAGTTACTCAAACAGCTCAGTTTAACCACAACACTGGATTCATTTTAATTAAAAACATTAAACAAGTTTATTTAACTACAAAGAGAGACCCTTTAAGTATAAAGTATTAAAGTCAGAAGTGGTTAAAAAGAACAAAAGGTAAAATGCTATCTAGTAGCCAAAACTTAAACTAGACTTAGTCTAAGGTAAAACCCTTACCACAGGTTCCCAGCAATATTGCTGACCAAATATTCCAGTCAGCTTCCTTCCCAAAGTCAAAAGGCTGGTTCCTTTGTTTTCTTAGGTGAGTGAGAGAGAGAGAGAGAGAGAGAACACCTGGGGTGATTTTATAGTCCAGTCACCCTTTGAAATGCACTGTCCTGAGGGTTACCCCAGATGAAGTTCCTTCCAGCTGTAAAGGTGGAAACAAGGAGTCTCAGGGTACGTCTACACTATGGGATTATTCTGATTTTACATAAACCGGTTATATAAAACAGATTGTATAAAGTCAAGTGCACGCGGCCACACTAAGCATATTAATTCGGCGGTGTGCATCCATGGTCCGAAGCTAGCGTCGATTTCCGGAGCGTTGCACTGTGGGTAGCTATTCCGTAGCTATCTCATAGTTCCCGCAGTCTCCCCTGCCCCTTAGAATTCTGGGTTGAGAGCCCAGTGGCTGATGGGGCAAAAATCATTGTCGCGGGTGGTTCTGGGTAAATGTTGTCAGTCATTCCTTCCTCCGGGAAAGCAAGGGCAAACAATCATTGTGCAGTCTTTTTCCCTGGATTGCCCTGGTAGACGCCATAACATGGCAACCATGGATCCCATTCAGCTTTTTTTTTTACAGTCACCGTATG